>NW_022103904.1:15147336-15148803 GCF_000313985.2 Echinops telfairi
TTCAGGTACTGATTCTTTTTGGTGTTGGGCCTTGTTAGTTTGTTTAGTGGAACTTGTTTTTCTTCTTCTTCTTTGTTTTAAGAGGTTAATGGCAAAAGTACCGAAGCAACGTTACTTCTTCCCTGAAGATCAGTCTTTTAATGTGAGCTGAACTAACCCTCCTTGCTTGACACACATAACTGCAGCGTGGAGTAGCTGACTCTCCCTACTAGGTAGTCAGTTTTGGGCGGGGTGCCTGGTTTTTAACTGAACTGCAGCACCTGGGAGGCTAAGTGGTGGTGCCTGTGACTGTGTTATGCTTTCTAAAAGAAACCTCAATAATTGCTGGTACTAACCCTTGATAGTATCACTGAATATTTCCATAATAGTATAATATATTTAAATGGCATATAAGCTACTTTCCCCCAAATCAGATGTTAAAGGTGTTAGGGGATTGTGTACATGCTATTCCTAGCCCATGTTGTTTTATAAATCAATTGGGGTTTTGAGAGTGGAAATTACATCTACAAATAAACTTTGGTTTTGTAATTTAGTAAGAAAGAAACCAGTAGTCGCAAGTGACCGCTGCACCTGACATTTGGGGGATGGCCCTCACTTTCTGCTGCTCGGTCGAGTCTCAGAGAGACTTGACGATTGTAGATCTTTTCTAATCTCCGGACTACTCTGGCTCTGGGTCCACGCCTCAGATTTCAGTCTCCGTAAACTTCCAGTCAGCCTGCCAGTCTTCTTGCACCAACCCCTTTCCTTTCTAGAGGCTCCCGTCCCTGCCTGCTCCCCATCCAACCCACTCATCTGTCAGTCTCATCCGTACCTTTGTTCTTTCATCCAGCTGTGGCCTCTCTGGCACTCTGTAGCAGGCTAATAGTGGGGATGTAGCAGGCAGGTCAAGGGCAGTGGTGACTCAGGAGAAGACACTGCAGGTGCAACCACCATCCATTGGAGAAGGTTTCTGGGATACGCTGGTGCTGAACGAGTTTCAATGGAATTCCCTTCTCAGATAAACTAGCATCAACAGCCCCGTGGTCTACTTCTTGACACCAGCCAATGAAAATCCCATGTGTCACAGTGGTCTGATCCCACTAAGCACGGGTTGCGTGACTTGGGGGCAACTTTGCAAACATTCTAAGGGGCTGATATTCTGCTCATGCTCCGGGGCACCACCAGGCAGCTCGCCCAGGAGAAACTCAGAGGGTGGTCACTCAGGAAACAATGGAAAAGACCTCTCTGCATATTGGCAGTCTCGGGGAAGAACTTTTCTGTAACTGGTTGAGAAGAAACGTAAGCATATTGTGTACGTGAGTAAGTCACTTGAGGTAGCTGTGCAGTATCAATGATAACAATAAAGGTGGAGTCTGCTTCCAGGCAGATTTCTTCGCCTGGATGACTTTCAGCTAGCTCCTGGGAGCTGATTTTGATCGACGCACCCCATTGATGCCAGAGGAGGCACAAAGGCGAGCCTGGAGAAGT
>NW_022103904.1:15150279-15151810 GCF_000313985.2 Echinops telfairi
GGCTGTGAACATGTGTCTGCCATGAGTGCACGGCTGTGAACATGTGTCTGCCGTGAGTGCACGGCTGTAAACATGTGTCTGCCGTGAGTGCACGGCTGTGAACACGTGTCTGCCTGTGTCTGCCATGAGTGCACAGCTGTGAACATGTGTCTGCCGTGAGTGCACAGCTGTGAACATGTGTCTGCCATGAGTGCACGGCTGTGAACATGTGTCTGCCGTGAGTGCACGGCTGTGAACATGTGTCTGCCTGTGTTTGCCATGAGTGCACGGCTATAAACATGTCTGCCATGAGTACACGGCTGTGAACATGTGTCTGCCGTGAGTGCATGGCTGTAAACACGTGTCTGCCTGTGTCTTCCATGAGTGCACGGCTGTGAAGACGTTCTTTCAGGAAGACACTGGCCTGGGACTCATCCGGCTGCTTTAAACAAAGAGAAACGACGAGGTTAAAAGTGGCTTCCAAGATGGTCTGATCAGCTAGTTCAGTTTGAATCAGAGAGGCCAGATCTGAAGGTTACGGCAACAGTAGTTTGGGATTCCAGTGGATGAAACTTGATAGGTTTTCTCAAAGGACACAGTATGAGTGCAACTGTAAGAAAAGAACGGAAATTGTGCCAAGGAACTTTTCCCAACATGGCAGTACACCTGCTTATTCATTGGGCCAGCGAGGACTGTCCTACAAAATCTCATTGGGAATTCTTACCCAGCATCTGCCCAGCAACCATGGTCTTGTCCCTTTAGATTTCTGTTTGCTCCCCAAACTGCTGGTTTGATGGGGTGTAAACTCTTAAGTGCAGAATGTTAAGGGAAGGGTTAAAGAGATGGAGGATATCGAGAGACACAATGGCTTCACATTTTGATAGCATTTTTGTTTCTAAGATACCTATTTTTGTACTTATCTCTCATATTGTTGTTACTATGCTTTCCACTGCGGCTGATTCAAACTCAGGCAACACCATGTGTTACAGATCGCTGCTCCATAGGATTTTCTTGGCTGTATCCTTTCTTTTTTGTCAAAGTCTATATATAGCCAAACATACACTGTTTGAACAATTTCTACATGTACAATTCAGTGACATTGATTTCATTCTTAAAAGTGTGCTCCTATTCTTGCAACCTTTTAAAAATTATTTCACCACTATTATCTTAAATTTACTGTTTGGCGTTTCAAGTTGCCATTGCCATTTGATCTCACACAGATAATTTTTTAAAAGAGGAGAAAATCCTGCAAAACTGCGACTGGAACCCTGAAAACACTGCCAGGGAGATGGTATAAGGCGAACACTGAAGCTAGGGAGGTGTGGACATCTTAGAATAATGAGCCATTTGACTTCAAAAGTGGCCGATTTACCTAAAGACAAATGTGCAGATGTGTGTATGGATTGGGATAACAGTTGTATGAGCCCCAAATAAAATGATTTTTTTGTTTGTTTGTTTTATAATCATTTTATTAGGGGCTCATACAACTCATCACAATCTATACATACATCATTTGTGTCCAGCACATTAGTACATATGTTGACTTCATCAT
>NW_022103904.1:15151910-15157100 GCF_000313985.2 Echinops telfairi
GGTGAAGAAAGAGTGAAGAATGGAAACATAGGGAGGAAGGAAATAAGGAACAATACGTTGCAGGACTTATAACCAGTGACATGGTATAAAACGTACATGAAAATCCTCAACATGGCAAGACTGATGTACTTTAGTCGTATTATCAGGAGTGCCTCGTCCCGGGATGCCCACATCATGCTCAGTAAAGTCAAGGTTAAAGGGTCTTTTCCTCTTGGATGTTCCTCAGCAAGATGGACTGATCCCGTGGCGCCTGTTAACAATGGGCTTCCAACATAGCAACTACGGTGGGATGGTACAGCCACTGATAAATGTTTCATTTTGCTTTCTGTGGGATCACTAGGATTTGATGGTACCGAAAAGAACAGAATTCCCAAGAAATAATACTAGGCCAGTCATTGGAATGTCACTGAAAGCCGTTACCGTAAAGCTCAAACCAAGAAAACACAGCCTATGAAGTACTCAGTTGTATATACGCACCCTCAATTGCTGAAATAGATGTGTGTGTTTGTAACTCAACATTTGTCAGATGTACATGTAGTTTTGTAACCATTACTCTTAATTGATGTAATCTTAATGAAAGCAGCATGCTGGGTCTTTGTTCCATGGTATCGGTGGATAGATAGGAATTATAGTCGAGTGCAAACTCCAGGGAACACAACATTTTGGGTGGAAAATTCGATCGTTTAATTCCATTTCCCCACAAACTTTTTGAAGCGTCATCATATAATACATAGACACATAGTCTCTTTTTAAAACCATTTGAGATTAATTTTCAGGCATCATGCCCTGGATCCATAAAGACTTCAGCATATGTGAGGAAGCTTCAGACATTCGTGGAAAAAATTCCATGACCTTTTATTCCATTACTCCATGAACTTTCTGAAGCCAGCTCCTCATTAATTTCCTACGGTCTAAAATGGCATTTACACAATACAGTGATCAAATCATGATCTTTGGCATTAATAAATTCCAATAGCCAGTCTAGAGGTCTTATTCTGATATTGCCAGTTGCCCCTGTACTTTCACAGGAGCCTTGTGTCCTGTCCTGTCTCCTTCCCCTCCCCCACCACTACCGCCAGCATTGATAACCAATGCAAGATCATACCTTCATTAGTTTTATTCTGTAATCACTTCCTATGGCTGCCAAGACAAAAGATAAACTGGGTTGGCTTTTAAGAACAGGTATTTATTGTATCTGATTGATGATAAGCTTGGAATTTTAATTCGGTGTGTTAGCAGGGCTGGATTCTCTCTAAATAGTCTCGGAGAGCATCTATTCTTATTTCTCCCATTTCTGATGTTCATTGTCTTGTAGGTGCGTCTTCATATAGTTGGCCTCCCCCATCTAGGTTTCTTTTCCTTTTACAAAAGGACATCACTGAGATTGGCTTAGGTTCCACCCTATTCCAGTAGGAGTTCTTATTGATAACATCTTCAAACACTGTAATCTCACATAAAGTCTCATTGATAGGTACCAAGGTTAAACTCCAACAGATCTTTCGTAGCGGTAGGAGAGACCACATATTTAAATCCACAATAACACTCTTAAAATTTCTTAATTTTTAGTTGTTCCCCAGTTTTTTCTTCTCTTTCATGACAGTCACTGATTGCCCTCAGCCCATATGACTTGCGTTTTGAACAGGTGGTGTAGTGAATTACACACTAGACTGTTAACGGAAAGGTCGGCAATTCAAACCCACCATTCACTCCACAATAGAAAGATGAAGCCTTCTGATCCGGTCAAGGTCGTGGGAACCTTGGAAAGTCAAGGGCGCGGTTCTGCTGTGACTGATGGCAGAGAGTTGGTTCTCGGGTCTGTGTGGTCGATGACCTTGGAACAGAGGTTACAGCCTGCCTCACACTTCATGTGGGGAGCTCGTGATGGCGGTCTGTGGACCATTCTTGTTGATGCTACTCTGGAAGTTGCGTACCGTAAATTTAAATTTCTCTACTATAAACTTAGTTATCAAAGAACAAGCTGAAGTCTGTTAAAACGAAGAGTTTTATTAAAGAAAGAAATGTGATTCAAATGGGGGAAAACACAATGAATTGAACTAATCACTCTAGCAAAAGAAAGGTTTTCACAAGGTTTAAGTACAGAAAATTCAGGAACTTAAAAGAAATGTTTTTGATTGGTTGACATTTGTAAACTCATGCTTTATCAGTCATAACAGTCAATCCTGAGACCCTTAAGTATTGCTTCGTTCTGAGAGGTTTTGAATTAGGTTAACAAGTCTGTGGTCATCTTGAGGTTAGCCTGAGTAAGCAGTCTTCCTTGAGGACCCGCTGTGAGAGGAGAGAGAGGAGCCTTCCTTTAGGCTCCTTCCTGAGACTGAGAGCTCAGAAGGAGCCGTCTCAAAAACAAACAAACAAACCCCATTGCCATCGAGCCAGTTTCCATTCATAGAGACACTACAGTCCAGGGTAGCACTGCCTCTGTGGGTTTCCAAGAGATGAACTCCTTTCTACTCCAGGAGTAGAAAGCCTTATCTTTCTCCTGCAGAGTGGCATGGTTTCGAGCTCCTGACCTTGCATGTAGCAGCCTCGTGTGTAACCGCTGTGCCACGAAATGTAATCTGGCATAGGCCCTGGACAGACACTACTCCTTATAGGCCAATCACCTACATTTTGGGGTCCCCTTCATAATATGTCCCCTTTTGATCAAGAACTTCCATAGAAATTCAGTTACGGTGTTGCGGTGTTTTCTTCTGCATGGGCTTGTTTTCCTTGCATTGTTCAGATGGCTGTCAATTTATCATATGGTTTTAAGATCCCAGCTACTCTCTAAGAAAGGTAGTTGGAGTTGGGTACCATCTCTTGCATCTTCACCATACCATAGCTGGGTGGAGCCCCTGCTTCTGTGATGTTGAGGAAGCTGTATAAGAGCATAGCTGGATTAGTAGAAATACCCAGCAAAGGGGAGTGTTGTCCAAAATTAACAATCAAATTATTCTGTAAGGAATAGCTGTTTCTTCAAAATACATGATCTTTTGTATTCCAAGCCCTGTTGCATTGTCAGTACAAGCATTTGAAAAGTATTTCATAAAACATTTGAAACGTTATGGCACATACCATAATGATTTAAGAAAATCAGTGCAGCTTGTAAAATTGAATGTGACCAAGAATCAATTCCAATAGGTAGCCCAACTGAAAATGAGTTTTTTAAAGGGGATAGTTGGCATAGGGTTGTATTTGAGACCATGGGGGTCTCTTGGGGTTAAAAATCTTATTATACTTACGATGTATATAACAAAGTACAGCAAGTGGCAATTGTGCAAATTCCTTTTTGTTGTGGCTGAAGAAGTTAAGGGCAATTATATTAACCAACACAACTTTGACAAGAGTTTAAAGATCTTTGTTGGGTTTCTGTGCTATAAGGTAGTTCATTGGTTATCTAGAGCATAGTAGCAAACAGATTCTGATTGGCTCTCCCAAGCTCATAGATGCCTGCAAATGTTAGGGGACCTTTGAGCATACCAATCTATCACCAAGATAGTCTATTAGGGAATGTTAATTAGGTGTAATCCCATCATTTCTTCTGCATCAGGAAAAGAATTTCATACCGGTCGAGGGTACACTTTGATTATAAGGGTAGAAACAGGAGAACCCTTAAAAGGTTAAGTGTGCAGGGACCTGTCGTTTTTAAATTATCTACACATAGTAATATTCAAGTATAAGGGCCCACTCTTCCAATCTGGGCTATTTTTCAGTTAAGTATTTTGATTCCCCATGTAAATAAATATCTCCCGGTAAAGCACAGACCCTATTCTTTCCAGTTTCACCTTCTAGAAAACAGATGGTTTGGTTGCCCTTTACAAATCATTCTTCTATCAAAGAATTGATACAAATAGATAGCCCCTAATATGTAGGATGGTGAAAGCTATGATAGAAAGGTACCTTTATTTTGATATTCTTCAAGATCCATCCTTGGAATAAGAGCTTGGCGATATCTGGAATTCCCTGGGCACAAAGTGATCAATTCATGAATAAAACTTAACCTGCTTGCTTGACAGATATTGGTCACCCACATCATTGACTAAAGCATGTGTTGAATTACATTGAACTACGGCACCCGGAGACTTGTTAATATACTGGACATTGCCACAACTTGATTTGTCTAGCTTATCTAAAGAAAAGGTTAGACTTTAAAATTGAATCGGTTATAGAACTATAGTTAAAACCTGGCCTACGTAAAGAACCGAATTAATATGTTCAAATTTTGAGATTTGATGGCATAGCCACCAATCGGTCACATCAGTGCCACTAGCATTATTTGAGTTAATCTCACAAAGACATTGCCATGCTAGGCATTCGCCAGATCATGGAATGTAGTAGGAGACACACACTTAATAAAAGCTTCACAGTGTAAGAATGCTAATTACATTATCTTGGGATAATATAATAAGGGAAATATAAAAACACAAGCTAAGATGAAGCAAACTCCTCATTTAATTGTTTGCATCAGGAGAAGAAGCATACTAAAAGCAGAGGGGAGAACGACTCATGATCAGTAGCCATCTGGGCGATGCAAATCAAAACAGCGAGGAGATACCACCTTAGACCAATGATAAGAGCCAAGTATAAGAAAACAGAAAAGAACATGCTGGAGAGGCTGGAGAGAGATTCATGCTTCACGTATATTCTTGTTGTACAACCCCTGCGGGAAGTAATATGGACCAACTCAAACAGCTGGAAATAGAAATCCCGTCTGATCTAGCAATCCTTCTGTGGGGTATCTATTGTATATGTTCTAAAGAAGTAAAAAATCATAACATAAACAGACATATGTGCACCCATGTTTATTATACCAAGACGATAGAAACAAACTAAATGCCTAGCAGTAAATGAATGAATAATGACTCTGGTTACGTGCACACAATGGAGTACTATGCACCAAAAAGAAACAATGCAAAACCACACAGCCCCACATGACACGGACAGACCTAGAGAATACTGTGCTGAGTTTGAAATTAGGCAATAACAGAAGGACAAATATGAGACCACTGGTATAAAGGGGGTGTGTGTGAACAAACAAGAGAAAGACGCTCATCCCAAACAGAACCGACATTGGAGATTGCCAGTATAGTGAAAGGGAAGGGAAGATAAAGCAATGAGCTAGACTGTTGTAGGATGTTGACTTGGGTTAAAGACAGTAGTTCTTAAGAGGGAGAGGATAAATCAGGATGAAGG
>NW_022103904.1:15157949-15167369 GCF_000313985.2 Echinops telfairi
CTAGTCCTTTATTAGCCACTCTGGCCAAGATTGAGGTCTGAGGGGCAAGGAAGCGGGAGGGGAGATTTCATGAATTCTAATGACACAGGCTTAGGAACAAAGACTAGTGGACCCATCAAGATTCAAGTGAATCTTTTAGTATTTCCCAACCAAAGACATGGTCACCTAGTTCAATAGTATGTACTTCTTGTTCTGTTTTGTTTTTGTTGTTTTGCTTTTAAATGGCTTCAACTAATGAAAGGTACTCTTTAGATTACCAAAACAATATTTTAATAATTAACTAAGAAAAACTGTAAGGTGAAAGGCATTTTGTGTAGGGTTAATTCCTGTGGCCCAATGTAAGTGGCCCTTAGACTTAGAAGAACTTAGGGAAAGACTAGGTTAAGGTTCAAGACTCAGAAAGTTTGGCTAATTAGATTTTTAGAATCACATTAGTTTTGATGGTCTCAAAAACAAATTGTCCCCACCACTATTTCTTCAGAATGTTAATAATGCCTCACACTCTAACTAAGGCCTTCACAAGAGCTTTGAACATAGGAGCATGAAATGACGTGTGAAAGCCAGCTCCGAGCCGTCATTTGGTTGTCGGGTCCTCAGATCCGCCTACTTCTCCCATTTGAGAATTCCCTCATTGTAGTTATTTGTTGCACTTTCCTTCATCTTTCTAAAGTTAGCCTCTTAAGTGTAATTCATTGAAATTACTTCTGAACAAATCAAGGAAAGCTCCTTCGTCTGTTTCCATTTAGGGCTGAGACACGTGTCTCAGAGGCAGCTTGCATGGCTGCTTGATCAGCAAGGGTATTCCTTCCTCTGTCTGCAGTCCAGGGACGCCTTTAGGTCGATACGCCTGTACTTTTATTACAGCAGTCTGAGAGGGAAGGAATATATGATCTAAAAGGTCCTTTTTTTAATGGCCATAAAAGATTAGATGTCCTCTCTATTTCTATAACAGGCTAGGTCATGTGTACTTTTGAAGCAAGGTTAAGCTGCAAGCTGCCATAGCCTACTGGCCTTTTGTGTCTGGATTCAAACACCTCTGAAGTGTTTCTAGGGGATTCCTAAACCAAAACAAGTCTACTGCCTCTGAGTTGATTGGACCTCACATGGTTTCTAAGGTTGTCAATCTTTACTGGAACAGAAAGCCTCATCTTTTCCCCATGAGGTGGAAGGCAGTTTTGAACTGCCAGCCTAGGTTAGTTATAGCTTCCTTATCATCCTAATTTGGAATGAATCTGGTTAGAAGGCTGTCAAAAATTTTACAGTTCTTGAGCCAACAAGGAGAAATAAAGATCCAAGCTCTACAGTAGCCACAATTCTCTAGAAATTGTGTGTGTGTGTGTGTGTAAATCAAAAGAGTGTTCCCTTCTAAGATCAATAGTGATGTCTTCCGTATGACTTAAATGACCTAAACATTAGGCAGCAATCTTCGTCAGTTGTAGTTTTTACTTTGGAAACTTTGTCCTTTGGCAGCTAAAACGTTTTGACAGGATTACACTATCTTCATAGAAAGTATTGTAGGCGGCAGAGCAATAAGTAAATCACTAATGTATTGCAGTAAAGTTGATCTTTTTGCAGACTGTAAGGCCTACAGCATCACATGTAGAATTTAAGACAAAGTGGTTTGACTCGATGGCAGGAGTTTTCTGGTAATGCTTCAGAGTTACTAAATTCGACTCAACAACCCTAGAGGACCGAGTAGAACTGCTCCTGTGCGTTTCACAGCCTAATTCTGTACGGGAGGAGAAAGCCTCTTCTGAGGAGTGGTGGATGATTTCAAACTGCCTACCTTGTGGTTAGCAACCAACAAGGCTCCCTGAAGCATCACAGTCCAAGTAAACGGATTTTCCCAGGTGAAGGCAAATACTGACTTTCAGAGTGTATATGAATACTATAGGATGAGCTCCACAGAAAGATTACAGTAAAGTGCGGACCACCCAGAAGAATTTCTAAAAGTAGTAAATGAGGTTTGAAACTCCTGGAAATCTAAGAATAACAATGCAGTCGATACCCTGCAATCCTGAACAAATCTCATACCTTTGTTGTTGGGTTTCTGTTCCTGTCCATGCAGGCGTGTTGAAAGGGCTGAGGCAGGGAGCAGATAAACCTGTAGAAAGAAAGTACTCAAAATTAGGGTCTAATCCTGCATGGTTTCCTCTTTAAGGGCTACCAGAGAATCTTTGGTAAGGGTTTAGAGGTCGGAGTTTTAGTGGGTTCTGCTGATGAAATGTAGCTATGGTGGACCCTAGAGTTAATGAAACACTTTCAGTGGGATGTGGATAGAGGGGATTATTTTGTCTTTGTGCATGACTAATGTTTGCACATAGTCAACAGTTTCTTCCTTTTCAATTCTGATCGACTTCCCTTGTTAGGGGTGTTTTTGGTGTGTCATGGGCAGGAGAAGATCTGGCAAGTACAATATGTCTCCATTTTCTAAAAACTATAAACAACAATATTTGGTTAAAGATTTCAGCCCAACACATTTTAGGAATATTAGGTCTAAGCAAATAGAGGTGTGAGTTTTCAATAGTGCCCAGAGAACAAGCTCATAATGAAGTATTTTTTGGCCTTCGCTCTTACAAGTTTTGAAGGGCATCTTGTTTACATCATTTATTTACATAGTTTGTGTTGTTTACATCATATGTTTACATCTTGTTTACATAGTTTGTTTTGTTGTTCTTGTTCTTTTTCTATGGTTTATAGCAATTTCTTTCCCAATGCCTGGATTTCTTGCAATAACTTCCAACTATTGGATTTAGCACTTCCATTGAGCTTTGTTGCTTCCCCCAGAAACTGTAACTCACTGCCAGCAAGTCATTTCCAACTTAAAGTGACCCTAGAGCAGTGGTTCTCAGCCTTCCTAATGCCGTGACCCTTTAAGACAGTTCCTCATGTGATGGTGAACCCCCCCCCCCCCGAAACCATAAAATTATTTTCGTTGCTACTTCATAACTGTAATTTTGCTACTGTTATGAATCAGGTGACCCCTGTGAAAGGATCGGTCAACACCCCCCCTCAAAGGGGTCGCAACCCACAGGTTGAGAACTGCTGCCCTAACGGAAGGCATAGAACTGCACCTATGGGGTTCTGATGCTATAAATCTTTACAGGAGCAAGAAGTCTCAGGTTTTTCTCATGCAGCACCTTGTGGTTTCAAACTGCTGACCTTATGATTAGGAGCCCAAAATGTAATCCATCCAGGGTTCCTACGGTGTTGGTTAGGAGAGTGTAATTGTTGGTGTGTGGCAATGAATTTATTTGTCTTGCAGGTTTGTTTATTCTCGAGGGTCTTAGAAAATTCATGAGCTGAATGGGCCATCTCAGCAATAGCAGCTTATCTTCAACATAATTAGTACCCTTTCACTGTGGCTGAAAGATCAGGTTGGACCAGATAAAAATATTGCATTAATAACTCCTATAGCTCCTAGGGATGATGGATGAAATCAAAATGTTCCAAAAACTTTTGAAATATCCAGTCTAGTAATCATAAACACTGCCACCTTGATTTGTATGTAAGAATTAAATTTTATTCCAATTGTTACTAGTGAAAACCCCTTTGAAATTTTCTATAGCAATTTTTTACACATAGCCCAAGAATCTTCCAACAGTTGGGTGATTGTTCCATCTAGTAGGCTTAGGTTTAGAGCTAGACTAGTTTTGGGATCTCTCCATTTGGTTTGTTCTAACTACAATTGAGCCCCTTCCCTGTTCAGTCACCATATGGACTAAAAACATAAAACCAGCTTACTGCCATTGAATCTGTTCCAACTCATAGCAAGCTTATGTTGAGTATTTAAGACTACACATTTTTATGGAAACAGACAACTGTGATCATTTCTTTGGTAAGAATTAATGCCAAACTCACCCCAAGGAGTTGAGGGTAGAACAAGTCCAACTCCTGCAAGATGCTAATCTGCTCAGTTTTTTTCCTCCTCACTTCTCCTTTGAATCCTGCTTTTTTCCCCCTCTCTCCTCAAGTCGCTGTGTCCTGCAAATTGCTGCAGTGGCCCTCAGACCTCACGGAAATTCAAGGAAAAGTCTCACAAGGTGGTGGTCTGCAGGCCATGCTCCACCCCCTGGCTATGGTCAACCATGACATCACACCCTTTGCTCTCAGTGGGCTCATTTGATACCCAGAAGGATGGTATTAGAGGGAATCCTGGTGATGCCACTCACAGGGGAATCCTTCAGTATCTTCTCCCACCATCTTAATTGGCCAGGGGAAAGGCTTTTGGTAGGAGTTACATGGTGCAATCAAACTTCACCCAAATATAATAATCTGTTGTCTACCCCTGGACCGTACCTTATTTATGTATATATGATATGACCTGGCACCTCTGGCACGATAATTTCCAGTAGGCATTGGCCTCCTCCTAATCTTAATCAGCCAGGTTTTGTCTCACGCCACTCCAGAAACCATTTTCTTTCTTTTCTCAGCTGTACCATATAATTCCTTACATTGATTTATAAGTAACAGTAACCAGGATAACCATTAAACAAAGGGTGGGGTCCAATTTACGCCCTCTCCTAAGGTCAGATCTATTCCTGATCTTATTCCTGTCTTAGCAGATGATGCCCTCAGTCACTGGCATATGAGCCTACAATTATATCACATAAGGGACTGTGGCTGAAAGGACAATTTATCAATTGAGTTTAACTCAATAGCCTCATATTTTCCAAAGCTCCTGGATTGGAATCACCATCCGTTGCATTTAGCAGCCCAGAGTTGAAACTGATACTCCTCAAAACGAATTGTAAATACCTTAGCACATATGTGAGGTTCTTCTTGGGAATTCTTGTAACAATTGTAGATGGCCTACAGGTAAAAGTCATCTCAGGGGGATCTGTCCTTTTGGACAGACTTTCAAAGCATTTCAGAGATGGGTGTTATGTTCTTGAAGGAAAGGGGGACCTGAGGCAGAGCATTATCAGAAGCATAAGCCGGGAGAGAAGGGCGAAGAGCAGTTGCTGCCAGAGGGGCCAAAGGGTGCACCTGCTGAGATCTGACATTTTATATTTTTATGCTGTTTGGTTAATTTAGAAACAATATCCTGCCCAGAAGCCATTTTAAAAGCTTCAAAATACCACTTTAAGTTAGCACCCCGTTGTTTCTGCTTAATTCTGGAAACTTCTCATTTACTGCATATAAAGCTCAACTGAGATAGCCCAAAAGAACCCTGAAGTCGTCATTTCTTTTCCACGCAGTCTTGGGTAAGTCTATGGCAGTGTGCGTGTACATGCAGGCGACAAGCCCATGCTGTGTATTGAACCGGAGTCCCAGAAAAGAACTCTCCATGATCCCTAGACACGGCCTTTCCCGTGTTCTGAGAAGCCCATTCAAGTTTCGGAATCTCCGGTTTAGGAAAACCCTGAGGGGGGAACGGTTACCTGCAAAGTGATAGGGCACTTTTTGTTTCACGACACTTTGCTTGAGGCTGGTGGGCAGCCTGCTGCTTGTGTCCGTCTGGCCTGTCGCGAGAACCTTGACCCATGGAGTTGGTGATCAGCCTAATGGATTTTAACCAGGCAACCCATACCCTTGGTTTCTTGTGGTATATGGAGCCCTAGGTATCACACACACACACACACACACACACACACACACACACGCTACTGTGAGACCTGCACATGAAAGACTGCTTCTTGTGTCACCATCCAGGTCCCAGGGTGGTACAAATGGTTTATGACTCCCGGCAAGCCCCTGGAGGAACAGGCTGGCAATCTGCCTTCAGGACGATCAGAGAAGGGATGCCCTTTCTGTGTTCCTTCTCCGCAATCCCCTCTTCTTGTCTTTCCTCATATTTCAGTCTTCTGACACTGAGAGGTGTGGCTAGAAGGGGTTCCCTTGGCGGAAACCTGGCGTAACCCAGAAAAGCAGGAAGAGAGGCACCAGGGCAAGCAACAGCTGTGCTGCAGACGACCTTCCGGCCTTCTATGGTGCTCCTGACTCCCTCAGGTGCACTTCTGCTAACCATCTACTGCCCACATGGATGCCAATTCATAACACCCCGCTGTGTGCTTTCTGAAGCGATGCATCTTGATGTGAGCATATAGCTTCATCGTCTTCTTCCGAAGCAGCCGTGGGTTTGAATTAGACTGCCTCATCTGTCTCTGCACCCCTGTCCCTCCCTGAGCCCTCCGAGTCCAGTCATACCAGCTCTTACTACGGCTGTGGACACCCTGTCCGTGCGCGAACACAGGGTAGAATTATCTGCCCTCTGAGAGTTAGCCTAAGGGACAGCCAGAGCATTGGTTTTGCCCTCGGTGCGGGTGACTGCCGTGGGGCCAGAGTATTTTCTTCAGACCAGCTGACTGCTAGAGAACTGGTGGAGGAATGACAGGGCAAATGCTTCCTGCCACTCCAGCCACACACACACTGATGTTTTTAATAAACTGCACACCTGTGTGTCCAAACACATGGACCTGCCCCTCCGGGCTGTGCACAGCTGTAGGGCAGTCACTGACCAAGGTTCTTCCGCCACTGTCCCTGTCCTCACACACAGGAAAACACAAAGTCCCCCGGCAGCTCTTCCCCGCATCCAGTCCTTTTTCTTCCAAATATACTGACCTAACATTGGTCTAATGACTGTGTCCTTCTCACAAGAGTCGGGGCAGAATGTCCCCACAAGGTGTCCTTCCCAACCTTGAGGCCTGTCGCACTTCTGAGCAACTCTGAATTAGAATGTCTTCTCATGGAAATTGGCCTAGAGTAGTGGTTCTCAACCTTCCTCATGCCGCAACCCTTTAATCCAGTTCCTCATGTGGTGGTGATCCCCAACCATAAAATTATTTTCGTTGCTACTTCATAACTGTAATTTTGCTTCTGTTATGAATCAGGCGACCCCTGTGAAAGGGTTGTTCGACTCCCAAAGGGGTTGCGACCCACAGGTTGAGAACTGCTGGCCTAGAGCATCTTGGTAGGATAAAAGGATGTTTGAACGTTGCCCTCAGACCATTGAGACTGCAGAGTGGAAGAGGCTGAGTCTTTTGTCTTAGGGCACAGTCTGAGTTTCTTTTAAAACCATTTTATTGGGGGCTCATACAACTCTTATCACAATCCATACATACATCAGTTGTGTAAAGCACATTTGTACATTCATTGCCCTCATCATTCTCAAAACATTTGCTCTCCACTTAAGCCTTAGGCATCAGTTCCTCATTTTCCCCCTCCCTCCCCGCTCCCCCCTCCCTTGATAATATATACATTATTATTTTGTCATCTCTTACATTGTCCAATGTCTCCCTTCACCCACTTTTCTGTTGTCCATCATCCAGGGAGGAGGTTATATGCAGATCCTTATAATCGGTTCCCCCTTTCCACCCTACCCTCCCTGCACCCTCCTGGCTTCGCCACTCTCACCATGGTCCTGAAGGGATCATCTGCCCTGGATTCCCTGTGTTTCCAGTTCCTATCTGTACCAGTGTACATCCTCTGGTCTAGCTGGATTTGTAAGGTAGAATTGGGATCATGATAGTGGGGGAGGAAGCATTTAGGAACTAGAGGAAAGCTGTATGTTTCTTTGTTGCTACACTGCACCCTGACTGGCTCATCTCCTCCCCACGACCCTTCTGTAAGGGGATGTCCAGTGGCCTACAGATGGGCTTTGGGTCCCCACTCTGCACTCCCCTCATTCACAATGATACGATTTTTTGTTCTTTGATGCCTGATACCTGATCCTTTCGACACCTCATGATCACACAGGCTGGTGTGCTTCTTCCATGTGGGTTTTGTTGCTTCTGAGCTTGATGGCCGCAGTCTGAGTTTTTTTAGGTAGGAAAATAACCCCAGTGTAGCAGCAGTAGTTCCAACCTAGCTTTCCCACCATTCATTCACCAATCAGTCAAGCAGGTGGGCATGGGCGTGGGAGCAGTACGGCACCACGGATGATGAGCAAAGTATAATCAATCCTGCTTTCTAGGAAAGGGGCTGAAGACACAATCACCGCCATGGCAACAGTAGACATGTTCTCTGTTGATTGGCAGGACTGGGTTCGGGGCTGTGTAAGGTTGGGCTCTCTCGAGAAGCAAAACCAGTGACGTCTGTGTGTTTGTGCATAGGAAGATTGATATTGAGAAATGGCTTGCACAGCCCCAGAAGTTGGCAAGCCCACTCAGATTCAAGTGAGCCTTCTCCTGATTTGTGTCCTGCGGAAGCTGATGAACAGGAAACGGGATGAGGAAGCAGGGAGGGAGTCGGGGTGGGCACACAGGCTGAGGCTGGTGGATGCAGAGGTCAGTGAATCCACTGTTGGTAGTCTGCTGGTGGCCGCTGAGGTCAGCAGGTGACACAACAGGAGATCGAGGGAACAGATGCAGGATCGGCTCCAGCAGAAGACGACAGACCACGGAGAACATAGCTCTGCTTAAGATCCCTGTCTTATACAAAAGGCCACACCCCCAAGGAGGCATCATCAGGCTATGACCTGATTGATAGGTTGGGTCCCACCCTACCTTCACCCAGGAGAGCCTAGTTAACATAGACTAACCATCATATGTACTTAAGAGTAAGTAAAGTAGCCTTGTGAAATGACCAGTCATGTCCAGATGACAGATGAGGAAACAGGCGTACCAAAGAGTAGAGTGTAACTCTGCTTAGACCCATGGTATTGGTAATGAATTGGCAGAGGTGATGTTGGGAGATTCCAGGGGCTGCCTGTAACCACTTCCATCTATCCGACTGGAGAAAAATAAATCAAGTGCAATAGAATGTATGCCAGAAGTAAGTACTAGGAGGCAAGAGTATAAAAGTTCATTCTGACTCAGAAGAAATTTAGCTCGTGCCTTCAGATATCTTATAGATGTGATTAGACAGCTAAGAAAACGGACATTTGTAACTGTTAAGTAAATAGACAGCAAATACGCCAGAGGAGAGAAGCGGGAGGAGGCTTCCTGTTTCCCTGTAAGCTGGAGTAAAGGTTGAAAAATTCCCTTTATGGTCCCATTTTATGGCGTGCCTGACTCTGAGTCAATGCATAAATTCTCATAAGACATAAAATAGAGTCATGAGTTGCAGTAAACCATCCAGACTCGCTGCCAGCAAGTCAGTGCTGACTCATAGCGACCCCTGTGGGTTTCCGAGACTTAACTATTTGCGGGAGTAAAAAGCCCAGCCTTTCTCCTGAGGAGATGCTGGTAATTTTGCACTGCCTACTATGTGGATTGTACCCCAACAAGTAATGACTAAATCACAGAGCTCCTCTCTGCGTTACACTAGCCCTTTGACATTCAACACATTTGGCAATGGGAAGAGCGTAGTGCTCGGACACAGTTAGAACCCAGTGTGGTGTCAGGTGGCTGTCGAATGTGCCCCTCTACCTTGGAGACCATGGCCCAGGGCTTTAAAAGTTGTGGTGTGGGGCCCGGGCCCATTCCCTCCAGTGCCTAGACTTCTTCTGTCACTATGGAGGAGGAAAATGGCCATTTT
>NW_022103904.1:15167628-15179015 GCF_000313985.2 Echinops telfairi
CCTCGCCCTGATCACACCTTTCTCCAAAGAATACCTGGTACGCACAACCACCTGCATGCACGATAGCAGCCAGGAGCCATTTCTCACTCACTCCTCTTACCACTTCATCCATCTTGCCAAAGACTGTTGTGTTTTAATGGCTTTTTCCCCCCCTAAGTCTGGTGGAACTTTATAGATATTTTATCCAAGTAATTTTCCACTTACTACCATTGTAGCGGTTTCAACTCATAGTGACCCTTAGGGTAGAGTAGAACTGCCTCCATAGGCTTCCGAGATTATAAAGCTTCACAGGAGCAGAAAGACTTTCTCCTGCGGGTAGTTTTGAAGCTGACCTTGCTGTTAGCAGCCAAACAAAACCCCACGACGCCACCCGTGTTCCCCGGGCAATTTTTGTAAAGTTAACAGACACCTTTTTAACTTCAGAAAAACTGCGGGCACTCTTAATAAAGTTAAAAACATATAGATGGGCAGAACCGATTCTCCCTAACAATCGATTCTCCCCGGAAGTAGGTAGTCCCCAAGACCTCTTGGTATGAACAGAAGCAGAGAAACTGGGGGTGGGCTCCACTCCCTGCCGTTTGAGTCTGGTCACCCACCTCCTAAGCCTGGCCTTAGCCAAACACCAGCCTGGCCTCTGAAAACAGAGGCTGACTTTTAAGAACTTTATTTTTAAAAGTTATATTTAGAACTTTTATCTCCTTTGCAGAAAGATTTGCTGGGACTTCAAAGTATTTTTAATGCTCACTGGGAAAACTTGAAATCAATAGTTATAAAGCAGATTTTGTTTCAAAAGTAAATTTGAATCTATGTAATTGAACAGAATTATTGTATGTGTTCTTATGATAGTGAATAGAGACCTATAATTAAGTGTAGTGGTTTGGGTTATCGCTCCTTATATCTCAATTTAGAACAGAACTGAGAGAGGGGAAGGGGTAGAGCTATATTGCTTTCTACTGAAAATGTTATTTAACTTAACTCTGGTTCTCTCATTCCAGTTTAAAACTAGTTGTTCTCAGGAAGTTCTGACTCAAAACCTTCCCCTATGTGACTATATGTCTGGCCTTTGGGAAGCAGATGTGCCCCCGAGTGAATGTGAACCTCCAGCCTTTGAGTTAGCAGCCAAGCACAGTAACTGCAAATCTCTGGGACTCACAGTCTAGATTGTTCTGTGTTGAAAAGCCAATGTAACCAGCCTTTTCTTCCTCAGAGAAAAGCTAGCAAGTTTCTCCTGAGTGGTTGGCCACTACATTAGAGGGAGCCACACATGCAAGACATCAAGACAAGACAGTCTGACAGGACAGGAAAGCAGAGCAAAGATTTAATAAGCAAAGTCTTGTTCAGTCAAGGGGCGGGTCACCTCATGATCTGAGGATGCAGATGTCTAGGGGTATGACATTGAATTTTATAGGGATGGACTGGCAGAACCCTATTGGCTCATCTCAGTCCCTCTCCCTCGGTGTTGGGATGAGTCATCGGGACATGACCAGTGGAATGGATCATATGAGGCAGTTTGGGATGGCTCATCCAGCCCTCTCGCTGACCCTGACATAAAGTAAATTTTGCTTACCCCAGACCTTCCTGTAGACCTTTAAGGACCTCATTTTAGGGTTTCAAGACGATCTAAAATCAGAAGTCTTTTCAGAAAGGCTCCATGGAATCTTGGATCCCTGTTGGCCAGAAGGAGTGCGTGGGGATGGTGGATAACTAAGTAAAGGACCAGAAAGACAAACAGGGTCAGGTAGCTCTCAGTTCAGATTTAGGCCGCAGCATTTTCCATTTCAAGCTTTCCCTGGAGAGGGAAGTAGCATTGAGTGCTGACCTGGTTTCTGCATTGAGTGCACTGAGGAGTGGTTCCATCCACTTACCTGGGCTTCCAGTTCTTTCTTCTCAAGGCTCTGGAGTATCACAGTGGGATGGGGACCTCCCTACCATTCCCATTGCCTTTGATTCAACATCTGATGTACAGTGACCCCACAGGACAATGCTTGCTGGTGGTTATGCACTGGGCAGCGATCTGCCCAATCAGCAGTTTGAAACCGCCATCAGTCCCATGGGATAAAGACGGACCTTCTACTTCCAGAAACAGTGACAGGCTCAGAACTTCACAGGGACAGTTGTCCCCAATCCTGTCGAGTTGCTTTGAATCAGTATCGATTGGGTGGCAGTGAGTTTTATAGGACAGTAAAATTGCCCCTTGGTGTAGATATTTACAGGAGTAGCCTGCCACACATTTCTTTAAACAACTAATGAATTCAAACCACTGACCTTTCAGTTAGCAATGGAGTGCTGAACCATTGCATACCCGATACACCTACCCCACTCCTTACAGGATTTTATTCTTGTTGCCTCTTGGAGCTCTTCTGGCTGCTTTTGCTGTTAGTCCTTCTCTCTCAGGGACGTCTCTTCTTGTGAGCCTTTGGCCTTCACAAACAACCTGGCTCCCCCAGAATGGTTAACTGCCACTGAGTCAGCCCTCAACTCATGGGGGGCCGTGCACAAGGGAAGAGCATTTTGTTTGACCCTGCACCATCCCCGTGATCATTGGTGGATCTAGCTGTTTCGATCCTTAGGATCGCCACTGGCTGGTGGCCAGGAGTAGATTGCTAGGCTTTTCTTGTTAGTCCATCTTGGTCTGGAAACTCTGCTGGAACCTGTTAGGCATCATGTTCTTGCTCAGTGCCGTTGAGTTCGTTCCAACTTCCAGCAACCCTGTGCACATCGGAATAAAACACAGCCAGCTCCTGTGTCATCTGCAGGACTCTCACTGTGTTTGAACCCATTCTTGCAGCTACTGTATCAGTGCATCTCATTGAGGGCCTTCCTTTTCGCCTCTGACCTTCTCTTTCCCCAAACATGAAGTCCTTTGTCAGGAACTGGTCAGCACTGTGGTCACGTCTACAGCATGTAAGATGAAATCTCACCATCTCCACTTGTAAGGAGAATGCTGGCTATTCTTTTTCCAAGACAGATTTATTTGTTCTTCTGGCAGTCTGTGGTATATCGGTTATTCTTGGCCAACACTATAATTCAGATGCATCAACGCAGCATCAGCATATCCTGCAAGCTTCCACTGATAGGTGGCTGGTGGTTTTGCCTGAGGTGTGTTGGCCAGGAATCGCATGCGGGTCACCTGCATGGAAGGTAAATCACCTTCTTCCCATAAATCACCATCTTCCTTCCGGAAGTGTGTGCTTACCACCCTTGCAAGCCAACTTGGGGAGTTAATAAAAATTACAGCTGAAGTTCATCTGACCTTTAAAGAACACATTCACACTAGAACCCCGGGCGCTGTTGAAGCAGGGCGGAGATGACGCAAGAACTCCGGGTTCTTCGGGCTTCCGCGTCTCTCCGTTTCTTTGCAGAGGCCTTGGTTTCCTTGGCTGCTCTGGGTCAGTGGAAGCAGCCAGGAGTGCAGGCCGCACGTGCCGAAGGTCAGGGTACCCATCCAAGGACATCTTATACAGCAGACAGCTCTTAAGAGGGCAAAGAGCTAAGAATGCCCCATTTTCTATTTTTAAAAGGTGGCTCTTATTTGAGCCTCTGACCAAGGCTTGTTGCCAAGGTCTGAGCAGTCTTGCGAATTCAGTATCAAGATTACCTGAAACCTGTAAGCCCTGCGGAGAGGCCAGCATTCTTAGGCCGGCCAGCAGGAGGAAGAGCCTCTTCTGCAATTCACTGCATAGGGGGGCTCAAAAACCCCACCTTTGGGGGCTACTGAGAGAAGGGCATGAGCCCTTGTGGCACAGTGGTTAAGCACTTGGTGATTAGCCAGAAGACCAGAGGTTCAAACTCACCAGCTACTCCACCTGAGAAAACAGCTGATGTCAGCTCTGGTAAAGATTTACATGCCTGGAAACCTGTCACAGTTCTACTCTATTGTCAGAACCAGCTGGATTTTGAACACAGGAAAGCCAAAGGCTCCCAAATGAAGTTTGGGGACCCAGAGTAAAGCATGTACTCTGTACCCTTAATTCTTAATTGTTCTTAAACACCCTCCTTTGCATTTGAATAGCATTAAGCTCTTGCTTCTCTCCCTACATAATGAATGTATAAAAAGTGACAACAGAGAGTCTGGGAACAATGGAACCTTCTATTGCCACTTCAGGGCCTTTATAAGTGGATGTTGTGCCAAGACAGTCAGAGGGCTGGTTCTAGTGGCAAAGCATTCCTCCCCCCACTAACTCTGAAAAGACTCTCATGCTGTTGACATAATTATGCCCTCTTTAATATTACTGTTTTATTTTTAAAAGCGATTAGCTATTTAGTTTCCTTTGCCGAGGAGGAAAGGAAATTAAGTATCTCGGGCTGGCTTCTCTGAGTTGTACCCACTGCCTCCTGCTAGCCATGAAGTCTGCTTTCTCAGAATTGGAATTCTGGAACAAAAGCTACCTTCAGGGCCCTGGGCCTGCCTTTCTCTACCTCTAGTATCTATACCTGGGTGTTCAGCTAGGTGTCCTGCCTTACGCACAGCCCTGTGGTAGATCATTTCCGAGAAGCTGGATACACTGTGGAGATCGTTTTACAGATAGACTAACAGAGACAAGATGTGTAACTCAGCCAAGTTTCCACAGCAAGGAAATGATGGAACAGGATTACACCCAGTCGGGATTCGAGACAGCCTCGTCATATCAACCATAAAAAGGTTCTAGCCACTGTCAGAGAGGAAAATGAAGAACAGACATCTTACTTTGATTTTGAGAATTTTCTGATCCACGAGGAAGCCAGATATTAGCCCTCAAAAGCCAGGCGCAAACTGCAAATGCTTGTGAGAAACTGTTCAACTGCTGTGCCGATTTATCCTTTCCGCTAGAAAAAGAGAGCCCACAAAACCATTACTTCTTGATTAAATGGAAAAACACTTCATTCTCTCCTAATCGAAATCTCAAATATATATACATGTCTGGTGGTGGAGGGCAAGAGATCACCCTTTGACCTGCTATTAGTTGATCTCAGTAAAAAAGCAGAAAAAACCTAACCATACCATGGCCATAGAGTTAATTCAGAGTCAACGACCCTCTAGAGCAGAGGTTCTCAACCTGTGGGTCCTTACCCCTTTGGAGGGTGTTGAACAAACCTTTCACAGGGGTCGCCTGATTCTAACAGTAGCAAAATTACAGTTATGAAGTGTGCAACGAAAATAATTGTATGGTTGGGGGGTCACCACCACATGAGGGTCACGGCATTAGGAAGGTTGAGAAGCACTGCTCTACAGGGTTTCCTAGACTTTGCCAATCTTTACTGGAGAAGACAGTCTCATCTCTCTCCCTCAGGAGTGGCTAGTGCGTTTGAATAGCCAGCCTTGCAGTTCGCAGCGCAGCACTTAGCCGGCAGCGCCACCAGCCCTCAAAGTCAGTGCCTTGGTGATTCATCGACACATTCCAGAGTTAGCGTATGGCAGAGCTCTGAGTTTTCCATCCCAGTCTTGACTCCTCTATTCCCCGGACAAATGAGGTCCCCTACAATAAGTGCATGCAGTCCCGTTGCTGTGCACCTCCTCAGGAGACCCATGTCCCACATGACCTGTGCCAGGGGCTTGAGCACTGGAGGATAAGTGCCCAGCCCTGCTCTGAAGGGCCCATGGGCAGCAAGGGCTGCTGTTCTACGGACTGACATGGAAAGCTCTTATTTGCTTCCAGAATGAGGCCAGCCCTGGACCTCTCGTATGGGTAGTAAAGGGCCATTAGCAAATTTCCTGGGTGTCACAAATGATGTGCTCATCTACTAGCCTAAACATCGGCAGATCAAACCCACCGAGCACGCCTCTGACAGTGTGCGTCCACAAATGTTACACCCAAAAAAACCCTGCAGAGCACTGCTGCTTTCTCACCCATGGGAGATCACCACGAGGCAAAAATCTACTCAACAGCAAGAGGCTCCCGTCCAGCTGGCTCCTCTGGAGCTGCTGGCCTTTACCATGGCTGAAGATGGCGGTGCAGTGCGTTGTTATCCTTTGTGCTTTAAGTATTCACTGCAAATATTCCCATTTATAGCTCCAAATATGGGTCTAATTATTCTTCTTTGTATGCTGGTCTTCCTGGCTTTCTGTCTTGAATGTTTCTTCTCTCCTCAGTAGATCCTAAGGAAGGTTAAGGAAGGCCTGGGGGAGCAATTCTAAGTGGACAATACAGGACCCAAGCACCTGAGCTTTGGGGGTGTATCTTTAGCCACAGCCAGCCGTGCCACCCTGCCCCAAGAGTTGCCCTGTGACAAAGCTTTTAATATGCAGATGACTATGGACTAGGTGGGAGCAAGGGGGGTGGTGAAGATACAGCAGAGGACCTCTACAGAGCAAAGAGAATGTGAGCAGGAAGTTTAGAGAACACTGGTGCCAAGGCTGTTTTAGACCAAAAACAGTGGTCGGGGGACTCGTCAGCACGGAAATGCACTTCCACATATTTCAGAAGGGGTCTTGGTGGGGTAGCAGCTGATGGGGGTGGGGGGAAGGAGGCTGCTCACTTAAAGGTCAGCAATTTGAAACTATCAGCTGACCCTCGGGAGAAAGGCCAAGCTTTCTGCTCCTGTAAAGATTTGCAGCCCTGGAAACCCACAGAGCAGTTCAGCTCTGTCCTGAGGGTTGCTGTGAGAACTGACTCCACCGCAGTGAGTTTTGTTGATTTGTTCTTGTTGTTAAAGAGCCTTCATGATGCGGCCGAGTAAGCACTGGACTGCGAACCTGAAGGGTTGGCAGTTCACACTCACCAGCTACTCCCGGGTAGAGAGGTCTGTTCCTATAGAGATTTACAGCCGTGACACCCCATTCAGGGAGTCCACTTGTTGGCAGTGGTAGATTGTGATATGGTATTCATAGGCAAACTCACTTAGAATCTGAGGGAAGAAAATAAATTTGGAATTTGGGTGATTAAAGACATGTATGGAAGACATGTTACATTATATCGTTAACTTATAAGGGAGTATATTAATTCTTTGCATTGTCCAGATTTCTGTTTTATATTAAAGCTATGATTTGGTTTACTCTTTAATTCTGTATTGTAAATAAAAGTTTTTACCTGTAGGCCAGAAACATTATTTAAATTTTATGTTTATTGACTCACTCAGTAGTGTCAGCCGTATTCAAACTTGTTAGGCAGAAGAATGAGTTCATTGAGCAAAACTAAGTCCAAAAACAAATGGGTGGATTTCTTCAACACTACATGCGATTGGAAGGCAGGTTCCTCCGTGCCAGTCACCCTGAGCAGTGTCTCAGTGGCTGAGGGGCTCCAAGGCAGCGAAGCCCTTCCTGAGTGATGGGCTGCGTTGCATATTGCTGATTGAGCTTTCAAAGCTTCCCAGCCACAGGGTTACCAGGGGCCCGGAGATGTCAGAGGACTGGGAAGTCAGGGTTTCTAGACTCAGGCATTCCTAATTTCTGCCCTGCTTGCTTTCTAGCCAAGGCTTTGACCCCAACAATAGCCCTCTCCTCTCTGCCCTCTTTGCTCAAATGAAATTCAAACTAAGCACTTGGTTTAAGATGAACAGGGATCAAGGGCTCCTGTGATCATTGGTGGGGAAAGCTGTCATTCTGGTACAAAAGTGGCAACTGACCCCATCCATGGCAGGGGACAGGATTATCAAGAGAGTTCGCAGACAAGTCAGGAGTCAGATATGCAAGTGTTTCGGGCACTGAGTGTCCTGCTTGGCATTTCACTCTGATCAGAGGAGGGGAAAACATTGACACCGATCCTTCTGGCTTGCTGGTCTGCGAGGGTTTTGTTGTCCTGTCACCACCACCTCCTCCTCCTCCGCCAGGGCCATTGCACTGTAGTGGGAGAGTGTGTGGGGGGTGATTACATCAGTCCGAGGGAAGGACGTGATTGGTCTGCAGAACATGGTTTGATTCACTACCTAAAGGACTGTGTGTGAGGAAGGCTGCCTTTGAGCAAGCGTCTTCCCTGCCTGCCCAGAAACAGCCTTCCTGCCAAGAGCTCATGCAGGCTTGGCACCGCCATCCATTGATAGCACCAGGACCCTGGCAGTACAGCCCAGCCTGTCAGGTACAGGGAGGAGAGGCCAGCAACAAACTCCCTTTCAAGAGGCACCCTTTATTTAAAATGCCATCTTGTTCTTCTGACTGCTGCCTTTTCCATGCTGCTGAGGTAAGATTTTTTTTTAAAAAGCATCTCACAGTCTCCTAAAGGGAGCCCCTCCCTGTGGGTGATAGTTGCTCGGGCATGGCATGTTTATAATGCTCTGAAACTCCAGGTGTCAGTCATCTAGTCTGGGAGCTATTGATTTTTAAGAAATGTGAAGGATTCTAGAAAAAGGATCCTCGCTAGTCGGGGCTTTTTGGTTTGTGCCTCCTCTCCCCTCCATGGTAAAAATTATAAAATCTCAGGGTCTTCGTATTACTGTATCTCAGCTTCTTCTAAGCCAATGTGACGCAAGTCGGGGGTAGAGTTCAAAGGGCACTGAGCATCAGCCACTCGAATCGGGACCCTGGGAGGTACAGTTATCAAAAGTTGTGACGGATGGAGGGAGAGAGTAGGCCAGGTGTATTTCGTTGTCTGTTCTTTACAGTCGGCTCAACTGTAAAATTTCCAACCCTGAGGCCACCCGCAACATTTTAAACCGACGCTGCCCCTGCCTAAGAAAGGCCATTGAGAAACAGCTGGTGGACTTCAGTGGTGTGCTGGGCACCCCTGAGGAGTGAGGAGCATTTTCAGACTCGGGTGCCTGTGAGATTGCTGCCTGCTCTGCGGCCCTCTGAAGGGGCACGTGGGGTGCGGGCAGGGAACGTCCCCCGTGGGTACGCCACTCCTGTTCCTGCGACTGTGGTCGCATGGTGGATGGAAGAGCCGTTATACATATGTTGGAGCCTTTCTGTATTTTTGTTGTCTTTATTTCAGTGTTTTGGATTCAAATAACAAAATTGCCTACCTGTAAGTATCCTCTTTTTATGTTGCAGGATGTTAAAGTCTTTAGTGAAGATGGGACGTGCAAAGTGGTGGAAATTCTAGCAGACATGACAGCCAGGGACCTGTGCCAATTGCTGGTTTACAAAAGTCATTGTGTGGATGACAGCAGCTGGACGCTAGTGGAGCACCACCCGCACCTAGGATTAGGTAGGGAACAGCCCTGGGTGGTGATGGTTCTCTGGGAACAGGGTCTGGGGGTGCCCAGCGTGCAGCCTCCTGAGGGCAGTCTCTGCGCAGTGTCGCATACCTGATTGCAGCTCCCACTGCCAGATATGCAGGTGGCTTGAGTGTTGCCCTCAACTCAGCTCCCCATTGATGCTTTTCCTCTTCCTCTAAACCTCCCTCCTTTCTCTTTCCTCCCTGTTCGTGCTTTCTTTACCCACCAGTGTTTTGATGAATATTGCGCTGGCACGGTGGAAGCAATACTTTCCAAAGGACCTAGACAAATCAAGAAGGTTCTCGCTGTAATTTAGTGGTTAGTCTCTCACCCCAACCCCTGCCCAGGCCCCAGGCCCCAAGCTGGAAAATCCGTCTGGGAGAGGAGTGTGAGGTTTGCTGCACATCTTTGGCCTGGGGTTGGGGGCAACCTCATGGTACCCTGGGGAGCTTGTAAGCTTGCACAATTGTGGCTCTAGTTCTGGGGCTAGCAGAGGCACATCCTCGTGGAGAACAGTTCACTGCCTAATTGAAATAGGCTGCCATGGTTACAGTCAGCAGGAAAGCACATGGAGGTGCGCTGGGAATTGAAGCACATTATAAATCAATTGGACCTAAGTGTGAATCTGACACAGTATTTCTGACACACACACAGAGTGTGTGTGTGTGTGTGTGTGTGTGTGTGTGTGTGTGTGTGTGTGTGTGATATAAAAGAAATTTTGATCAGAATATCTGAAACTATTATTGCAGAAGCAGTTGGGTTTTCTGTTCAGAAGGCTTATTTCAGGTTAGAAGCTTTTCACATACCTTCGCTGGCAAATTGCTTCGAGTCACTTTATGTCTCTTTTGCTTAAATAATCACTGGATAATGTATGATGCTCACAAAACCATTGGCAAGTGTTTAAAGCCAGAATGTCTTCCAAATCAATAGCTATATATCTTCCAGGATGGAGGGGTGGGTGAGTAGGGGAGATTACACAGATTCCAGACTCCCATCGTTTAAAATTTTTCTTTTTAAGTGTTTTTGAAAGATTCAAGAAATTCAATTTAAACCTCCAGATTTAGAATATTCTTTTCTTAAAAACTAAATAGCGTTCCTCCAAGGTAGACTGTAAACTCCAAGCATAAATAGTGTCACTTAAGCTTGAAGTGACCTTATTTCAAATCACAGCGGCCAGTTTCCCCTGTATTTTCGGGTGCACAGTGTGTTTCTTACAGTAAGCCACGAGGAACACTTCATGATTTACTTCCTGTCTCTGTTGATTACCAGAGTACCGGTGGGTAAAGAGACCATTTCTTCCCGGTCATTAGCAGCAGCCTCCTCCACCAGGTTCATTCACTGATGCCCCAGTTCAGTGACAGCGATGTCACAGTGGCTCCCTAGAAGGCTAATTCCCCGGATGTCCAACTCTCGGTTGGAACGTCCGTGGAGAAAACTGCCACTGGATGAGTAACGTCATCGCAAGCCCTTGTTTACACACAAATAGCTTGGAAGTTAAGCAGTGGTGGGAATAAATGGGTATATCCAGAATTCACTTTTAAAAGTCTTGGTATAGGTGGGCCCAAATAGGATGGATATTATTAGAAGTTCATTTGCAAATCGGAATGCTGTTTTAATAGGAACTCTATGGACATGACAATGTATGTATGTGATGGCACAGATGTTGCCATGAGTAGGAACTGACTCGATGGCAGTGGGTTTTCTGAGTTCGAGAGAACATAGGGGGTGGGTATACAAAGAACTTAATTTCTAAAATATCACACAGTAAGTTAATTTTATACTAAACTTTGGACATAATGAATCGTTCTCAAGATGTAGAAAAATCAGTGCATACTTATGTGATGTTCTTAAGAATTAGGGATTCAGTATTGATATGACTTACTCTTTTCCACAGACACTTAATATTCACACTCTAAAAGGTATAATACTGAATTTTGAAATCAAGTATAAAGTGAATAAAAAAGCTGGGGAAAGTAAGCAATGATGCTTTTAAAAAGAAACATGTGAATCACATTTGGGGTCTTACTGACAGAAATCAATGATTAAACCTCCTATGGTCAGGAAAACACAAATCTCAGAACACTCCTCATCAGTTTCTTCTCCCTCTCCAGCTTCTGCCTCATTAGCACAAAATGAACGCACCCCGGTGGGCTGGGTTGTAGAGGCAGAATTTAGAACCAAGAGTTGCTTTCTTCCCACCACTCGCTGGCATTTGGTTATCAAACACTAGCTGATGAGGAAAGTGAGCACACCAGATCCCCTCCGTGCCCATTGGTGAAGGAGTGTCCTAAGTCCCCTCCGTGCCCATTGGTGAAGGA
>NW_022103904.1:15179503-15193297 GCF_000313985.2 Echinops telfairi
CCCCTCCGTGCCCATTGGTGAAGGAGTGTCCTAAGCCCCCTCCGTGCCCATTGGTGAAGGAGTGTCCTAAGTCCCCTCCATGCCCATTGGTGAAGGAGTGTCTTCCCAAGAAGTCTCGGGGCCGTCTCCAGTGACCTCCCTTTGCAGAAGAGGTAAGGGCACTTGACCTTGCATTGAGCTCTTCTTTATAATGAGCAGTGCTGAGTCTGAGCAGGCCCCTTGTCCACAATTCTTCGGGCACACAGGCAGACAGGCCTCATTTACTCTTGGGCAGTTGTTCCATCTCCACCCCAAGGCACACCTGTTTGGGTTTGCAGTCAATTACATTTACCGTATATACTCGTGTATAAGCCGAGTTTTCCCGGCACATTTCAATGCCGTTTTTGTGGTAAAATTAGGTGCCTCAGCTGATATTCGGGTCGGCTTATATTCAGGCATATAAGGTATTCTTTAGAAAGAAACTTTTCTTTGTTCTATTTCAAGGATCCTAATCATGGAATTCTTGTCGTTGATACAAACTTTTGATCCCCAGTTGATGCGAACATTTGACATGCTCCACTGTTAACTGAGAATTTGGAGGTTTGGAACAGCTCTGGAGGCCCTGTAATGGCCTTCTGAGAACCCAGTCATTGAAAGGCCTCGGGAGCCCCGCTGTTCTCTGACTCACGTGGGATTGCTTTGAGTCATGATCAATTCAAGAACAACTGATTTTTTTTAAACTAGGGGTATTTACTTAAAAAAGTGTGGCTTAGGCAAAAGGTACGCCAAGCCTTAAAATCCACAAGGCCAATAGTTATTCCCACACTCAGTGCTTTCCCATGTTTAAAAGACGTAAAGGCGTAATTCTGATAGCGTTTGTGGTCTAAGGACTACTATACCTCTATCCCATTGCTACCCAATTGATTCTACATCATAGGAAACTATGCCGCTTCCAAGTGTGTCAGTCGTTATGGGAACAGATAGCCTTCACTTTCTACCTCCAAGAAACGGATTTTAGACCCTTCCCCCTGCAGTTAGAAATCCATCGTTTATTGGACAGTGCCTCTAGGCCACCCTTATTCCCCAGATAGCTTCTGAAATTCAGGATTTCAGCACAATTACTTGTCTTTGCAGTTACAGTATCTAAAAATTTTACATATTCTTAAAAACATAAACTCTTTCTCACACTCAGAAATGAATGATGAGTTTAGAAAAGGTGGGAGCCTCCTCTGTACCAGACTAGACGAGGCATCTGTGAGCCGGGGTGATGGGTGCTGGAAATGCACTGTTGGCAGAAATGTCACCTTCCTAGGTTGTCAGGAATGTCACACACATGGAGCCGTGGAGCCGTGATGGCCCTCCAGTGCTGCTGTGGTTCATGGCAGCACTCCTGACTCTAGGGAATTGTCGCCAGTCTCACTCTGAACTGCGCTCGTCAGGAGACAGACTGGGCTCCTTGTCCCTGCATCTGCTCAAATGGTCCTTTCCAGTCCTAGCTATCAGTTCCTGAGGACCTTCCCCACTTAGGAAGCTTTGGAAAGTTGGTGCAGGCCCCTTAACTTGGTAGACAGAGCCCTTCATGGCCAGTGACCTGGAGTGAGTATGTGCTATGCTTTATGACATTTCAAGCGTTCTTTTCAGGGACCTCTTTGTATTGTAAGCATACTTCACGATCCTGCCTGTTTAGCAATATCTTTAACCCGAATCTCAGAGTGGAATGCTGACACCTGAGGATGGGTCACTAACCAAATCCAGTCAATGGCACATCACATGTTCCCAGACCACAAGTTCAGCCAGTGTATGTCAGAGTGGAGGAAGGTCATTTGGAAATCAGTCTCCTCCCGTCTGCCCTGGCCCGCATGCACGGGAGCCACATGCCACATGTCTCACATACCTGGGCCATCTTCACACATAGAGGTCATAGTGATGGTAAATAGCCAGCCTGCAGACTCATCAAGTAGAAAAAGTTGTTTTTAAAGAGATTTTAAAAAACATATATGCACATAGATACCATATATGCTCATGTATAAGCCGAGTTTTTTCAGCACATTTTTAATGCAGTTTTTGTGGTAAAATTCAGTGCCTCAGCTGATAGTCTGGTCGGCTTGTACTCAAGTATATACGGTATGCAAAATGTCATCTTTGTGCCCCAGGAGCTGTAAGATGCATTTCTAGGTAAATTCCATCCCTGACCATGTGGAACAAACTGGTGCTGGGCTCTCACACCCAGGCCTGCGTGACCACCTGCAGCTATGAAAGAAACTGTATGGTAGTGGCCAAGGACTTTAAGTGGAGGACATAGTGTTTCAGGAGATCCCAGGGCTTGAGAAATTCTGTGTCAAATGAATGAGGCTGAAGACACAATCAAAAAGAAAAAAAGGCAAGGAGCCTTCCGGGGGCTTTGTATGGGCTTGTACTTCCTTTTGATCAAGTCAGAGACAAACGCTGTGCCAATGACCTTGGAGCACTGCCATCGCCCCGTTTCAGATGCTGGTATCTGCGCGTGTAGAAGGGTGTCGACGGCGAGACTGAGCAGGTTCGTGTCCAAGTTTCGATGCCTCCCTTGGGCCTGGTCTGTCTCTGACTTAGTCTCCCATCTCCTCAGCTGTTAAATCTGAAAGGCACCAATATGATGTCCTTTCTCCAATAAATTATATAAATAGAAAGAAGGCAGCTCAAAGGGCTTATCCAAATGTCAGGGCTAAGTTTTGTGGGCGTGTTATCTCATTGATGGCTTTGTCCAGAATTTCTGGGTCTGGGAAGGTCTGAGCAGCTGTCAGGTGCCTGTTGACAGTTCACTCCATTCTGTCGGACAGACTAGCCTTAGGAGCAAGGGGCTGGGTATGGCCACACGAGTGTTTGTGTGAGGCCCCGTTGTAGGGGTGGTGTTGTCAGGGCTGGCCAGGTGCTTGGGCTCATTGTACAGCCCCTCCAGGGGACTCTCTACCAGTTCTGTCCAGCCCTTCACTACCTGTCTGAACAGCATGGTTTTCTGCAAAGGAGTCACTTTTACGAATTTTAAGGCAAAGAAATAATGCGCACGCATGCGCGTGCGCACACGCGTGTGTGTGTGTGTGTGTGTGTGTGTGTGTGTGTGTGTGTGTATTTATACATATCTGCTATGTGAAGTTGTCCTTTGGGTGGTACAGATCCTAAAAGTTGACAGTTAAAATCTACCCACCGGCACTGAGGAAGAGAAGCCTGGGAATCTGCTTCTGTGGAGATGGCCGCCAAGAAAACGCTCTGACGCAATGCTGCCCTCTCCCACCTGGTATCATTGTAAGTCAGAACGCTCTTGTAGGCAAGGTTTGGCTGTTTTATGTAATCTTTAATGTTCGGTCATGGTGCGTTTTGGGTAGTGGCATAGCTGTGGACTTCACTTTAAGATTTGAAAACTCCCAAGTGCCCTTCAAGGAACGCTTGCCTATTCCATTTTTGCAAAAAGTACTTTTGGAATACTCCAGTGAAACATCGCTGCAACTTTTATGTAAGCCAATTGGAATAATGTAACGTTGATGGGTAGTGATGTGATCACATCATACAATCGCAGTTTGCTTGAAATTGAATGTTGTTAAGTTGTAGAGAGAGAAAACAATTGAAAGTGGGAGCTGATGTTATCCATTCATGAACTTGATCCTGAAAACCAGTATCCACAAAGATTCAAGGACAAGCCTGAGGCCACATAGTTCAGGCGTCTTTGATGAAAAGGCTTTTGTGACTCAATCTTTATGACTCTCTTCACTCAATTCTTCTTTTTAACTCACCAGGAGCAAGAAAGAGGGAATTTCGTACGAGAGTGTTCTGCTGTTTGGAGACCCCACCTTTAGGGGCTGCAGTCCCTAGAGTCACCTGAGTCACCGAGCCCGTAATAGAGCCACAGTCATGAGTCCCTTTGTCTGGACTTCCTCACCCTGCACACTGTGTCGTACATGGCCTGTAGGTTACAGTGCTGTCGACCTTCCCGTAGAACTTCCAGGGATAGGGAGTCCGTGTGCATTAGTGTTCTTCCCCGACCCCCATGGTCCTCTGTGATTCTCCACAGGGTTCCTTCGGAATGTAGATGCTTTTGGTTTTCCAGCTAGATCTCTTGTCCTCACTTCAATACCCGCTTCTAGCCCCTACCCCAACACACATATACATTCCCACACTTTGTTTCACTTCTACTTGGAAAATTTCCAAATCCAATAAAACAACCATCCGTAGTTTTTTTTCTTTGTTTGGGGGGTGTGTGTGTGTGTGTGTGTGTGTGTGTGTCTGTCTGTCTGTCTGTCTGTCTGTCTCATAACTACAGAAAAAAAATATTTTCTCTTGAGTGAAAGTCAAAAATGACGTAATTGATTTGTTTTCCTCGAGGAAAATCCATTTTAAATTAGTTGCCCTGAACTCATCTTCTTATTTTAAAGGAAATATCAATAGTTTTCATTATGGGCATGAGGTTTTCATTGTTTTCTTTTTCCCTATCATGGGGACAGTCAGGGCAGTATCATGGTTTCATAGAGGAGCAAAACCCGTGAAGCATGTATACAAGGGAAGGAATGCTATAAGTTCATGGCAAACAGGAGTTGAAAGAAGATGGAATTTGTCCACAAACTTTTCAAACCCCCTAGTGTGTGTGTGTCTAGCTGTCAGGCTGGAGGCTTCTTCTTTCTACCGTGGTTGCAGCAGTGGACAAGCCCCAAACTGTGAGTCAGACAGCCAGCTGCTACGTCACAAGGCTGCAAGAGCTGGGGAATCTCAAAATCTACAGGCCAGTGAGCAGGCTGCTAGCTTACATGCCAAGAACTGGAGTCAGATATAGAATGGAAAGAGCAAGTTTGCCAGAATATCTGTACATAGTAGAAGCAGACTACACCCCATGAAAACTAAATGACTTTCAACTGATAAGAGATTGCAAAATGTAGTATTATCGCACTGTATGACATTATAGAAAAGCAAAAAGTCCATTGTCTGCCACTGAGAATCCTAGCCTAGCCAATTTTACATACATTAACCATCACAGTCCGCACCTTGTCAACTTGATGTAATCTCTAAATGAAGACATACCTTACATCTAATGCGATACAACTGATTTACAGTTAAGAGGAAATGCACTGTTCTTGTTGTTTGATGATGTTGAGTAGGTTGTGATTCGAGTCATCTTGTGGACAATAGAAGGAACCCCAATGTATCCTCAAAATTATTAGTTTTTAACCCACTGTTATAGCTACTGTGTAATTCTGTCTCGTTGAGTGTATTCCTCGTACACCGACCTTCTACTTTACCAGCATGCTCAACTTTTTTAGAGACTGCTCTCTCCTGATAACATGGCTAAAAGGTATGAGACAAAGTCCCAACCATCCATGCTTCCAAGGAGCATTTTGGCTATACCACAGATTTGCTTGTTCTTCTTGGGGTTTATGGTATTTTCAGTATTCTTTCTGCTTACTCTGTTTATATTTTATAAGTAATAGAAAAAGAGAGGGAGTCAAACAAGAATTATCTGCATGATACATATATATATATATATAACCTGTATGTACTTATATACATATATAAAATATAGATACACACATACATATTGAAGCAAAATTTTTGTGAGTGAGTCACTAGGTTTAATAGTGATTGGTGCCACACACATTTCCACCTCTTGATTCCTGGACCCACAAATTGTGGTGTAGGCATAAGAGTAGCATATCTTAGACATTGGAGCTTTGCCCCAACTCTGCAAGGTATTGCCACCTAGCTGGCACCATCATTGTGTCTTTAAGTGGTTATTCCATCCTTCTGTAAAGCTAGCTTGCTGCAGGATGGTAAGGAACATGTTATGATCAGTGAATTCCATGACCATGGGCATGGTTCTACACTTCACTTGCTCTGTACTGAGTAATACACAGGTGATACTGTGTAAGATGGCATGATGGTGAATAAGGCATTCTGGAAGTCTGGTAGTTTGGGCAGAAGCATTATATATGCAGGGATGGTAAATAAGTATATAGAGTAAGTTTTTAGCCCAATATTAACAAAACACTACACTTTCCATGAGGTAAGAGCTCCAGTGTTATCAAACCTACCACCAGGTTCCTGCCTGATCACCCTGAGAAATGATGGCATATCAAAGATTCAGTCTTTGTCTCTGCTGCTGCTGGCTGACTGAGCACTTAGCATTGGCTCTATGCAGGTCAACATTGGTGAATGGAAGTTCATGTTGCTGACCCCAGGCGTGATTGCCATCCTTGCCACCATGGCCTCTTGTTTTTGTTCACTAGCCCATTGGGTCATGACAAGAATGGCTAGGGAAAGAGGCTGACTGGTATCCACAGAATGCCTCCTCCAGTCCTTCTGATTGTTAAAGTTCTCTTCTATCGAGGTGTAACCCATTGGCGAGCATTCACAAATATCTTCACTTCTTTGTCACGTTCTGAGAGGTCTATGCACATACTTCTTGTCATATCTCCTGGTCACCAATTGTATAGTCTTGTTTCCTCCAAGTCTATGACTATCCGTCCAGCTGAACGACCTAACCATCTTCTCCCCTAAGACAAATGAACCAGGAGCATTGCCCAAAGTTCTCTCCACTGGGAGGATTTTACTTCGCTGTTCAACAAGAAGATTCCAGAGAAGCTAGTGTTGTTCCTCTCCACTTCTCAATGAACCATTTGTAAACTATGCATGAGTTTTCTCTTTTTCAACTAACTAATCATAAGGAATTCCCCATGAGACCATAGACACATAATTAGGAAAAGAAGCACAATTTGACAAGAGCGGAAACCATGGACATTTAGGCCACTTCTTCATTTAACTTATGCTTTCAGGTTCTAGTTGATAGCACATAGCTAGCACCTCTATTTAATAATGGAATGTTGGTTTGCACATCTGATATCCTGACTCAGTGGGTCAAGTAACACCCAGTTTGTGATTGGGAGCTCCGGCCATGTGGTCACTGTGTAGCACATGGTTAAACATCCAATCTCTACTAACACCCAACAATAAGCCAAATGCTGTTTCTCAAAAGCAGAATCGTTATCTTGAGAGAATAGCAGAACTTTGCTCCAAAATCCTACGGGTCTGCCTCGTAATTCCCCAATAAGACCTTACCAAAGACCCTGTACAGCATCTCCATCTTCTGTTGACACTTCAAGACCATTGGATAATACGGCCCAAGTGGCAGATCACCTTGCCTGGAACCTGAAGCTATTGTAGAGCCTTCCCTTGTTCTGGGCCCCACTCAAAACCAGCAGCTTTCTAAGTCACTTCATAAATAACGCTGGAGTAGCACACAAAATGACACATATGTCCTCTTCAGAATGCAAAGATGCCTGCTCAGCATGCTGCCTAGTTTTAGTTGTAGGAGGGGCCAAGTACAAGAACTTAGCCATTCTCTTTAGAAGTAATATCTGAACATAATCTATGCCACTGAGCCCCTAGTAATTTCAGTAAAGTGGAAGGTACCTGAATTTTTATTGATTTCTATTTTCCATGCTTTAGCATACAAACGTTTCATCAGTAAAATTTGATCAACATAATGTCATCAATATCATGAACCAATATGACTTTTGTGCAAAAGGAAGGAAGTCAAGGTCCTATAGGCTCAATTACAACATGGGACTGGAGAGAGCTACCACACTATTAAACTAAAACCGTGAACATGCATTACTAGCCTTGCCAACTGAAGAGTAACTACTTCTACCTTTCCATGTTAATAACTGCATGCCAGGTGCCAGAGGAGATATTAACTCGTTCAAGGAATAAAACTACATCAAGAGTAGCCACTGCAATTGGAGTCATCACCTGGTTAAGTTTACAATAGTCCACTGTCATTCTCTAAAATCTGCCAACATACCAAATAGGCGCTTGAATAAGGATATGGTGGGAATCGCTACCCATGAGCCTTCAAGTCCTAAATGGTGGCACTAATCTCTGAAATCCCTCCATAGAATTTTTTTTTATTGCTTTTGGTCTATTATTTTTAGGTAAGAACTATTTTGGGGGCTTCCACATGGATTTTCCTACTGTTGTATCTTTTTAAAAAAAATTCAATGCAAGGTTCTGTTGCCAAATATGTCTATTCCAATTATGCTTTCTGGAACTGAGGACATGTAGGATGGGTTCAGTGCCCAATTGGACCCATCTTCGAGATGGACCCAAGCTAACACTTCATTAATAACCTCCTGTTCATGCATCTACTCTGACTGGTTGACTATGGTAATGTATTGAATCTCCTGGCATTGGTGCTAATTCAGAGCCAGTTTCTAGTAATCCAGAAAAGTCTGGTTTTTTTTTCCTTTTCTCCAATGAAATCATTCTTGTAAAAGGCACCTTTTTACTCAAGGGGTTGTGAATCTGTAAACTGAGTCAGGTCAGGTAATTGATTGAAGTGCCGTGAATCTATTCTGGTGATGCAAATTAGAGAGCTGTTCACTTGAATTAGAACTCTTGCTGTTGTGCAAATCAAGTAAATAGTAGATTTCCCATTTATTTCACCCCTAGTGGGCACTATGACTGTCTATTACAATAACCATTCCCACCTGTTCTTTGTCGATTATGTGCTGTCACCAGGTCCCAACCACGCCAGGTTCAGTTGGCATAATTGTAGTTAGGTGTCTTATGTCTGTAGGGTAGTTTCATGGTCAAATCTTAACATAGGTAGACTAGCAATCACAGCATACTTTAAGAATGCTGGGCTCCTCTCACAACAGTGTTCCTCGCCATTGTGGTGAAAGTTGTGTCCTCGGGACATTCCCTGGTTGGTTCTGTGGGTCCAACTGGATAAATCCGCTCTAATATACCAGTTTCTTTAACTTCTGGATACCATCTTCTGCAATATCCCAAGGCAGGCCTGGCATTTTGCCTTGGTTTAACATAGGCCACCTTTTGATTAGTGCTTCATGCAGCCATATCAATAACCCAGACTGACCCAACTTGATGTTCCTTGCACCCCATATCCTTAATGGCCATTCCCATACATAGTCTTCAGGTTTCTGTTTGTGTGTTAGGCCGGGTTGACTAGAAAAACAAATCCAGGGACATTTGTGTGTGTGTGTGTGTGTGTGTGTGTGTGTGTGTGTGTAAGAGAAAGCTTTATATCAAGAAGTAGTTATTTATCAGGAAAACATTCCAGCCCCGTCTCGATCAAGTCTAAGTCTGATACTAGTCAATAAGTCCCTTTTCAGACTCAGGCAGCCTCACGCAATGATGCAGAATGCAGGAAGATCACGGGCCGGTAGGTGAAGAGTCTAGTGGATCCAATGGCGGTAGAAGCATCACAAGGCTCTGGCAGGTCTCAGCCACGTGGTTTGCTAACAGGAAGATGAAACAGAGAGAGAGAGAAAGCTCCCAGAATCCTCAGAGAAGGCCACACCCACAAAGAGTTATCATCAGGCTGTGACCTGATTGACAGGCTAGACTCCACCCCTACGCTTATTTGTCAGGTTGACGTGAAATTATGTAACTACCACAGTTTGTAAGAAAAGCCAAAACGTTCTTTTGGAATGTAGTGTGCCTACCCCTGGACCACACTTTATAGGACTTAAGTCCAGTGAAAGAGGTGGTGGAGGAGGATTCTGTGGACGTGTCACTGAAGTGATGCTCCAGGCACCACCCCAAGTGATATCGCAGAGAGATGTTTGCACCGCTGGGCTACTCTTTTCAGAAGGGGTGGGAAGACATCCTGGTCTTGCTATGGAGGGATGGTTTAGTACAAAGCCTAACTGTGGGTCTTGACTCCATATGGGATTGTGCAATTGAATTTGGGGGTTAGGGAAAAACTGGTAACAGTAAAAGGTTTCTGAACAACACATAACAATTAAAAAATTAATTTAAAATGAGACGCGTAATCCAAAGTGTTTCTGACAGTGCTTTCCCATGTTGCAAGTTTCTCGGGTGAAAAGGGGTCAAGAGTGAAAAAAGTGTAAGAAATCCTGGTAGCAAGAGTGAGGTCATAGCTTCCGATAAGAATAAGGGGGCTGGGTCTATTGGAATCCCTCTTGCGTCCTCAGCCTCCTGATTATGCCCCATCCTGTTTTCAGGATCCAGAGTCCTCCCAGTCAAGGCCCTCCCTTTAACATTAGACACCACTCACATTTGGGAATTCAAGTGACATTCTAATTTCAGCCGCTCTTACAGTGAGGCTGGCTCCTACACAAAATAGGGCTTTCTTTCAAGGCACACGTGGCCACTGTTATTTTTTTTAATGTAGCTCCATTCCTGGTACCAAATGTCTTACTTAGACATAGTTGTCTGGAAGAGCAAAACCAATGAAGTGTTTGTGAGAGAGCATGTGTGCATGTGCGCACAAGCAAGCATGCACATGTACCTGCCCACCAACCACTGCTGTGGTCTATTCTGACTTGTACTGACCCTTTAGGACCGAGTGAATCTGTCCCACAGGTTATCCAAGACTAAATCTTAATGGGAACTGACTTTGTTCAAAGAAGTGGTTGGGGGGTCTGAATTCTCAGCCTTGTTAGCAACCCAGTGCTTAACTCATCACGCTACCATGTTCCTATAGTATTTCTCTGCACATAACACAGACTCTAGGACAAATGGAAAAAAAGATACTGCTAGTCATATTCTAGTTCACACATTCACAGGATCATTCCAAACAAAATGTATTAAGCATGCTTCCACAATCAGTGGTTGGCTCATTAATTTGTCAGAGTCTCATTGGAATGCCTTCAACAAAACGATCCTTTTTGTGCCCTGAAAAGAAATTGATTTTGAGGTCTGGGCTATTATCCTATTTTAATAACATTCAAAAAGACTTCTTTCCAAGTCATGGAAGCTATGCAACAAGTTTACAGGAATGCTGCTCCACATAGAGCAGCAGTTTTTAGATGGATCAAGAATTTTAAGGCAGGTTGAGAAGATCTCCAAGATTAGCCAAGAGAGAGAAAACCGCCAAACTCATCGAATGAAAAGCCTGGCCGACGTCCAGAGCCTGGTGGAAGAAGACTGTAGAGTTGCTGCTGTGATAGCTACTGAAGTTTTGTTGTACGTGATCTGGCATTTTCACACTGAGGCAGATAATATGTCCTCAGCAACCTTCTGGCCTGATGTGTGTCGAGACAGCGCGTGAAGATCAGCCAGCTCTCAAGAGCTGATCTTTCCATCCGTTTTTTTAAGCAATGTTTGCCAAACCACAGAATCATAGCCCAGCTAACTTTACACATACCACGATCTGCATGAAAAATCCCTGCCCGTATGTGACAGATGGGAACATTCCAGGTTTGTTGTTAGTGCCAGGTCTGGCCCTTCCCTAAATTCTGTAAGCTTCTGGCAACCATAATCCCCCGTCCCTACCCCCATCCCACCCCCCCAAAAAATCCTATCCTTGGAAAAAAATCAGGCTTTGAATGTGTTTTTACCAAGGAATTCTTTCCTCACCATTATCAAAACCATGGCTGAGAACAGGCAGCTGCAGACCTTGCTACTAAAGACACTTGAGTCTGTCCTAAAACTAGCAGCCCTGGCAGCAACTGACCTTCTAAAAGAGGAATTGTTTTTTCACTTTCTGAGGAGATCGCTTTGGATTGGAAACGTTTTAGCTCTGAACCTCAGCTTTTACATCAAAGGTCCTTTTTAGAAGCCGCTCGGTGTACCTCAGTCAGAGAACTACTGCATATCAGATTAGACTCTCCCTTTGGCGTCATCTCTGTAGCATTTACTCTCCGCCACTTCCACACGGAATCACCATAGAACCTGTTGTGGATTTGCTTGTAACAGGTTGGCAATCCCCACCCCACCCTCACCACCCCCAGTAATTTAGTAAGATTAGTTACCTGCTACCTCAATTATAATCATTTTTAGAGGACGCTTGGTAAGAGTGTGGCCATCATACCGGACGAGCAGTGCTGCACTGCTTTGGAGTGTGCAAGGTCTTGGTGCGCCACGTGGGCCCAGAGCTGAGAGAAATGATCCTCCCAGAGTGGTGTGCTCAATGTTTGCTCTGAACTGTGTGTGTGTGTGTGTGTGTGTGCGCGCGCACGCACGAACGCACATATACCGTCACTTATACCTGTGTGTGAATGTGAGATAGCATAGAATCTTTTCCTCCCTCCCTTAGCAACTGAATTGTATAGTTCACGAGAACTTTATAGTTCATGATATAACTCATGAGAACTATTCCAGTATTTAGTTAGTGTGGGTTTTAGAATTATAGGCGCTTTGTTTAGACATGGGTGATGTAAATGGTTAGTATGTTTTTCTGCCAACTGAGAGGCTGGAAATTCATTCCAGAAGTACCTCAGAAGAAAGGCCTGGTAACCTACATCAAAAAATCCAGCCACTGAAAGCCATGTGGAACATAGTTTTGTTCTGACACACATGGGCCTCTGTGAGTTAGAATCAACTTGGCTGCAACTGTTGTGTTGGGGCTTTGTGTTTTCAGTTTGAGCGTACCATCTGATGTTAACATTTCATTAACTGTACATCTTCCTATATTACATTCCCAGCCTCTTTTCAGTCGGCCATGATCCATCTCTGGCCTTTCTCGAACACCCTCTTCTTCCAGCCACTGCGCTCTCTCAGTGCCCTTCCCATGTCCCTTTGTCTTTGTGAAATGTCCCAGTTCTCATGAACTGAAACCATGGTCACTGTTCTTTGCAAGAGCTGGCATTTCTTAATTTAAGGGTGGCACCATTTGTCGTGAGTCCTTTTTGCCCTTTTTCCCCTTAAAATTTTGTTGATCCCAAATTTCAAAGAGGCCTATAAATGTGAAGATGGGTCTAAATTCCTCAAACCATATCTTGTAAGACCTTGTGTGCATTGGGTAATGCATTCAAGAGAGAACTTGGTTACACGTATTTCCGGAGCTCATGTTGGTCTCCCGTGCTTGCAGAGCAGAAAGTTATAAGTTAGGAAACTGCCTGAATGCTTGTGCCCGTCTCTCTTCCTCTGCAGAGAGGTGCCTGGAAGATCACGAGCTGGTGGTCCAGGTGGAGCGCACCATGGCCAGCGAGAGTAAATTTCTGTTCAGGAAGAACTATGCAAAATACGAGTTTTTTAAAAATCCCATGGTGAGTACTAACTATTTGGGTTTGAGATGTGTAACTTGTGACATCTCGGAGTTTCTAATGAGGTTGAACGGTATCAGATTATAAAATAACTGCCTTGAGACCAGGACTTCAAACCAATTCAAACTGTTACAGCCATGGCTGATGGTGCAGGATATTGCCCCAACCTCACTTTGTAAACTGGGGTTGGGGTTTTATAATACATATGGAGGGAAATTATGAGCCAAAAAGCTGGAATGGGAGACTGGGAAGAAGGGTAGTGAGCCTTCTCTAGATCTTGATGTCTGAAATTGCATCACTGCCACAACTCTAGAGAGTGACAAACCCTCCAAGTGGCACACTTGGCTCCCATCTATGTGCTACCACTGCTTCTGTTTCTGCCTCTGCTGGGCAAGACATTTAGTTGCTATGCAACAATCACACGGTTCTTATTTTCTAAGATTAAGTTTCTAGAAGATCATTAACCCTTATAATTTTCTCCAGTACACCCAAATTTTATAAACTTGTATGCATTCTAGTTTGTCATTCCCAAACTGAACCATAAACTGGTTCAAAGCCCTGCATGAGATTTGTGGAGTAGTGTATGGGCTTGAAGATTTTGTGTCTATTTAACTATGTAACCTTGGCTCACAACTCCATTCCTGATGCTGAACTATATGCCTTTGAGACTGACAAAGGGTTACTATTACCTTCTACAATTAATAATAGTGGGGGGGGGGGTCTCCAAGGGTAGGGAAAGGCCCAGCCTAGTTTTTCTAGATACTTTGAAAGTTCTTAATCAATTGGAACCCAGTGATCAGGAGAAGAAAAACATGTGTTTTCTGCA
>NW_022103904.1:15194335-15208058 GCF_000313985.2 Echinops telfairi
ATTCTAGGTGTCCGTTGAAGTGGATTGGTATCGGCCATTTAGCATCAGAAAATTACATCATTTACTGTGCTTGAACTGATACAATCAAGGACATATCATCATCAAAAAGGACACTTGAAGATCTGTCTTGAAGTGCCGTGCTGTCTGTGACGAGATCATGTCTGTTCCCATGCGAGGAAAGCCAGTCAGTACCACTACTCTTTAAATTGAAAAATTCTACCCAGCTCCTCAGTCTGAAATTCAGTAAATACGCATTAATAGTTCTTGGTGATTAGAATGCCAACGTTGGAAACAAAGAAGGAACGGTAATTGGAAATCATGGTCTTGATGAGAGAAGCAAAACTGGAGAGCGCATGATAGAATTTTGCAAGACCAACAGCCTGTTCACAGCAAGCACCTTTTCTCTACAGCACAGAAAGGCACGGCACACTCAGCCCTCTCCAGACTGAATTCACAGGAATAGAATGACTCTGTCTGTGGGAAGACTGGTAGATAAGCTCAGTATCGGTGCTAAACCAGGCCAAAGACTAACTGTGGGATAGCCCACCAATTGCGCTTAATGTAAGTTCAGGTTGAAGCTGAAGAAAATTCAGACAAGTCCGTGAGAGCCACCATGTGACCCGGAGCCCATCCCACTCCAATTTCAACAACGTTCAAGAGCAGATGTGCTGCTTTAAACACTGTGATGGAAGAGCTGAGGCGTGGTGGGGGGACATCAGGAACGTCAGACGTGAAGACGGCAATGGGTCAGTGAAAAGACAGGAAGGAAAGAAAAGACCAAGATGGAGGCCAGAGGAGAGTCTTACACTTGGTCTTGATCAGGGGATAGTTAAGAAAAATGAGAGGAAGTATGAAGTCAACGAGCGCGATGGAAAATTTCCAAGGGCAGCTTGAGAAGACACAATCAACTATTAGACTGATACGCGCAAAGCCTTAGAGTTAGAAAACCAAAAAGGAAGAGCATGTTCTGCCTATTTTAAGCCGAATGAACTAAAAAAAATTCATGCCGCAAGTTGCAATATTAAATTACTCTAGGGGCAAAATATTGAATGATGCAGGAAGCATCAGAAGAAGATGGGATAAAGAGTCACTGCACCCGAAAGCACTAGTCAACATTCCACCGTCTCAAAAGATTGTGCATGATAATGAAGGAAAAAAATCAAGCCGTAACCAAAACCAAGGCTCCAGGAATTTATAGAACACAACTTGAAATGTTTCAACAAGCTGATGAAGCACTGAAAGTACTCATTGATGCCAAGAAGTTGGGGAGACAGCTACTTGGCCAACTGACTGGAAGAGAGCCCCATCTGTAACTATTCCAAAGAAAGGTGACCCAACAGAATGCTCAAACTATAAAACAGTATCACTGATATCACATACAAGTAAAGATTTTTGGCTTAAAATCATCCAACAACGATTTCAGTAGTACATAGACAGGCAACTACCAGAGATTCAGGTTGGATTTTGAAGAGAATGTGGAACAAGGGATATCACTGTCAGATGAATCTTGACTTAAAGTAGAGAGAGATGTTTACTTGTGTTTCGTTGACTATGCCCTCGTTTGACTGTGTGGATCATAACAAACCATTCCAGAACCCTTCATTCTGGTTAGGGGTTACCTGTACATGGATCGAGAGGCAGTTGTGCAAACAGAACAAGGGAATATTTGTGGCTTAAAATCAGGAAAGGTTGTGTGTTCAGGGCTGTATCCCCTCACCATACTAACTCAGTTGGTAAGATGAGCAAATCATCAGAGAAGCTGGATTGTACAGAAAAGAATGCAGCAGCAGGATTGGAAGAAAGCTCATTAACAACCTGATATGTAGATGACACAGCTTGCTTGCTGAACCTGAGGAGCACTTAAATCACTTGCTGACGAAGATCAGGGATTTCAGCTTTTAGGAAAGAAGTGTAAAGAAAACAAAAATCCTCACAACTGGAACCATAGGTAGCGTCGTGATCGCCGAGAAAAGATTGAGGTTGTTGAGGATTTCACCTCCCTTGGATCCACCTTCAGTCTCGGGATTTCCCATGCAGTGGCACAAGACCTCTTTAAAGTGCCGAAAAGCAAGCACGTTACTTTGAGGACTAAGCTGCATCTGAGCCAAGCCAGGTGTTTTCAGTCGCCTCGAATGCGTGTGAAAGTGGCCCGTCCAATGAAGAAGACCAAAGAAACAGTGATGCCTTTGAACTGTGGTGTTCCAGAAGAATGTGGAAAGTACCACGGACTGCCAAGAGAACACAGTGAACTGTCTTAGAAGAAGGAGGGCCAGGATAAAATACTCCCTGGAGGCAAGGAAGATGAGGCTCCATCTCACGTACTGTGGGTATGTTGTCAGTAGAGACTGGTCCCTGGAGAAGAACATCAAGCTTGGTAAATGGGCAGTGAAAACGCGGAAAGCCATCAAGATGGATTGACACAGTGGCTGCAACAATGGGCTCAAACATCATCATAATTGTGGGGATGTTGCAGGACTGGGCAGTGTTTCCTTCTTTTATACCTGGGGTCGCTGTGTGACGTCTCTTAGCTACAACAACAACACTGTGTGATATAAGGAGCCCTAGTGACGTGCTGGGTTAAATGGTAGGCTGCTAACTGCAGGGTAGGTGGTTTGATCCACTAGCAGCTAGCTTCTCAGCAGAAAGATGGAGCAGTTCTGCTCTTGTACAAATTTTCAGAATTTTCAGAAACCTTATGGAGTCCTGAAGGGTTACTACCAATTGGAATAAACTCATCGATAATTTGCTTCATTGGATCTGTAGTATGAGGATTATAAAAGTGTTGTCCTTTTAAATTTTCCCACTTTGAAGCTAACCTTTAACCTTTTTTTTTTCCCTATTTCCTTAGAATTTCTTCCCAGAACAGATGGTTACTTGGTGTCAGCAGTCGAATGGCAGTATTCCCCAAACCCAGCTTTTACAGGTACTGGGTAAAAATAGACTTGTGCTGAAATAGAGCTTATTGACAGTAGACCTCCTGGAACTGGCATGTGGCAGCATCAGAAAATTTGAAGAGGCTTCTTCCTTAGCCTTTGATCCTAGAGTAATTTAGAATAACTAGAAATAAATGTTTACTTGGGAAATCTGTGTGCCGTCAGAATATTTCAAACTGAAACACGCACTTATAAACAGGATACACTTTAATTTAGAAGAAATACAAGTAACATAATCCTAGAGTAGGAGCTGGGGGATCCAGATGGAGAGTTAGGGGACAGAGGAGGAAGAGGCCAGAAGTGAGCATGTTCTGTGGCTCATGAGAGTTCAGAGTCATGCTGACCCTAGAACCAGGATGGATCGCTGGTTGGTTTCCCTAAAGTACGCGTAAAAGTCACTTTCTGCACACTGAAAATAAAGAAGCTGTTTTCATGGATTTCTGCTTTCTAAAGACTGATCCAAGCAAACCTGGCCTTTCCCACACCCTTCTCTGTACTTCCCACTGACCCCCGCCTCCCCAGAAGTCGTGACTGGGGAGTGGACCGGGATGGATTCTGAACCTCTAAAAGTGTGTCTCAGTTTACAGTGTGTCGCGTGAAAGAATAAATCGATCTCTAGGGCCACCGTCACTATGCTGGTTGCTTCACACCTCTGAGAAACTGTGAAGATTCCGTTCCCTCAAAGTTCTGCCCATTGCCCTCCTTTCCGGCCTTTGGTGGCTGTGCGGGCGGTTTCCATTGTCTAAACAGTGGTTCTCAGCCTTCCTCATGCCGCGACCCTTTCATACAGTTCCTCATGTTGTGCTGACCCCCCAACCATAACATTATTTTTGTTGCTACTTCATCACTGTCATTTTGCTACTGTTATGAATCGGGCGACCCCTGGGAAAGGGTGGCTTGACCCCCAAAGAGGTCACGACCCACAGGTTGAGAACCACTGGTCTAAAAGATGAGTGTTCTGTGTGGTAGACCCTCCAGCATTCCTCCATCCCCACCTTCGTTCGCTCCGTTGTATTCACCTGTTCTATCAGGAATGGTCAACACTCAGCTTATCCTCAGTGAGCATGCTCAAAAGGAAGGACTTGACTCGTCCCTCACTGCTTTGACCTGAGGTTGGTTTGTGTACTTTGTGAGGGAATGTGGCCATCTCTTGGGATCAGATGTACTGGGATTGGGCGCACAGCTTGAAGGAGCTGTCTGCTTTGCCCATCCAACTGAGAGGGAGTCTTCTTGTCTCACGAAGGACCAGCCCGCCTCCCCTGCCCTGCCCCAAATCTGTAACCGAGACCTCATGTACTCTTTCCTATAGAGGAAAACAATTAGAGCATCTGTTTTTAAAGCCTTCACTCCCCTGCTAAATTCCAGACAGCCTGTGGGCGGAGTTACCTGGAATGGTGGGCTGTTCTACACAGACAGGTAATTGAGAGGTGCTAGGACCACTTGCACACTTTGGGTTGGAGGGGCACATGGGTAGAATGCCAGTCAGATGCTCTGTTCACGGTGCTCCTGATGAAAGGCTCCTGGCACGCCTGTCCTGCCAGTGAGCAGCCTGGATCTTTAGTAGAAAACTCAAGCTGGGGGAGGGGCCAGGGTTTAGTAGCAGAATCCTCAAACACTATCTGGCTTAGAAGGAAATAGAGGACTTCATATTTTTCACCAATATTAGAAAAGTCCACTTGCATACATATATTTAAATGCTACTTATACTGTGTACAATACGAATTCAGATAGAACTTTTAAATTTTTTAAGGAAGAATGTCAGTTGATTTTTTTTAGTCAAAAATATCATTTTAATAACTCAGAAAATGTGACACTGCCAGCCATGTTGATAGCATGCCAACTTTGATGATGTTTATTAATATTTCTGACTTTCAAAATTTCTTCTTTAACAGAATTTTTTAAACTCCAGCAGTTGCCCTGAAATTCAGGGGTTTTTACATGTGAAAGAGCTGGGGCGGAAGTCTTGGAAGAAGCTCTACGTGTGCTTGCGCAGATCCGGACTCTACTGCTCCACAAAAGGGACCTCGAAGGTGATTCGCAAACACACCTGCGTCTGCACTGGGCCGCTCCGTGACTTAGGCCGGTCGGCGCATGGGGCTTCCTTTGAAATCGCAGTGTAGGACTCCTTGAAGGCTGTCTATCTTACTAAACTGATTGAGTCATGCAAAGGTTCTCAAATGTGTTTAGCCAACCATCCCCTTTTCCGGGAAGGAAAAAAAAAAAGTTACTCAGCACCCCTTGGCGATTACAGACTTTTATACTCTGGCTCATCATCCTGGATAAAGTGTGAGTAGGTAACTCCTTTTGCAGCCCTCCGGATTGTTCCAGCGCCACCCAGGGACAGTATCGCCAACAGTAGTCTAACGGCTAAACTCAGAACCGGCTAGTGGGTGTGTACTGGAGGTTCAGTGATAGAATCCCCACCGTCTATAGGGGAGATGTGAGTTCACTTCCCAGGCCGCGCACCACTGTCTGTCATTGGAGGCCGTGATGCTGAAAGGCTTCAGCAGAGATTTGAAACCAAGACAAGTTCAGAAGCAGCGCAAGATCTACTTCTGAAACAGCCTGTGAAAACACTGATTCGCAGCAGTTTCATCCATAGGATGTTAGGGGAATGGCTCAGGTGTGGGGAGTGCTTTATCCTGTTGTACTTGGGGTCCCCATGAATTGGGGCAGGAGCCCCTCGGGATTAGTTATTCTTACACCTTCTCAAGCTGTAGGTAAGGACAGAGCCTCAAATTGTAGTAACCTGGATCTTCAGTAGAAAACTAAAAGTGGGATGGGGAAGGATTTGATAGCAGCAGAGGTACTGTTTCCGTAATTAGACGGTTGGGATCTAAGCTAGCCAGAAGGATGTTTGATAGATTATTGCCACTCTAACACCAATCTAATCCTTATTACCATATTATATAGCCATAACTACTCTGAAGTAAATTGCAATCCACTCATCCCCTGGGGGAAGCAGAGAGGTGGTAACTGCTGGAGCCTCACAGAAGAGCAGGTGTGGGGGGAGGCCTGCCATTTACCAGGGTTCTCCTTTCTTTTCGCTGCACACACTTTTACCCCTATACTTCTTTGCACTCACGTGAACCCTGCGGTGGAGCCTAGAGGGCCCAACTTGGCCCAACTGGTACCTTTAAAGAACTTGGGTCTTTTCTGCACTTGACTAGCGAAGAGAGAAAATGAAGGAGGGGTATGGATTGAACCTTAAGGTGGAGAAGTTTAAGGCCCTCTCCCCTGTCGCAGTGCTATAGCAGTTCATAGGAGGTTTGATCTGGTGCAAGAGCAGAAAAGCATGCGATCTGTTGTTATTCCTCCCATCCCTGCCCTGATACCCCTGTCACATGTACTGAGCCATTGTCCCACAGGCCAAACCAGGGACAGTTTGCCTTCCCAAGGGGGCTGGGCAAGTCCAGAAGGAGGAGGGTATGACAAGCTGTCAATGTTAAAATAAAGGCAACACTGGACTCTGAATTCATTAGTGTGCCAAAGGTATAAGATTCTTACATTGGACAGTGTGATCCAAGTGATCGTCAAATCAAGGATTTTCTCCTGGGTTTTACTTTGAACATTTGGTTGTGGGGCTTTGATTTGGCAAATGTGTCAAATAATTTCTAACAGTCTTACATCAGAAAATTGGGAGTTCTTTTGGAGGTAAGGGAGCTTGCTGAATTTGTTTTTCCTTAGCCCTTGCTCTGTTCTAGGGTTACAATGTTGGTGGGGAAATAGTTTTATGTGTGTATACTGCCCTCTTTTGGTGGCAGTGTGAAAAGCATGTGCTCTGTACTAAGAAACATTGTCTGCTTGTACAGGAACCCAGACACTTGCAGTTATTGGCTGACCTGGAAGACAGCAACATCTTTTCCCTGATTGCTGGCAGAAAGCAATACAGCGCTCCCACGGACCACGATTTCTGTATAAAGGTACCTCAACAGGAGCAATTGTGTGAATACTTAGCATCTGATTGTAAACTCTGAAACAAAAACAAGAAATTCCTCTCTCAACTAGCATCAAATTGATTTTGTTTTTAAGACAGAAACACAATTTTCACACCAGATATACACATGCTTGTAAAAGTACTTATTGCAATAAGCAAGTAAATGAGAGCTAATAATGAGCCTTTGAGTTAAAATATTTAATTTGTTACTATGAACCATGTCAATAAAAATACTGTCTATTGCATGCTCACAATGTATGAGTCCTTGAGCTAACAATGCAAGGAACGAAAGAACGCATACAGATAGTGCTGGTTGGTGGACCCAGTGGCTTAGTGCTGGCTGGCTTTGACTCCTGAACTGGGCTGTGGCAAGAGCAGAGGAGGACACAGGTTAAGGGCAGGAGACCTCCCAGTGCCCTGCCCCCTCTAGCCTGTCCTATGGACATACACATATGTATGTGCATATACATGCATGTGGAAACATACATTTGCAGGCAAAGACTGATCTCTACTGGAAGAGTTGTGATGTTGATAATTATAATAGTAGATCATTTCTTTGAGTAACTACTATGTTTCAATGTTCTGTGAAGTCTTTTACATTCATTATCTTAGGCTGAGTTGCAAGACTGGCAGTTCAAACCCACCAGCAGCTCCCTGGGAGAAAGAAAGGACTTTCTATCCCCTTACACAGCTGTACTCTGGGAAACTCAAAGGGACAGTGCTCCTGTGCCCTACAGGGTCCTTAGGAGGTGGCACTAACTCACTGGCAGTGAGATGAGATGATTTAACACACACACAAGGTCAGATTTTGGCCTTTCTACACTTTTCATATACACACACATATACATGGAAGAACTTTATATCTAGAATTAATTTTATATCAAGTAAGCATCCCAGCCCAATCCAGTTCAAGACCATGAATCAGAGGCTAATCCGAGCCCTCTGTAGACTCACGTACTACAGCCTGATGAAACAGAAAGGGGAGGTGGAAAGCAGGAAGATCACAGGCAGAATGCCTCCAAGGTTGGTGGGACCATGACAGGCTGCCACATGGCACCTCCCATGGAAGCTTCTTACCCAGAACCCCAGCAAGCAGGATGGATACAGGGCAAGAGTGAGGTTCTCACTGACTCGTAGAGAGGGGGCATTACCAGGCTACCACCTGATAGACAAGTTGGACTCTACCCCTACCTCCACTGAAGTCCACATTTAACTGGCATAAAATCTAGACTAAATATCGCCATTACCCAGGTCATGTTTGATCATTTCCACCCATTTCTGTTGGGCCTCCTTGCTTTGGGATTGCCATTCAAACGGGTATGTGTCTCTTCCAGTTGATTGACAAGGTGTTCTCTTCCAAATGCCTTGGTGCAGACAAGCACACTCTGCCTGTGCTTCATCAGCTTTTTAAAACCTTTCCATTTGGATTCTGTCACTGCCCGGAGCCTTGTTTCCCACTGATGTCTTCAGTGTGGCTTGGACTTCTTCCTTCAGGATCATTGCCTCTTGAGCACATGCTACCTCGGACGTGGGAGTGTCCTTCTTTTTGTTTCAGGGAGTTGGTGTATCGCTTCCGTCTTCTTTGGATGCCTCCTGCGTCTTCAGTTATTTTGCCTGTAGAACCCTTTGGAAGTTCGAGGCTTGAATTGTGTCTTCACTTGGTTCAGCTGGAGACATGCTGAGCGTGTTCGTTCTCTTTGGGGGGGCAGGGGGGGCGCTTCTAACTCCAGGTTTGTCATGCACTTTGGTCTTTTCTTTCTGTCCTATCCTTTGAATGACCTTTTTCTTTATCTTTTTTTTAAATCATCTTATCGGGGGCTCTTACAGCTCGTAGACCTTTTGCTTTCTTCAGGCACGATCCCACCCAGCTCCTCTGGCCTTCTGTCATTAGTGTTCAGTACCCCAAATCCATCCTTGAGATGTTTCCTAAGTCCAGGTGGGATAGACCCAAGTTCAAATGTTGACCTTTGTGCACTTGATTTAATTTTCTTCAACATCAACCTAAACTTCCATATGAGCCATGCATGGTTTGTTCCACAGTCAGGCCCTACCCTCCTTTGGGCACCTACTTTGACCTTCTCCGTCATAGTCAGTTTGCTTCCTGTGTAGTTTGTCTGGCAAGTTCAAAGTGTAGAGTCACCGTTTACGTTGTTGAGGATGAGTATTTGCAAAGAAAAATAGTTGGTCTTGCAGAATTCTACCAAGCGATCTCCAGTTTTGTTTCTGTCACCAAGACCATGTTTTCCGTTTCTGCCCCTTCCTCTTTGTTCTGAAGTCTTCCACGTCAGGTGCTGTAATTGTCATTGCATCTGGATTGGGTGTTTGATCAATGTCAGATGGAAAGAATTGGTGAAATTCCTGAATTCGTCTTTGCCATTAGCAGTTGGTGCATACATTTGAACAATAGTTGTATTCATTGGACTTCCTTACATAGATATTGCCCTATCACCACAGCATGGTCCTTCGGGACAGATAATGAAATGCTCTGTTTGGTGATGAGTGTGTCAGCCCAGCATAGTAAACTGCATGACTGTCAAAATGGCCCCGCACACTTCATTTCAGCTCACTCGAGGCTTCAGCTATTGATATTCACGCATTCCATTTCCATTCCGATTTTCCTTGATTTTGCCCACACATTCCATGTTCTGATGACTAATGGATATTTGCAGCTGTTCCTTCTCATTCTGAGTCCCGTCCCATCAGTAAATAAAGTTCCCGTAAGCCTTCTTCTATCCACACCATTACGGTTAGCTCTGCTTTGAGGCGGCAACATCTCCCCAGCCTTTTTGGGTGTTTTCCTACCTGAGGAACTCGTCTGCCTGCCCTCTGTCTCCGAGGGCTACCAGGGTGCTTTTCCTGTGGTTCACAGTGCCGGGTCCTTCAGAAATGCACCGGCTCTCAGGAAGCTTCGCTGAAACGTTTCCACTGTGGCTGCTATTTGACATACCAGTGGTATAGCTTCGCATCGATGTGCAAGCTACCACCTTAGACTGTACCGTCAACCAACAGACAATTGGCGGAATTAACATAAAATACCTGGAATATCACATTCATCAATGTTTGCAGCAGTATCTCAGCAGGGAGCTGCCAGGAATTCAAACTGGATTCAGCAGAGGCTGTGACACCAGAAAAGTCAGTGATGATATGGCTCTAGACCGAAAGTACGAAACACCAGTAAGGTGTTGGTTTGGGTTTTATTGACAATGCATAGGATTTTTGACTATGTGGATCAGACCACACAATGGACACCATTAAGAAGAATGGGAATTCCAGAACACTTCGTTATGGTTGAACAGAATCTGGGACTACTGCATTGTTGACAGCCAGAAAAGGTGGGTGTCAGGGTTCAGTTTTTTTCACACGTCTTCAGTCTGTATGCTGAGCACGTAATCCGAGACACTGGGCTGTTTGACGAAGAGCTCGGTCTCAGGAGTGGAGGAAGGCCATTCACAGAGGACACAACCTTGCTTGTTGAATGATTTTCTGAGGAAGATGAGGAACTGGACCTTTTAGTACGGATTACAATTCAATGTAAAGACAGCCAGAATCCTCACAGCTGGACCAGGAGACAGTCTGATAAATGGAGAAAAGATGGAAGTTGCCAAGAATTTCACTTTGCTGGGCTCCACGATCAGTGATCATAGAAAGAGCAGTCAAGAAATCAACACTGTACTGCATTGGGCAAATCTGCTGCACAGACCTCTTTAAAGTATTGAAGAGTGCAGCCGTCTCTTGGCAATCTAAGGCACACCCGACCCAAACCATTGTATTACCATTCTCCTCAAAACCATGGTAAAGTTGGACAGTGAATAAATAAGACGAAAGAATTAACATGTTGACCCTGCATATTGAAAGTACCACAGATTTCCAGAAGTGCAAGTAAATGTGTGTCCAAAGAAGTAAAGTTAGGATGTGCCTTGAAGCACCTATGGCAAGACACCGTCTCATGTACTTTAAACCGGTTATCAAGAAAACACAGTCTCTGGAAAGGACATCATGGGTGGTCATCGTAAAAGAAAGATCATCAAGGAGCTGGATTGACGTGGTGGCTGCAGCAATAGGCTCAAACATAATGATGGTAAGGACGGTCCAAGACTGGGCAGTGTGTCCTTGTGTCATACAGGGGGTTGCCAAGAGACCCAACTCGACGGCACCGAAGAACAACATGCAGGTCAGGAAGCCAGTGAGTACTTACACTTGGACTTCAGTCTGTGTGTGCTAACTTTGGAACCAGATCTTTTAGCCCCAGAGTCTAGGGGGAAGAGGCTAACCCATCCTTGAGCGATCCTGTGGAGGCACTGCCAACTCCTAGCGAGTGTGTGCACAGCAGAGCAAGATACTGCTCGGTCCTGTGCCGTCTTCCCAGTGGTTCTTATGTCTGCGCCCGTTGTTACAGCCACTGCGTGGATGTTTGCACTTATTTCTTCTCATGTCAAGGCATGCCCCATCAACGAATGAACGTCCCAAAGGCTGTACTCCTGAAGCCCTTGCTCCATTCACGTCATCGTGGTCAACTCGACTTCTGAGAAGGCAGTTCTTCAATCATCTTTTGAATGTCTTCTGACCTGACAGGCTTATCTGCTAGCACCATCCCTGACAATGTTCTGCTGAGGTTTTCAGTGTCGGACAAAATGTTGATGCTGTCTATAAGGTTTGCAGTGGCTAACTCCTCCAAAGTGGACAGCCGTTACTTCTTCATAGTCTGTTCTTAGTCTGGAAGCTCCGCTCCTTTGCACGACCCTGCTGGCATTTGAAATACTGGTGACATCACTTTCAGCATCACAGCACCACACAAGCCACCAGCGTGCAGCAAACTGACAGACGCACTGCCATTGAATTGATTCCAGGAGGGTTCCACCTGGGGGGTCTAAGAGCTACACACTTGCGGTGTGCTCACTTGCTCACACACTCGTGTGCGCTCTCTGTCTCCTTCCCTTTCTTTCTCTCTCGTCCCCTCCCCCTCACACTCTCTCACTCTTTCTCTCCTCTTTTTCCCCTGGACATTTCTAGCCTTTGGGACCCCAGAGAAATCTTCCTTCCTGGCTTCTCCTGCAGGATCTGCCTCTCTGGCTGCTCTAATTCCTGCTATGAGCATTTGAGGAATAGAGAGAGAGAGAGAGAGTGTGTGTGTGTGTGTGTGTGTGTGTACACACACACATATATTTCTCAGGAGGCAGTCTCCTCTAATGGTACCCACTTTGATCTGGATTTCTCTGTGTTTCTGTGGTACGCACCACAGTTTCTTGTGGCAGATGCTTTCTTACCTGTCCATTCTCCAAGTCCCTGAGCTCCTCAGTTGGAAGGAGCATATTCTCTTCGAAGTTCTAAGTGACCCTGAACAGCCCAGAGTTCCCGCATGAGGGGATGTGAGATAGAGACTTGTTCATGAATGAGTGCACAAGAGCGCACCCAAGCTCTTCACTGTGCCGAGGCGCATGGTAGTCACTAGCTTTTGCGATTCTGCCTTGCACCAACATGAGGTGCGTATTTTTGATGACCTATTACCTGTGTTGCACCAATGGAATGTCTTTTTGCCTCCTCTAGCCAAACAAAGTAAGGAGCGAAACTAAAGAGCTGAGGTTGCTCTGTGCAGAAGACGAGCAAAGCAAAACCTGCTGGATGACGGCGTTCAGACTCCTCAAGGTACTATTTCATGTGTCTGAGACTAGCCATTGGGAGCCCGGCTCTTCAGGGTGAGAGTGACTGGCTTTGGTGTAGTTTCTACATGAAATGCCATTCATTTTCCATTTGTTCCTTCTCACTATTCTGTTTATCGAGGGTAATCACATATCATCTTTCCAGATAGGGCCCCCAGTGCTCCCCACAGATGAGCTACTAGTAGTCAAGTTCAAGGTAGATCCATCCTCAGCACGATGGATGTTTTGGGACCAGAGCAATTATATTTTGGGGGGGGTGGGGAGGCTGAGGAATGCATGGCATCCTGTGGCACTGGAGGATGTTTAGCAGCAGCAGCTCTGATTTCTATTAATTAGATGCCAGTCTCACACAGCTAACCTGTAGGGACAATATCTAGAAATTGCCACGTGGCCCATGGGCAGTGGAGAGCGCACCACCGTGCTTGAGAACCATTGAGTTGGGAGAATAGAAACAGAAAATCAGGGCCGTGGAATCAGGACAAGCACGTAGGCCTATGAGTGGACATCAGATCCAGTTCTGATATTTCTGAAAAGCTGGGATCATAAGGGAAGGAGGATAGACTACACCATTCCCATAGCCCCTTGAGGGAGACAGTGTCTCCTGATAATGTGTTCTGAAAGACATTGATGACGAGGAACCTCCTGTGGGGTAGTACCCTTGACGGTGATTTCATAGCATTTACCAAAGTGATTCCAAATGGCTTTGTTACTGATCTTGGTCCGTTAGAGAAAAAAACCTCCTGGCCACAGGAAGGGAAGTGGGCAGAACTCATAGTAATAGCAACAGTTAACACCGTTATTAAAGCTATCAATGTGCTAATGTTAATGTCAAAGTAATGTTTTTGAGCACCTACTGTGGCGAGACATTTCATCACTCTACACCAACTAATTCATTTAATCCTGACAATGGTTCTGTGACATATGTACTTATTATTAGCCTCTTTTGAGGATCATAAAACTGAGTCTCATCAAATCATTTGCCCGAGGTGTGATTGGTAAGCAAGGACTATATCCCTAATGTAGATGCCCCAGAAACCCTTTCTAGCCCACAGGTTAATGCCCTCTTTGGATGGCACCAGAAAGTCACTCGTGTGTTTTCCATTCTACATCTGTACCTTGGGCCACAGTTAAAAGACACTGAGGTTAAGTCTGAAAGTGTGGAAGGCTTGTAGGACTGTTAGCCACATGAGGTAGAC
>NW_022103904.1:15208960-15210526 GCF_000313985.2 Echinops telfairi
AAAGCGAGTCAGATGTTCTGTGTGTCATCCTCAGGAGAAAGTGGAAGACATCATGTAGGTCTCTGGTTTTATAGCAGACCCCAGAATCCTAAGCATAAGCAAGTACTTTCCTGCTGTACCTATCTCTTTCTAAGAGTCACTTCTGTGTGGTGGGTTACTGTATAATGGTTTGATAACGAAACAGAGCTAGCAGTATTGAAATATCACTCTTTTTAAATAGTTTTTATTGATTGATTATTAATTTGGAGTTAATGCATACATAATTCCATAGTTCAGTTACATCAAGCAGAATTGTACAATTGCTACCACAATCAGTTTCCAAACATTCCTTTTCTTCTAGGACTCCTTGACACGATCTCCCTTTTATCCCCCACCACTGCTGTACCCCCTCCCTAAAACCCTTACTCTGCTTGCTGTCTCTATGGGTTCATCAATCCTGGGGCTCATACACCGAAACACAGGAAAGCATAGCACAACTTCATGAGGGTGACCTCCAATGACATAGCACCTCTGAGATACACCCTCATATGAACAAACCAAACCAGAACCAACCAAAGATACAGGAAATGTTGAAAACCAGATCAGGTCCAGCATGCGTCAGAGGGGGATCAACTGACAAGTTTAACTGTTCAAGTCAGATTTATGCCTTTGATCTCCTATACTAATCTCTCCAGTGCCCTCTGTTAAGTAACCACTTTCTTCCTATCCCTCAATTGTGAATAGAGGGAGTTCACCTGAGGCTTATTTCCTATGTAGTTCCCACAAATGGATCTTGGGTTCTCACTGCCATCTGTAGCCCTCTGCAAGCTGGATTCTTACACTTTTAGGCTCTGATATAATCCCCCCTTTAACTTCAGATGATATGGATGAAAATCCTTCAGTGACTGATCATGGTGTGCTTTTTCCATGTGAACGTAGTTGACATCTCATTTAGATGGCTGCTTGCTTGGACACAAGCCTTTAAGACCCCAGACGCTATTTTATCTGCTAGCCAGGCACCAACTATCTACATTCTTAGCCACATTTTGCTAAAGTAACTGTCTTTTGTGTTCCCTTCTTGAGGGCAAATGTTGAGCAGGGTCATCGTGTAAAAATTAATTGTTCTTACATTGGAGCAAGGATTTAGTGTGATCCTAATACCCATTCCTGGACCTATCTTCTTGTTGTTGTTGTTTTGTTTGTTATTAATTGGGAGTTAATACATATATCATTCTGTAGTTCATTCATGCCAAGCAGAAGTGTACAGACATACTTTTCCACACATACTGTTTCTTCCTGGACTCTTTGACATTGTCTACCTTTTACTCCACCACCACCCCTGTACCACTTACGGTGCACCCCCTGCCGTGAAACCCTGATTCTACTTGCCGTCCCTATAGGTTCATCAGTCCTGGGTTTCATTTACCAACAAACAGAAAAACATATTACATAACTTCAAAAGGGTGACCCCCAATGACATAAGACCTGAGATTCACCCTAATATAAACAAACAAGAACAAAATAAGATAAAATGTCCACAGAGGGCACTGATGTAGCAAGACCATGTTTATGCACCTACAGCAACTC
>NW_022103904.1:15213247-15214377 GCF_000313985.2 Echinops telfairi
CCTTTGGGTTTCTGAGGCTGTAAATCTTTACAAGAGCAGAAAGCCTCACCTTTCTCCGGCGTGACTGGTGAATTCCAACGGCTGACCTTGTGGTTAGCAGCTTAATACACAACCCATTCAAAGTACCTCTATTCCTTGGTAAAATGAAACAGATCATGTTCATACAGTGAGGTTTACATGAAGGGAATTGTGCCCACAGCAATGACCTCGTGCACGGCCACCGTCCAGCTTATCATTAGTGGTTTGTGTGTTGCTATGATTCTGAATAGGTTTCAGTAGAGCTTCCAGACTAAAGAGAAAGTTCTGGTGACTTCTGAAAAAAAATCAGCCAACTAAAACCCTGTGGATTACAGTAGTTGGATTTGTAGCTCGGAATGCTGCAGCACCAGGCAGCGCTGAGTTCTGTTGTGAATGCAGTTGCCTTGAGTTTTGGAGACTTGCTAACAGCTAATAATCATTGATAAGGGGTTTATCCTTTACTTATGATCATATCCTTCATATTTGTTTGATGCTAAAATACCCTTTATTTTGTGAAAAACGCATTGAGTGTTAATGGTGCGTGATTGGTTATTTTGGGTTGTATGCATATAGGTTGTCTTCATTGGCAAATTAATTGTGAATCCTAATAAGTCACAATTGTCTTTTCCCAAAGGTAATTCTTTTGTAAACTTTAAAAGTGTGAAAACTACTAATTTAGACATTTCCTTTCACTCTCATCCCTCCCTGCAAGATGATCGCTCCAGGCTAGTGGTTCTCAAACTTCATTTCCACTCAGAACCTTCTTTTTACCCCTTGCACAAAATCTATTATAATTCTCTATCTGAATAAACAATATGATGTATCAGATCGCTCTTAGGTAGGAAACAATCCCCAATTTTAGTGCCTTATAATGACTTAGACTTTTCTTGCTAGAGACAGGCTAATGCAAAGCCACCATCCTGACTGGTAGGAGGCTCTACTGCAAGGGAGGAAGAGGGCCAGAGTGCCAGCGGACTTGCCTTCTGCAAGTGAACATCAGACCCTGTCAGTGAGATACCGTAGATGCTCATGGATAAGCTGAATTTTTCAGCACATTTTTTATGCCGTTTTGTGGTAAAATTAGGTGCTTGGCTGATATTCGGGTCGACTTA
>NW_022103904.1:15215768-15216741 GCF_000313985.2 Echinops telfairi
TCATTGTTAGGAACCATTGAGTCCCTTCCAACTGCACAACGCACCAAAACACTGCCCAGTCCGGTACCACCCGCACCAGTGTTCTTATGCTTGAGCCAGTCGATGCAGCCACTGTGTCCGTTCCTTTGCCAAAAGGCTTCCCTTTTTTCACTGCCCTGCTGCTTTATCAAGCATGATGCCCTTCTCCATGGCCAGTCTCTCCTAACATGTCAAAGTACATGTGATGAAGTGTCACTTCTAAGGAACATTCTGATGGTACTTCTTCCAAGACAGATGTATTTATTTTTCGGCAGCCCATGGTACTTTCAATGTTCTTTACCAGCATCATAATTCAAATGCATCAAATTTTCTTTCATCCATATTCAGTGTCCGACTTTCACATGCATGTGAACCGGTTGATTATATCATTACTTGGGTCAGGGCCACCTTAGTCCTCAAAGTAAGACCCTTGCTTTCCAAGAGGCCTTGTGCAATAGATGAATCCAATGCAACTTGTCTTTTGATCTCTTGACTGCTGCGTCCGTGAGCAATGATTGTGGGTCCAAGCAAGACACGAGCCTTAGCAACTTCAATCTTTTCTCCGTTTACTTGACCTACGGGTCAAGTTGTGAGGATTTTTTGTATTCTTCATGTTGAATTGTAATCTTTACTGAAGGCTGCAGTCCTTGATATTCAGCAGTAAGTGCTTCAAGTCCTCCTCACTTTCAGCAAGCAAGGTTGTGTCATCTGCATATTGCAGTTTGTTAAGAAGATCTTCCAATCCTGATGCTGCGTTCTTCTTCAATAATCCAGCTTCCCTCATTATTCGTTCATTGCTGTTGCTTAGGAGTGTTTTTATTATGTTAGATATGAATAAGAAATTGGATATATGTTTTTGAAAAGAAAATATTTTTACAGTCATACTTTCTGAAGCAAATACAGAAGACAAAAGTATTGGCTGGACTGTGACCTTTCTATAAACTTATTCAACTGG
>NW_022103904.1:15218487-15221074 GCF_000313985.2 Echinops telfairi
CAGCATCCTGGAGCGTTCGGGGTGGGGTGGGGGGCAGCTTTTAGTTGCCCCCTTTCTGTGGAGTCCTGCGCACAATACTTCCTTTTCCAAGCAGCCTGATTGGCAACAGACACAAAATAATTGTGATTGAGAAAAATTTGGCGTCCATGGTTTTTATTTGGGGCCAGGAGTATAGATAAAACTGCTATCTGGTGGCTGAACTTAGTCTCTAGTTCTCCAGGGTTTGAATTTATACTGTTGTCCGAAGACCTTTAATATAAACCACACACCGATGTGGACTGTGTGGCTTGGACCAAGGTCACCTGTAGGTAAACAAAGAATCAGCCAGGATGTTCCAGAAGCCCAGAGGGTATCTCCTAGCAACTGAGAACAAAGGCCCTTTGGGAAATGTTTCATTCTTTCTGGCCCCACCACACCCCCATACAAGTCTCAGCTATATAAACATGCATGAGCTTTAATGTTTTTCCTCCCCATTTTTCTACCTTTCTAGGTCCATATATTTAGGACCTCTCTCTCTACATATATATATTTTATAAGCATCACTTCATTGTTTTTTGAGTTTTTTTAATGTTTATTTTCCTGTTGATAATAAACACCATTTATTTGGGGTATTTGTTATGATTCAAGTTTATCATTTAACATGATCATTAATGTTATTTTAATTTAAATAGGCCATTTGCTACTTATTTTCAAATTATCCCACCTGGTTTATATTTCTCTCAATTTTAAAAACTTCATCAAGTATTTTTATTTATTTTTGTTACATTAACTGGTAGCATTATTTACCATTTTCATTGGTAATTCTAGACTCCAATCACAGCATATTTAGCTTATTAAAATTTAACATAGGTTAGTACTTTTTACCACTTCCAGCTCAACATAAAGAGGCTTCATTTACCCCCTCACCAGTTTTGAAGTATTCTTGTCATGTGCTTTGAGCTCAGAGCCAGTTATGCATTGGGCCAATAACTGCAAAGTCAGCCACCCACCAAAAGGATGAAATTGACTGTTTCCATAAAGATGTACAGTCTCAGAAACACAAAGGGGGCAATTCTGCTCTGCTCTGTATGGTTGCTATGAATTAAAATCGATTTGATAGCACTGGGTTTAAGGTTTATCTGTTTTAAAGCCCTTAACATACATTTGTTGCTTTATATACTCAATGTTTTACTTTAATTCCCTGTTTGTACTTTATTCTTTACGGAATTACATTCTTCTCTCAGGAGACCAAAATGATGTCACTTGGCAGCTTTTTTAGTGTAGACCTCCTGGAACATGTATCAACGGGTCTCTGTATCAAATGTATCAACTGGTCTTTGTATAGTATTTTTCTCTCACCTTTGTAACTGACAGGCTCTTCCCACAAATTGCTCTACATTGTAGTTACTTTCTGTTGCATTTTCACATATTATATCATCTTCCGACTCTAATCATCTATGAACAAAAATTCCTGTCTACCAGTTGCTCTTTTGAAAATGGTTGTTTTTCCTAAGTTGGCTTTAAAATTATCTTTGTTTTTCATTAAACCTTGGGAGGTGCCTGGATATGGGCTTATTTGTATTTTTCATGCTCGTTGAATCTCTAGCTTGTTGGTTTTTGTCAATTTTGAAAATTCTTAGCTCTTCTATATTCCTTCTTTAATCTCTCTTTTCTCAAGGAGTGCAGTTGTATCTATGGTAAATCTTTTCATCGTGTTCCTAGTGTTTTTATTTTAGAAATTACTGTTTGGCTGCAGAACAAGATGTGGAACTGTTTTGACATTTCATAAAGGAAGGTCAAGTGGGAGAGAAAGCCCACTCAATAACTTACCTTTTCCTGCCTCTTCTTTTGTGGTTTTTTTCTTAAGTAGTTTATCAGTCATTTCAGAGTTTAATTGGGGTGTTAGAAGGATATGTGTCTTTACAAAATCTTTACTACTTAATTGGGAGGGTGAATAAAGCGTGAACCACTGAGCTGGCATTCAGGTAATCTTAGGAGTTAGGAAAAGCCCGGGTTAAGGGAGCAGGGTGTGTACTTTCAAATCCCGAGTACTTACTTGCCATTGTCTCAGGCAGCATACTTCACTTGCCTGTGCTTGAGTTCTCTTATCTATCCTTTCGAGCAATGATATTAATAATGCATGTCTCACACCATGAAGAGGATTAAATGAAATCATAACTTAAAGCAATTAGAAGAGCACTTGACCTATACCAACACTCATTAAGGTTGTTGGCCATATCATTAGTGCATCTATTTCTATCCCCTTAATCCCCTCCCCAGTGTTCCAAAACCAGTGAGCCGTTACTCTTCTGTGAGTGACGATGTGCAAGACTGAGAGAGAAAAGTGGGCCATATGGGGTGTTGCTCTTCAGTGAACAGTCTCTGTGCTGGACTTGACCATTCACTACCAAGAGCTTTGCCACACGCTGAAGATTTGCAGGCGCACAAAGGACCGGTGACTAACTCAGACCTTTCCTCTCCAGTACGGAAGGCTTCTGTACCAGAATTACAGGATCCCTCAGCAGAGGAAAGCTTTGCTCTCTCCCTTCTCAACTCCAGTGGTAAGTAGCGCTGGGACTTAATTTCCTTTTCAGCTGGGTGAGTAGGG
>NW_022103904.1:15221303-15230369 GCF_000313985.2 Echinops telfairi
ACACACACACACACACACACACACACACATCCCCCTAAGGTTGTGTAGATAGCTGGCTCTGTTTTGAAGACTCAAAAATGCGAACAGCCACTTTCAGCTCTGCTGGGAAACTGATTCTCTGACCTGTGAGTCTCCATCCATGGACACTGTTGAACACCACGCTTGTCCTCCTCGAGAATCCAGAGAGTTCTTGGGCGTTGTGTTCTCATGCCTCACCTAGCTTTCTGAAGATGCGGTTGTAGCTCAGTGTCTGAAAAGATCCTTCAGTGTCGATTCCTATGGCATGGCAACATATGCCGCAGAAAGTCCGAATGCGACCCTCAGCAAATATACCTCCAGGAATGAGGTAGTGTTTGTTTAGTGACAGTATCCCAGCCCATTGATACCTTTTGGTACTCTGAAATAATTGGAACAGTATTTACTCTTTGGAAGGAAAATCAAAGCCATTTTTAGATTAAAGGCCCTAGCATTGCTGAACTGTCCCCCTAAAGTAACGCGTTTTCTACCTAAAACTTAAGAGATGACAAAGGTGGGAAGGGCTCTTCTCTGTCCTCCGTCCGTTGCCCTCTTTAAGATCGTTTCGTACTGAGACTCCCCTGGGTGCTGCTATGACTCATTTTCCTGCCTCCACTTTGCAGCGCAGCGTCTCCGAGAACTCCCTGGTGGCCATGGATTTTTCTGGGCAAACAGGAAGAGTGATCGAGAATCCAGTTGAGGCCCAGAGTGCAGCTCTGGAAGAGGGCCATGCCTGGAGGGTAAGCCCTGGCTGCACCCATCTAGATGGGCTCCCTCGTGGTTGCATCCCCACCACGTGGGTGTGCTCTGTGGGTGTCGGCGCGCAGGTGGGTGGCTGGCTGGAGGTATCTGAGTTCTGAACAGCACGAGGCACTTACTAATTGGTGTTGCTCCACATCCCCATTGCCACCACAGAGGGTGCCGGAGCAGAGTAGGCCTACTCTGCTGTCGAGTTCATTCTGGGAGTCTAGGGCGGAGTGCGCAGAGCGTGATCAAGACTCCTTGCCCCAGGGTCCTTTCACCTCCAGCGCTTAGATCCTTATCTCCAGATGGGAAGAATGTCCCCCATTACTTAACCTTCTTTTTCTGAGACTTTAAGATCATATATGAAACACGAGCCTGGAGCTCTGGCTCAGAAAGCATGCTCTGTTTTCACCTCCTAGGATGAGGCGAAAGGAGAAAATCCTCAGAGAACAAGGATTCTGTATCAACCACTCTTTTGTGAAACTGCTTACATTGAGCTGTTGACTCATGATTTTCTGCTGTGAGTTAGCGGAGTTTCACACTATTTTCTTCACCTCACTTCTGTGTCAAAGCAAGAGTCCTTTCTGTAAGACTTGCAGTGGTCACTAGAAATCTACCAGGTGGCTTTTGTTGTCATCATCAATAACTACGGACCATAACATTTTTCTCGGTGGGTAGCTCTGGGTTCTAGGTGGCCTCACACCGTGGATAGTGGCCTTTGTCCGTGGCCTCCGAGGTGCTTTCTGGTCTAGCACCAGCCACTTGTCCTGAGGTTGACTGTATCAGTGACTTGCTGCTTGTGTCGGTCTATTGTCTCTAGTGCTAACGTGGGGATTTCTTTTGCAGAAGCGAAGCACACGGATGAATATCCTAGGTAGCCAAAGCCCCCTCCACCCTTCTACCCTAAGTACAGGTAAACACAGCACATTGGCCTGATCTCTTTGTACATAAGGGGAATCAAATGGCTCCCTCCAGCCCGGCCCCCGGCCCAAGCAGCATTTGAAGCGTGTGCACCATGAAAGGTGTCCACAGTGGGAATCGTGGGGCTCTTAGTTCATCAAGACTTAGTTGTGTTTTGAAGAAGTCAGTTCTGCAGGGATGACAAGATCCTAACGTCCTGTTGTCTTCTCTCCAACAGTGATCCACAGGACACAACATTGGTTTCACGGCAGGATCTCTAGGGAGGAGTCACACCGGATTATTAAACAGCAAGGACTTGTGGATGGGTAAGGAAACAACTACCACTTTTCATTTTTTGAACTTGTTTATTTTTCTGGACACACATGACTTAATTAAACAGAGCACCCTAGCTTGGCAGTCAGTAATTTCAAACAGGAGAAAAGAGAGGATTGGCGGGTTAAGTGGTAAACAAGTGTGATACAGCCAGTCAATGGCAGGGGAGATTCAAATCCATGTCTTGGCACATTCTATCTATAATGATCTCTTTCCTTGATGACATTCAAATAGACTAAGAACACAAATTACTTGTATTCACTTAATAAGATAATATTTTTTTAAATTTTTACCTGCGTATCTTGATTGGTGTATTTTTTTTTTTCCGGTGAGGTTTTGCTGAAAGGGTGCCAGCCCAACTTGTAGTCACTTAAAACATTGAAGATCAGATTTAATATGTGTGTCTGTAGTTGATTGGGTGGACGATCAGATTTAATATGTGTGTTCGCAGTTAATTGAATGGAAGATCAGATGTAATATGTTTATTTGCCATTGATTGGGTGGCTCTGAATATCTGGGCCGGCTCAGCTGAAGCTGGTTGATCCAGGATGATTTCCTTCACTTAGCTGGTATTGGTTAATGGCCATGGGTGACTGGACTTCATGGGTCTAGCTGGTTAGCCTGGATGTACACATATAGTGGCAGGTGCCGGACTCTCCGAACAGCAAGAGCGGTCATTATGTAGCACAAATCCAGTTTCCCCTTGGTAATCAAGATCAATCACATCACTCGGTACAGTAGCACCTGTCTTTACCTGTTGAACCAGAAGCACGAGAAGCCCAAAATGGCCAGGGAGCATTCTTCACTGCCAGTTCAACAGAATCAGTGCAGGGTTTCCAAGGGGGGGTACCGTATATACTCAAGTATAAGCCAATCCAAATGTTAGCCGAGGCAACTTAATTTTACCACAAAAACTGCATTAAAATATGCTGAAAAACTCAGCTTATACACCAGTATATGTGGTATGTACTTGTGCGTATGGTATATACACAAGTACATATGGTATATACTTTTGAACTTGGACTCCAGACCTGAAGAGCATAGGGTCGCTGGGAAAGGAAGTAAAGCTGCTGCACTAGTAAGACGAATAGTGAGTGGTGCCGCTCCTGGTTCCACTCCTTCCTTCCTGGATCCATGAATCCTGGCTATTGGAAACACTGCACCATAGATTACCTCCTGGTTTAGAGCATATACAGCCACCTGGAGAGCATTGCCTCAACCCTGCAAGGGGGTGCCAACTACCGGACACCGTAATTGTGTCTTTAGAAGGCCACTCTATTGTTCTATCAAGCCGGCTGCTTCAGGATGATGAGGAATCTGGTCTGACCAGCGGATTCTGTGGGCATGGGTCCATTGCCACACTTCTTTTGCTATAAAGTGAGTTCCTTGATCAGAAGCAATGCTATGCGGGATATCATCCTGGTGGATAAGACATTCTATAAGTCCACAAATGGTAGTTTTAGCAGAAGAAGTGCTTGCAGGGAAGACAAATCTGTATCCAGAGTAATTGTCTATTCCAGTAAGAGCAAAGCTATGCCCTTTCCATGATTCAAGTGGTCCTAAGTAATCTGGTTGATATCCCCCAAAGAGTCGTCCCATGTCTTGGACTTGGTGTTGGATCTGCTGCTGGCAGATGGAGCACTCAACAGTGGCATGTCCATGCTGCTGAACCCACACATAACCTTCATGCCTACCAGCCTGGCCACTTTGTTCATGTGTATGTGCCATCCTATCCACTTGATTGTTAAAGTCTTCCTCTGCAAAGAAGAAACACTTTGGTAAGCATTCACACAAGACACAAATATCTGCAGTTTTAAGGCCATGCAGAGCGGTCTATCCACACACCTTTTCCCACACTTTCTTGTCACCCATTTTCCAATCATGCTCCTTCCTCGTCTCTGACCATGCAGCTAAGCCATTGGTCACAGCCCATGAATCAGTATACAGTTGTATATTTGCCCGTCCCTCCTTCCAAACAAACTGAAACACCAGGTGAACTGCTGGAAGTTATGCCCATGGGAGGCTTTCCTTTCAGCACTGTCCTTCGGGGAGGTACCAGAAATGGGCTGTAGTGCTGCTGCTGCCACCCACTTACAAATGGTACCTGCATGTTGTGCAGCAAACCAAGCATGAGTTGTCTGTTCCTCAATGAACTGAGCATAAGAACTCTCTAGGAGGCCACCGATCCAGACTGGGAGGAGGAAGATACTGTGACGGAAGTGGAAATTGTAGCCATTTGGGTCGCTTCTTCATGCAGATTAATTGTACCTTTATGCCCTTCTCTATACCACTTCCATTTAATGATGATTGTTGCTGTGCACATCCAACTGTATGGCTCTGTGGGTCAGTCAACAGCCAGTGCAGCTGGGCAGCTCAGGCCTCCTGGTGACGTGGTGACCCATGGAGAGGGGTTCAGTCTCCAATAAGGCCCAGTGACAGGCTAAAAGCTATTTTTCTAAAGGGGGTTAGATATCTGCAGAGGATAGCAGACCTTTTCTCCCAAATTCCGAGGGTCTGCACTGTGATTCACAAATAGGTGCCTGCCAAAGACCCTAACCTACATCTGTACCTGCCACTGACTCCTCGGACACCAATGGGTCACCTAGGTCTGGCGGCCCACGTAGCAAAGTAACTTGCCCAGCAGCCTGAACCTGTTGTATAGCCGGCAGCTTTTTGAGTCACTTAATATGTATGTCAGAACAACACACCCAGATGAGGGATGTGCTGCCTCCAGAATCCAAAAAGGCCCCCACCCTCCAGGCATTGTGCCCCCTTTTAGTTATGGGAGGGACCAGATGCAATAACACCCCTCACTTTTGTAGGAATATCTTGACATGCCCCATACCACTAGACCCCTAGAAATTTCACTGTGATCGAAATTAGGTTGGTTTCCCATCCTCTCACACAAAAATGTTGTACTGATGAATTTAAAGTCATTGACAGATCTTCCTCCCTGGGCTCAGCCAGTATAAAGCCATCAGTGTAATGGACTCGTGAGACAGTCTGTGGAGCAGAAAGGCAGTCAAAGTCCCTGCAGACTAAATTATGGCACAGTCCTGCAGAGTGGACATAACACTGGGCGGGCGAGTTGTGCAAGTGTACAGTTGTCCCTGCCGGCTGAAGAAGGCAAGCCGCTTCTGGTGGTCCTTTAAGAGGAGAAATGAGGAAAAGGCATCGGTCAGATCTGGGGCTGCATACCATGTACTAGGAGAAGTATTAATTTGTTCAAACAGTAAAACCACATCTGGAATAGCAGCTGCAATTGGCGTCACCACGGGGTTAAGTTTACAATAATCCACTGCCATTCTATAAGACCCATCTGTTAGTCACGCAGGCCACATTGGTGGTTAAAGGGAGATATGGTGGGGATGTGAGTCCCCCCCACGACATCCTTCAAGTCCTTGATGGGGGCACTAGTCTCTTCATGCCCTCCAGGAATACACTATTGCTTTTGGTTAACTATTTTCTTAGGCAAAGGCACTTCTAAGGGGGTCCATTTGAGTTTTCTAACATAATAACCTTATAACCTTAGGAATCCTTTGTGGGAGTTCTAGTTGCTGAATTATGTCTGTTACAATTATGCATTCTTGCACTGGACAAATGACAACAGGATACGTTTGGGGACCCACCAGACCCACAGTGAGATGAACTGAGCTAAAACTTCATTAACAACTGACTTCCATATGTCCCCACTCTAACTGATGGGCCTTTAAAACATTTTAGATCTCCTTGAAGTCACTCTTACAAAAGGCCACCGATCCCTTCGGAAGACCTAACAGTGTAAACCTTTGGCGACGTGCAGTGGGGTCCTTCCTCCAAGGGACCAGGCCTCCACTTAGTTCAAGGGATTGTTGGCCTGTACACTGGCTCAAATCTGGGAAATGATTGAGGGGTCCTGACTCTGTCTGTTGATGATTTGACTTGGGTTGCTGTTCACCTGTTCTAGAATTCTAAAGCTCTTTCTTACACACATGTGAGTGTCTATGAACTTGTTTCTCGAGTCAACCCAGACTAACACAGTCAGGTGCCAAGGTAATACAACTTCAAGTTTTCTTAATGCAGGCCATCTTGTAGCTATGATTCAGTGAAACAGCCACATAAACCGTTAAATCCTCTCAACCCCTGTAGTTGAAACATTGAATGAAGAATCTGTGTTTAATGGGCCCATATCAATACACTCATACTGAGCTAACCTTGTGTACCTTGCTTCAGCATCTCATACCCTTAGGAACCATTCCCATGAGTATTCCCCAGATTTCTGTCTATACATATTAGGAAACTCCACAGTTGTTTACAAGTATAGTGCACTTCTTCATGGGTTTCTGCGTTAATCTGGGTTGACTAGAGAAACAAATTCATAGATTTCTTGTGTGGCAGAGAGAACTTTATATACAAGAGCAATTGAATATTGAGAAAACATCCCAGCCTGATCCAGATCAAGTCCATAAGTCCTCTATTACCCCATATATCGATACTAGTCCATAAATTCTTCTTTAGACTCACACAGCCATGCAATGACTCTGAATGCAGGAAGATCACAGGCCAGTGGGTGGGAAGTCTTGGGGATCCAGTGGTATAAGCATCTCAGCACTGGCAGGAGTCTCCATGTGGCTCCTTCAGCTCCAGAGCTCTAGCGTAGCTCTTTGTGTCTTGTTGACAGGGGTGTCTTGAGGGGAGTGTGTCTGTGTCCCACCTCCAACGAGCTATTTATCTCTCTAGCGCTTCCAAATGAGGTTGTCAGGCTGCGACCTGATTGACAGACTAAACCCCACCCCTTCACCCTTAAGTCTCAAATTGACAACAAACTATGTAACTACCACAGTCACCATCTGTACCTCAACTGTAGGAACTCTGAGGCTTAATTCTGGCTATAAGATTAGAAGAAATAATGAGTGGTGAAGACGTTTCCCGGGGACTCTCAGCAGTATCTTGTAAGGCATCTCCCCCAGGCAGTGCTCCAGACGCTGCCCGTGTGACGTCCCAGCAGCACAGTTGGGCTCGTCTACTCAAGTGCGGGTTATTTTACTGACAGTGAATGAGTCTCCTCCTGTGGGAGGGCTAGAGCTACTGACCGAGGGTGCTCAGTAAAATATAAGGTCTCAATAGCACCATCTTCCTGAACATCACTCTGTATACCCCCATCCCATGTTTCAGGGCCCCATTTCTTTCCAGTTCATGCCCCTACTTTAATACCACACGCTGTTCTGAGCTTACAATTCAGCTGGCCCAGTTTCCAGCTCTTCCTATGAGTATTTGGGACAAGTATCTGCATTTGTTTTTCGGCAACATCAGCTCTGCTACTGGAAGAGAGACTTTCCTTTGTAGCACAAGAAGAAGCCTATACATCCTTATGCAGTTGCTTGAGATGTGTTTCTGAGGTTCTGAGTTCACCCCTATCCTTTACCATGTTTTCTGTTGCAAGAAATACCAGCCAACTGCTTCTCTGTATGGCTCTTCGTAACAAAACTACTGAAAAGTTTTAAACACATGATCACCAGAGCCCAACCTCTCACCAGCACTTTATCTATTGGTGGGGATATGGGGGATATTCACTTTGCCACCTCATACGGTAGATCAACAATACCCTCTTTAGGAATCGTGTCAGGCGTAGCCATACTTGCAGAGGCCTTCTCAGTACTGTATTCAGGCTAGAGAATCACTTTAGACAGCACCTCTGTATTATGAGGTTTCGTTAGAACTACTCTCAGTATCAGTGGTATGAGGCTGGGTTCTCCAGAGAACCCAAACCAGGACACTTACGAAGGTGAAGAAGTTTATATTGTGAGAAGGTCTAACAGGAGAGCAGCCCACACAGCTTCAGAGAGGGAGCTCAGTCTCATTCACGTTTGTGTCTCAGTTAATGTGCTGAAAGGCTTTCCAACTCATATGGCTACCAGCCCTAAGGGCCAAAGAAGCAGGAGGCAGAAGGGTGAGACATGAAGAATAGAGGGGGCCGGCAGCATAGTGTGGTGAAACACAAGTCACCGTGGAACTTCTCAGCATGGCAATGGAAGAAGGCAGCCAGCCAGGTCAGTGCAGAATGGTAACTTGGTGTAACTGGTCCAAGCGGTGCAGCACAGTGATGCACAGAAGCCCACAGGCAAGGCAGTATGGCGATGCAAGGCAGTGAGGCCTAGTGGTGCTCGGTGGTGATCGCAGGCAGCCAGCTCAAGCAGCACACTGTTCACTGCAAGAAGGGGAGAGGAAAAGGTACAGCCAGGCCTCTATAGCATCATCTCCTAGCTAGGGCATGTCTCCAAGGAGATGTCACCATGCTGCCACCTGATGGATAAGCTGGACTTCTACTATATCTTCTTACAGGTAACTTGTGGGCACATAAAAACTAACCATGCCAATGCTCCTCACAAGAAAACAGCCAAACAAAATGAAAAGCCAAGAACATATAAGACACTCAAAAACAAACTGCAAAATTGGTGAGATAGACAATTCATTTTCAATAATAACAAATATACATGGCCTAAACATGCCATGCAAGAGGATGAGAGTGGCAGAATTGATTTTTGGAGGGGGAGGGGGGAGATCTATCCTTTTGATGTTTACAGGAAACACAGCTCAAACATAAGGATACAAATCAAATGAAAATAAATGGTTATAGAAAAACATCTCATACAACTAGTAAACAAAAAAGTGTTGACCATAGTGATACCAGATAAAATAAACATTGGATAAAAATTTATTCTAAGAAAGAGATAAAGAAGGACACTGCATAAAAATGAAAGAATAAGTCCAGCAGGAAGATATAATTATAAATAAATATATACCTAATAATGATGAAGCAAATACTAATTGATATGAAAAGAGAAATTGACAACTTCACTCTGTAAGGGAACATAAATCACTTTCAATTATAGACAGAACAATTGACAAGATCACTAACGACTTTGAGAACTTAGAGAAAAGCAGTAAACCAATTTATCCCAACTCCACCCAGCAGCAAAACAATATGCATATCACTAGCTAGACTTTTAAAAAGGAAAACATAAGAGGCAAAAAACAATTACAAACATTAAAACAAGCAGCCATCTAGCTGAGACACAACAAATGCCACATGGA
>NW_022103904.1:15233143-15234134 GCF_000313985.2 Echinops telfairi
TGGGGGACTGCCTGGAGAACAAACAAATCTCACTTGGTAGAAGTGTAGTCAGAATACTGCTTAGAAGTGACAATGGCCAACCGGGATCGCACGCATTTTAGGCCTGCTATTAGCAGGGGCCAGTCCCTGGAGAAGGACACGACCCTTGGCAAAGTGGAGGGTCATCAAAAAGAAGACCCACAAGGAGATAGAGTCACAGCATGACTGCCACAGTGAGCTAGGCATCAAAGGTTGTGTACAAATATTGTCTGATACTTTGTTATCCTGTGGCGGTTGTGTATTTGAGTGTTGCTGGAAAATATGCTACCAGTATTTCAACTACCCTCCCAGTAACCTGTGGTGCAAACGTTTCAGGAGAGCTTCCAGACAAGGACGGAATAGAGCACCTGTGATGTCCTCCGAAAAAGTTAACTGACAAATGAAGACTGCATATTTAACAGTGGAATATTGTCTGTTACAATCCCTGAAAATGGGTTCCTCGTATTGACAGGTCCCTCAAACTCCATAAAATATAGTAAACCTTAATGGTGTGAATGGCATAAAGGTTTGCTGATGTGATGGTTCTCAAAAATGAGAATAGTGCAAGCATTTATTAATAATCTGAATGTTGAATGTATGAATATCAAGACTTAAAAATAATGACACAAACACACACTTATATTCATTGCTGCTTTATTTTCAGTGGCACTTAAATGGGAACAATGGAATTGTGCCCATCAGTGGATGAAGGGAGAAGTAAATTGCCCTACATGCACGCAGTTGAGTACTGTGCCATCTTGTGGAACAATGATGAGTCTGTAACATGTGCAGCCCGGAGAGGATTGCAATAAATGGGAAGAAACAAAATATGTGTGAAAAGTATTCTAAACCACTTTAAGTTCATGTTAGCAAAACTATGTAAATATTATGAACCAAAAGCATATGCTAAGTGAAAAAATAAAGCATGTAAGGACATATTATACAATCCCATTTTAATAGAAGGCAGTCATAC
>NW_022103904.1:15235212-15246095 GCF_000313985.2 Echinops telfairi
ACACAAATGACGTATGTACGGATTGTGATGAGTTGTATGAGCCCCTAATAAAATGATTATTTTAAAAAAATATATCAAGATGTGAACATACTGTCCTCCATCTATGTCTTTACACTTTTGAAGGCAGTGTTTCTGTCTCTAATCCTTATCTGAAGAGTTCTGCGCTCTTTGATTCAGCAGTTTTAGCAGCCTTGAGACGCCCAGTTTGTGTTCCTTTTAAATGTTCTTGGAGTTTTTAAAGCAAGAAGACAAGACCCAAGATGCAAAATCAGAGCTGTAGGGTAGAAGGGCTAAGGTTTCCTAAGAAAATCCTTATCGGTAGTGCATTTTTTGTTGAGGTGTTGAATTTTCTATTAGCTCTTGAAGACTAGTCCCTTGTCTTGTTGTCATCTGCCACCCCACACCCCCTCCCCCCCCCGGGCTCCCCCAACTCTGTAGATTCTCTTTTTACTCTTTTGATGGTCTTTTGCTGCCCATAATCTTTCATTGTCAGTAGGTCCCAGTTATCTATTTCATTCTGGACGGTTCCGTTTTTGCATAGAGTCATTATGAATTGGAACTACTGGTGGCACCTGGCAACAACAGTCTAGTCTTCTGCTTGTGTGTATTTTTTTCATAATGCTTGGTGGCGTGCTTAGGGCCCTTAAGTTTGTCACTGTTTGCTCATTGATGATCTTGATAACTCTAGGATTTACGTTTAAATTTGTCATTGTTTGCTCATTGATGATCTTGATAACTCTGGGATTTGCATTTAGGTCTTTGATCTGCCTTAAGTTCGCTTTTGTGAATGCAGTGAAGTATGAATCCTATTTCATTCTTCTGTAGATGAAAATTCATTTTCCCAGCACCATTTGCCAGAAACACTTGTGCCCCCATTTAATGCTGTGTGACCCTTTGTCTGTTGGTCAGTGCATTATTTCTGGGTTCTTCATTCTGTTCCATTGGTCTCATTTTTGCACCAGGACCAGGAAATGTGGCTACCATGCCTGTATAATGGGTTTGAGGTCAGGAAGTGAGAGTTCTACTTGGTTCCTCTTCTGTAGTTTTTTGCTTATCCTCAGTCTCTTTCCTCTTTAAAAAATGAATTGGAGTAGAGAGGAGGAACCAATTACAGGGATCTACATAAAACCTCCTCCCTGGGGGACGGACAACAGAAAAGTGAGGTGAAGGGAGACGTCAGACAGTGTAAGATATGACAAAATAATAATTTATAAATTATCAAGGGTTCATGAGGGAGGGGCAAGAGGGGAATTGGAATCTGAATCAGAAGTGTACTCTTTTTATAGAACAGTTGGGTAGTTGTTGACATTTTCACAATATTATACCTTCCTATCCCTGAACATGCAACATTCTTCCATTTATGGAGGTCTTTTTTGTTTTGTTTACTTATGTTTCGTATAGTAGTGTTTTACAGTTTTCTTTTTCTTTTTTTAAGATCATTTTATTGGGGGCTCTTACAACTCTTAGAACAATTCATACGTCATATAGTTTTCTTTGTGCAAGTCTTTTGATTCTCTCATTAGATTTATTCCTAAATATTTCTTCTTTTGGGTGGCTATTATAACTTTGCTGTTTCTTTGATTGCCTTTTCAGAGATTTCTTCATTAGTATACAGGAATCCGAGATTTTTGTATCGGGTCTTGTACTCTGCCAAATTGTCAAACCTTTCTATTATTTCCAACAATTTTGTCGAGTCTTAGAAATTTTCTCTATAGAATTATATGATTTTCAAATAGCATTTACTTCTTTGCCAATTTGGATACCTTTTCCCCCCAACAATTTTATTGGCATATAGTTCACATAACATACAATTCAATAATTCAGTCATATCAAGAAGGGTCGTACAACAATCACCATAATCCATTTTAGAACATTTTCTTCACTCTTGTACTTGTTGTTATTAACTCTCCATTTCCCCACAGCCTCCTCTGCCAAAGCACCATTAATTCAGTTACTGTCTCTATAGATTTACTTATCCTGGATTTCAGAAAAATATATATTTTTAAAACTAACAACAATAACAAAGTAGAAAGATGAAAACCTCAGACAAAAAGAAAACAGGAAAAAAATTGGAACAAATTTAAATGGATCATGAAAGATCAAATAATAGGATGCTAAATTTTAACCTAAATGCATCTGCAAAAATCCATTTTCCATTGCACTCTACATGGTAGCAAGGCTATTCACATTCCTAGTCCATGGTCTGAGGGGATTCCCCAGGGGCTTAATCCAGGTGTATGTTCCTCTCACTTTATTTATTTATTTGAACTGACACATCTTTAAAGTGGCTCAAAAGGAGATCAACTGATAAGGTATTACATTTTAACATCTGCCATAATCAACTTTCTAATGCTCTTTGATAACAGAGCTATTCACATCCCTCAACTATGATCTGAGGGGCTGTACTAAGGCCTAAATGGACGCTGCCAATAGATTTAGGGCTTCCACTGTCATCTGTAGCCTTCTGCATCTATAGCCATGTTCATTATTTAAGCTTTCATACCATTCCTTTCTTTAGATTTGAATTATTACTCAATCAACATAATATATCAATCCTTGGGTCACATAGACTGGTGTGCTTTTTCCATGTGAACTTAGTTAACACTTTTCTTACATGGCTGCTTGATTGAAAACAAGCCTTTAAGATCCCAGACACTATTATTTCTGGATAGCCGGGTATCATCTAGTTTCTTCATCACACTGATGTAACACCCATATTTTGTCGTATAACAGCTCTGGCTAAGACTTCCACCGCAAGCTGAATAAGAGTAGTGATAAAAGACTTTCTTGCCTTCTGGTTCCTGTTTGCAAGGGGTTGCTTTCAGTTCTCCCCATTGAATGAAATGTTGATTGTTGGTTTTGCATATAAAATACCCAGCCCCTTCCAGATCAAGTCCATAAGTCCTATAATAGCCCATAGGGCTAATGCTAGTCTACAAATTCCTCTTCAGACTCACACAGCACATGCAATGATACTGATTGCAGGAATATCACTGGCTGGTGGGTGAAAATTCTTGTGGATCCAGTGGCGGTGGAAGCATCTCCAGGGCTGTGTGTCATTGTGATTCTATGTGACATGTCAACAGGAATGTCACAGGCCAGAGGGTGAAAAGTCTTATGGGTCCATGGTCAGTAGAAGCATCTCAGGGCTAGAATGGGTCTGCTCGTGGCTAGTCAACGGATATACGGAGCAGAGAGAGAGTGTGGCCCACCTCCAAGGAGAAAGAGGAAGTTCCCAGAGTCCTCATGAGAAGGTCACACCCACCAGGAGGCATCCTCAGGCTGTGACTTGGTTGACAAGCTAAACTCCACCCCTTCGCTCTACACGAAATTATGTCACTACCGTAATTTGTTAACTTTTTTATTGTTTCCTTTTAAAAATATGAAGAAAACATACTTGTTTTCATGTGTATTCTTTCCCCCTTTAAACAATCGGTAACCAGGTGCCTGGGGTTAATTCTGAATCATGAGTACTGTGTGCTCCGTAGATTTCCCTGTGGCTGATTTTATAGGAGCAGGCAGCAAGGTCTTTCGCCCGAAGTATCTCTGAGTGAATGCAGACCTCTAACCTTTATTGGTTAACAAGCTAATGTGGTCGCTGTTTATACCATGCAGACAAGCCAAACCAAAGGTGCCCTTCTTCAATCAGTTCCGGTTCATAAAGACCCTGTATGCAACAAAGGGGCATCGTCCCGCACTGTCCTCACAATGGTAAATCTAAAAAACCCAAACCTACAGCCATCAAGTTGATTCTGACTCATAGGGACCCGTTATTAGGATTTTTGAGATTGTATGTCTGTACAGGAGTAAACACCATCTTTCTCTCTTGGCGCAGCAGATGGATTTGACCTTTGGCCTTAAAGTTTAAAGTATAACACTTAACCCAACAGTGCCACAAGGGTGCCAGGGAAATGGGTGCTATGTAGCAGTCTGCCTCCATGACGAGTTGCAGCCTTGGGAACCCTCTTGGGGCATCTCTGCTCAGTCATACCGGGTCACTGTGAGGCAAAATTGCCTCAACGGCAGTTAGTTGGGATTTGAATAGGTCGTTCAACTTTTCCTGGAATGGAGTCATTCTAGTCGGAAGAGTTCTGTGAGGAGAAGAAGGAGGAGATAGGAATATTGCCTCTTAACTCTGCTCCCCCAAGACAAACCCTCCTGGTGATGCTGCCTGTTGTATAAGCAGAATTCTCATCTGGTCTGAGCTGCCTCTTAGGCTACAATTGTCGATTCAGAAATCAGCTTCCAGAGACACAAAGATAATGGGAGCATTTAGTGATGCCACATCCCCAGCTACTCTGTTTCTTTGGGAGGAAATGTGTGGAAAACAAGGTAAATGAAAAAATCAATTTCTAATCTTTACCGTTCCCTGCAGAGATAATGGAAGCAAACCAATTGAGAGAATCTGAGGAGGAGGAGAAAACAACTTTGAAAGGCAGTACAAAAAAGAGGAATTTTATAAAAGTGTTTCTATAGCTTTAGCTCCACATGATATGTGGCATTGAACAGAGAAGGGTAAGAAAGAAGGCAACCTCAGGGCCTTGACTGAACCTGGAGGGTGCCTTTGAAATCCCTGGCATCCAGGTAGCTCGTTGATGCAGATGTGGATATATGCATTTCTGTTTGTGTGTGTCGCCCCAAGTCCTCTGTGTGAGCACATGTGCCTCCAAATGTACATGTGTGTACACGCACACATGCACCCACCAGTTCCCAAGCAGTCTTGTCAAGCACTGAACTCCTTGCTTGTGGTCTTGTTACCTACAGCCCATCCCAGTCTCTGGAGTAGAAGGATCTTGTTAAAATATGGAATAACTCTGTAGTTTCTGAGTTAAAACAAGCAAAGCAAAAAAATCAGTTGGAGCTCATGGTCATTACCTATGGGATATGAAGATCTAGTCTCCCTGGGCCCCACCTGCCCCCTGCTTCACCCTTGCCAATCTCCTAATCTTTACTGCACCATGCAGAGACAGTGGAGGCAAACTCATTTTCACACCACCAAGCTCAAGGCAGTTCCCGCTCTCAGCCTGCATTGTGCCAGCACCACTGCTAATGGCACTTACTCTCCGGCTAGAGAAAGTTACAGTCCGATACTAGGGTTCCAGTTTACAGGTACAGATGTGTTCAGGTAAAACATGTTTAAAAGCGTCTGTGATTAGAGGGTAGCTGCCACAAGTTCTCTCGGTGATATGCTTGTCATATCCTTGTTAAAAAGGTCCAATCGAAACAATGACTTCCAACGGGGATCTCCTGCGCCAATTAAGTTGAAGGCAGCGAGGTTACCGCAGAAGGCTGTAGTGTCTGGGAGGACCCTAAGGGGTGGGTGGTGATTATGATAGATTTCAAGGACACAGGATTTAGCAGAAAAGTATTGAGAAATTTTTAGAAACTACATTGGTGAATGAAAAAGCCAGGAAATTTGCAATAAGGAAATGGTTTCCCTTCATGACAATGCACCTGCTCATTCTCCAAGGACGGCAAGCACTGTCTAAAGGGAAGTTCCCTGGGAAACAGCCACATCGTCCCACCTTCTTTCTAGCACTGAGCTTGCCAAACTTAAACACGTGGCAAAGGAATCGTGTTTGAGGCCCTCAAGAATGCCAACGCTGCCGTTTTGATGGGCTATATAAACCAGAATTCAGAGTTCTTCAGGGAAATATTTGAGAGATGGAAATACCACCTTCAGATGTAAATAGCCCTAGATGGAGGATATTGGAACCAAAAATCGCTTTGCGCTTAGCTATTTTTGTGTTATAGAGTTTTCTGTGATTATGTTACTTTGTACTTCCTCTCCTATGTAATAGTATTTGCCTCGTTTATTTTACTCTGCACTTCTGAATGCATTCCTTTTGCCAGTGGTCATCCTGTGCTGCCCTTCCCCTTATTGTATATTGCCTTTCCCTTCACCCAGTTAGAGCATGTCTACTGTCTAGGTAATGATTGGCTTCCTTCCCCTCCCCTCCCTGGTATTCGTCAAAGAATGTTTCTTTCTATATGTAAACCTTTTCTTGACTTATCTAATAGTAGCCTCGGCCCTCTTTGCCCTATTGTGATTCATTTATTTCACTCATTATAATGTCCTCCCAGTTGACCCATGTTGAGAGCTGTTTCACAGATGCTTTATTCTTTAACTTTCTGAAGTATCTCATTGTATGTATGTGCCATAGTTTATTTGTCCATTTGTCTCATAATAGACACTTGAGTTGTTTCCATCTTTTGGCTTAGTGAACAGGCTGTGGTGAGCATGGGTGTGCATAGATCTGTTTGTGTCACAGCTCAGCTCTTACTTCTCCAGGATAAATTGTTAGTTGTGGGATCCCTGGGTCGTGTGGCCTAACATCAGATCCCGGTAAAGGAGAAAGTACTGCCTTCCTTGCTGAAAACACATTCATGATTTCTTAAACTGGAAAGCATTCCTTTGGATTACTTATATTGTCATTGTCATTTTCTGTAAAAAAGAAAAAAATGCTGGTTGTGGGAACACTTATTGAGTGCTATAGTGCAAAATACTTTGACTACAACACCCATAGTCTTCCCATGATCCTGCAAAAGACGTGTGACTGACCTTTCCCAGATAAGCAAACTGTCATGAGAAGCAGAGTTACCCATCCCGTCATCATAAAGTTATTAATCAAGCCCGGGATTCCTTTTAAGACCAAGATTATTGTTGTCTTTGAAGCCGGGCTCTTGTCACTCTGGTGCGGGACCCCTTGTTTGGAACTGTTTCCAAGAAACAGGGAGTGTTAAGCCTTGGGGGCAGCCTTTGGGGGGATCAGATCCTCAGTCTGAGACACAGATGGTCAATGTCCCCGGCCTGGCTGTTCTGTGACAAGCGGTGCAGACTCCACTCGCCCTGTAGCTGAGTCTATCCAGAAGCAGCGGACAGTTAAGCAAACAGATCCGAAGATGGCTCATTGTAACCTCACAGACAGAGTAGAATTGTGCGCTGGGAGGTTTTGAGTGACGATTCTTTTTGTTTTGTTTTGAAGGAAACTCCCAGGCTTTTTTTCTGAGGCAACTCTGGGCAACTTTAACCTCCAGCCTTTTCATTAGCAGCTGTGCACATTAGCCATTTACACCATCAGGCCCCCTGTGGAGAATGTCCCTTTTTTAAAAAAATTCATCCAGCTATTGATAGCTGTCTGCTGGAACCCAGTAGAGCAGCCCATCCTTCTTCCACAGAGCAGCTAGAGAGTTCGAACCCAGGCCTTTTGCTTAGCAGATGAGTGCTTTAACTACTGTGCCACCTAGGCTCTCTTGTGACACTAGATAGAGGGCCCTATAATCTTCTGGGTCCCTAGGAGTAATAATTGTGTATCAGGAATAAAATTATTTTGAGGGAAGAAAGCAATCTTTGGGAAGAAAGAAGAACCTGACCTACCAGGCATCTGTGACCAAGAGAGGAACTAGACCTTCTTGTCTCTTGACCTCTCTTCTTCCACAACTAAGCCTTTGACTCCTCACTGTCCCCACCAGTCTGCTGAGCCAAACCGGGAAACTTCCCACCCCCCACCCCCACCCCCGCAGGAACACAGGTGTATAAAGCACTTTATGAAGCGCTCAGGGAAGTTTGGAAAAACTGATGGAGTTTAGCTGCTTCCTGAAGCTTGATTTCTTACACCTCTAAAGTGTGTTTCTTCTTGGACCATTCCTTTTCCGCTATGTGGATTAAGACAATAGCACTTTTTTCCTTTCTACCCCACCCTCCCGGTATCACCACTGCCACCACTGGTCCTATCCTAATTTTTAAACATTTTTTTAAATTTTGAAATCATTTTCAGGTTACCTAGTTTTTAACCTTATGGCACATTTACTTTATCATTCCTTTTCTCTATTAATTTTTCCGTCTGAACCAATTGGGCCTTTCATGACATGATGCCCCTTTAATCCTAATTACTTCACTGTAAAATTTCTATAAATCAACCACACCCGTGGTTGTTTTTGAGTCCACTCCAATTCATGTTGACCTTTGGCATGACAGTAAAATGTTGCCTGGTCCCGGGACGTCTGCACATTCATTCATATACTTGAGTCCACTGAAGCCACTGCGTATGTTGAGTGCTTTGTAACCTAGGAATTCATCTACTGTGTCACACTGTATTTGACAAAATTCTGCTGTGATCCACAGGGTGTTTCTTATCTTGTCTGGGGAAGTAGATTGTTAGAGCTTTGTTCCTAGTCTGTCTTACAATGGAAGCTCCGTGGAAACCTGTCGACCATGTGTGACCCAGCTGAGCTTTGACATTCAGATGGCCTGGCTCCCAAGATCATAATAGCATGCAAGTCTCCACATTATGGCACATTGATGGGTGGCATGACCATGGTGTGGTGGTGTTATGTATACCATTGATCCTATTCCAATGCCTCATGATCTTACAGGACAGAGTAGAACAGCTCCCATGGGTTCCTGGACTGTCATCTTTCCATGATCACATTGCCAGGCCTTTTCTAATATGAACTGATGGGTGAGTTTGAACCGCCAGCTTACCAGTCCAGAGCTCCTCGGAACAACAAGACAGTTAAAAAATCAGGAAATTTACATTGATATAATTCTATTATTTAATCTACAAACTTATTTAACTTTGACCACATGTCCTACTTACATCTTTTATAGCAAAAGGAGAAAACTATCTTAATCCTAAGCAGTATGGCTTTGGGTGCCATCAACTCAGTCCCAACTCATAGGGACCTTTTGCACAATCGAAAGCAATACTGCCTGTGCCTGTGCCAGCCACACGGTTGTTGCTGTTTGAGCCCCTTATTGCAGCCACTGTGTCGATCCATCTCCTCGAGGGCCTTTTTGTTTCACTGTCTCTACTTTTCCAAGCATGGTGTCCTTCTCCAGAGACTGGGCCCTCCTGACAACATGTCTGAAGTACATGAAATGAAATCTCATTATCCTTGCCTCTTAAAGAGCATTCTGGCACTGCTTCTTCCAAGACAGATTCATTTGTTCTTCTGACAGCCCATGGTATACTCAGTGTTTTTCACCAACACCATCATTCAGATACGTTCTTCTTTGATATTCCTTCTTTGCTATCGAGCTCTCACCTGCATGAGGCCATTGAAAATACCATGACTTGGGTTAAGCATGCCTTCATCCTCAAACTGATATCTTCGCTCCTCAACACTTTAAAGAGATCCTGTTCGTGTTAGTCTGGGTTGACTAGAGAAACAAATCTAGAGACACTCATACATGTGTAAGAGAGAGTTTTATACCAAAGAGTAATTGTATATTAAGAAAATATCCCGGCCCAGTCCAGAGCAAGTCCATAAGTCCGATATTAGTCTGTATGTCAAATACCCGTCTATAAATTCTTCTTCAGACTTATGCAACACATGCAATGATGCCAAATGCAGGAAGATCATGGCCTGTGGGTGGAAAGTCTTGTGGATCCAGTGGCAGTGGAAGCATCTCCAGGGCTCTGTCTGGCTGGCATCAGTGTGGCTCTAGGTGGCTTGTCAAAAGGAAGGTGAAGCAGAGAGAGTATGTCCCACCTCTAGGGAAGAAGACAGGAGTTCCCAGAGTCCCCAAGAAAAGGCCATGCCCATACAGAGGCCTCATTTGCTGTGGCCTGATTGATAGGGTAGACTCCACCCCTTCACTCAAGTTGCCCTGAGATGATGTAACTGCCACACTGTTCAACAGATTCATCCAATGTAATGTGCCATTTGATTTCTTGACTACTGCTTCCATGAGTGTTGACTGTGGATCCAAATCAAATGAAATATTTGATGTGAACATCTTATCTATTTATCATGCTGTTGTTTGTGAGTCCGGTTGTGATGATTTCTGAAGTTTAATCAATACCGAAGGATATTAATGATACTGTTTGGTAACTTCCACATTCTGTTGAGTCACCTTTCTTTGAAATGAACACAAATAGGATCTCTTTCAGTCTGTTGGCCAGGTAGCTGTCTTCCAAATTTCCTGGCTTAGATGAGGAACTAAATCTAGTACCGCATCAGTTTGTTGAAGTATTGAAGTTGGTATCCTGTCCATTCCTGGAATCTTGGTTTTTCACCTATGCCTTCAGTTCAGCTTGGTTTTTGCTAACACCTTCAGTTAATCATTCACATTTTCCCATCAGTACCCTTGCCTCTTGTTCATATACTGTTGTTGTTGCTGCTGTTGTTAACATGCCGTGGAGTTGGCTCTGATCGATAGCGACCCTATGCATGGCAAAATGAAACACTACCATCCTCCCATTTTTTCCTCTGTCTGAGCCCATTGTTGCAGCCACTGTGTCAATCCATCTCCTGGAGGACCTGCCTCTTTTTTGCTGCCCCTTCATTCTACCAAGTAAAATGTCATTTTCCAGGGACAAGTGTCTCCTGACAACATGTTCAAAGACGGTACGATGAATTCTCACCAACTTTGCCTCTAAGGAGCTCTCTGATCATACTTCTTCCAAGACAAACTTGTTTCTCCTTTTAGCAGTCCTTGGTACTTTCAATATTCTTTGCTAGCACCACAATTCGAATGCATCTATTCTTCTTCTGTCTTCCTTCTTCCGTGTCCAAATTTCACATGCATATGAGGCAACTGAAGATATATCATGGCTTCATGCAGGCATATCTTAGTTCTTAAAATAACATCCTTGATTTTCAGTATTCTAAGGTCTCTTGCAACAGATTTTACCTAATACAACGCATCTTTGGATCTCTTGACTACTGCCTCTGAGCATTAATTGTGTATCCAAGCAAGCTAAAATCCTTGACAACTTCAAACTTTTCTCCATTTATCGTGCTACCTGTTGGTCCAGTTGTCGAGATGTTGGTCTTCTTTCTATTGAGTTGTAATCCATCCTGAAGGCTGCAGTCCTTCAACTTCATCAGCAATGCTTGGTCTCCATCAGCAATGCTTCGGGTCCTCACTTTCCACA
>NW_022103904.1:15247574-15257708 GCF_000313985.2 Echinops telfairi
GACATTGATTTTAATCTTTCATTTATTTCCTGTGAGCTGTGGGTTAGATGTTCGGCTGCTAACTGCAAGTTAGTGGTTCAGAAGAACAATAAGGCTAAGGCTCTCTGCTGCTATAAAGATTTACCGTCTTGGAAACCCTATAAAGGATCAGTGTGAGTCAAAATGAACTCTGTTGTAATAGTTTTGGTGGTGATGGTGGTGGGCGGTGGGCGTTTGTTTTTGTTCTTTTGCTTTCTTACATTTTTCTTTATATTATCCCACAACTCCTCCAACCTACGTGTGGTCAATAGTATCCCGCATGTCAAATCTGTTCTTGAGAAGTTCTCTACATTCAGGTGAGATACACTGAAGATCCAAAGCGTACTGTTTGGACTTGTTTAGATTTTCTTCTGCATCAGCCTGAACTGGCTGATGATGCTGATCTTCTTCATCTTTTCCCACGAATATAGTCCATTTGATTCCTATGTATTCTGTCTGACAAACTGGATGTGTGGTAGCCATTTTATGTTGTTGGACAGGGTATTTGGAGTTATTTATCAGCACACCTTGATTGCGTATGTGATCAGTGTCCAGCTGCAGAAGTTGGTAGAGTTCTTCCCTTTCTTCATCACTGGTTTTAGTGGTTGGTCTGTCAATGTGAGTGAGAATTCTATTAACTGTTCTTCTGTTGTAAACATGAGACGTTGTCTGAAAGCACTGACTTTCCTGAAAGAAATCATTTTATTGGGGGCTCATACAACTCATCACAATCCACACATACATCCACTGTGTCAAGCCCATTTGTACATTCATTGCCCTCATCATTCTCAAAACATTTGCTCTCCACTTAAGCCCTTGGTATCAGCTCCTCATTTTCCCCCTCCCCCTTCCTCCCCCCTCCCTCATGAACCCTTGATAATTTATAAATTATTATTATTTCGTCATGTCTTACACTGTCAGGCATCTCCCTTCACCCACTTTTCTGTTGTCCGTCCCCCGGGGGGGAGGTCATATGTAGATCCTTCCTTTGGATGATGAATGTGATACCATTTTTCTTCAGTTTGAGCTCATTTCTGGCCTAATTAACCTTCAATTTGCTCTCATTTCTGCTCAGGTAAACCATATGAATGGCCAATACTAGTCCATTTCAGTTAACTAATGCCTAGAATATCAATCTTTATGCATTGCATTTCTAATGACTTTCTATTTTCCAAAGATCCTATTTTGTACATTCTAATTTTTTTTTATTCCTAATGAATATTTGCAGCTTTTTTTCCCTTTTGACTTATTCTGCATCCACAAATGAAGATCCTAAAGCCTTGCTCTATGCATGTCATTGAGTTCAGCTCTACTTTTCGTGAAGCACTGGTGGTGCAGTAGGTTAAGCATTGGACTGCAAACCCACCAGGAGACTCTATAGGAGAAAGATGACGCTTTCTGCTCCTGTAAAGCTTTGCCTCCTTGGAAACCCTATGGAGCAGTTCGACTATGCTTTATAGAGTTACTGTGAATGGGAGTCAGCGCCACATCAAAGGGCTTGGGTTTTCCACTTTAAGGAACTTTGGCCGGTTGACTAGAGAAACACATCCATATATGATATTCATATATGTGTAAGGAAGAGCTTTATGTCAAGAAGTAGTTATATATCAAGAAAACAGCCCAACCCCGTCCAACCCAAGTTCATAGTTCAATACTAGCCCATCGGCCCTTCTTCAGACTCACACAACCACATGCAATGATGTACACTGAAAGATGATTGATCACAGGTTGGTGGGTGCAGAGTTGTGTGAATCCAATGGCGGTGGACGCATCACTACCGGGCTCTAGCAGAAATCAGGGTTAGCCTGCAAGAAGGTGAAGGCAGAGAAAGAAGAGGTGGTTCCCAGGCTCCTCCCACAAGGCCACACCCACAAGGAGGCACCATCAGCCTGTGACCTGATTGACAACTGAATACCGCCGCTGCACTTTGAGATATCTTCAAGTTTACATGGAAGTATTTAACTACCACGCCTTCCAACCTAAGGCCCTCATCTTCCCCACTGCATCAAACAGTGTACTTAACACTAATTATGTGGTTTCAGTGGCGAATTTTTCCAGAGTCTTCTACCTTTTCTGTTTTGTGTAGTCTGCCCTAATCTGGAAGCTCTACTGTGCACCAGGAGTGAGCCTGGTTGTATTTGAAATACCCGTGGATTCGAGCATCACAGAAACACCCAAGCCTCCACATAATGACAGTGACAGACCAGTGATGGAGCATAGGTCTACAGTGCCCTGGTATCTGGGACAGTTCATCTGTCTTCCCTTGATTTTCATAGTTCTGACTTTTCCCTGAATATAGGCAGGTTCTTGTAGCATGCCCCTCGGTTGAAATCCATCAGCTTTAGGGATGCACTTTGGGTAGGAATACCCAAGGGTCTAGTGTCTTCGTCAGTGCATCGTGTCAGGAGTCCCATCACGGCCGGTAGCTTCATTCCTGCTGATGCTAATTTGCACACTAGATGACGATAGTATCAGGTTCTCCACTGTAAGGTACTGTGTTTCCCTTTTTATTTTAGATGCTCTAAAGGGAGATACTTTGAGACTAATTGAATATTGGTTCTGGTCAAACATTCATGTACTAGTTTTAGAATCGAACGCAGATATTTCCTTTATGGGTTTGATTATAGTAGTTGCAAAATGGCGATTTTCTCCCATATCATTCCTTCTGCTGCTGCCATTCTGCTCTAAGGAAGAGCTGATCCTTCCCTCCAATTAACTTATTTGTTCAGTTACATATGGATTCCTGTTCTAGTTCATTGCCTGTAATACAATACTCTGTCATTTATTTTTATGCCCACAGTCTGTCCCTCGGAACCCTCCAGGCTGCCCCATGTGTCCTTTGAGTAGGTTCACGTCATTCTTTGAGTATGTCCATATTATTTCATGGCACAGAATGTTGTAGTTTCATCTGGTATTTTCCACGTGGCTTGGGATCAGCCCTGTCGCCAAAGAATCCCATTTGGGTTGTTGTTATTCAATAGAGCATCACTGCTTTGAGTGCTTTCGTCAGAGAGGACGGAGATGGGGGTCTGTGTTTATCCACGACAGTTCCTGGGTGATGCAGCCAGTAAGGTGCTGAGCTGCTAACTGAAAGGGCCTACCCCAGGAGGTGCCTCAGCAGAAAGCCCTAGTGACACCCTTAAAGCTCTTCAGGAGTACAGGCCTCCTGTGACACCCATGGGATCACCATGCGTTCACGTAGGCATGACTATAACTGGTATTTAGAGATAGAAATAAATGCACGCACATACACACATACCATCCATATACCTTGTACATACATACACTCATATTTAGCATTCTAGATTTTTTAAATTGTTATTAACAAATTGGTTATTTCTTATCTCGCAGGCTTTTTCTCCTCCGTGACAGCCAGAGCAATCCAAAGGCATTTGTACTCACACTGTGTCATCACCAGAAAATTAAAAATTTCCAGATCTTACCTGTAAGTATTGATAATGTCATAGTAATCCTCACCCCCACCCCCAACTTCATTCTTAAGGTGGCTTTCAAGTTATAAACTAATCAGTGTTGGCGTAGTAGTTGTACGCTGGAGTGCTAACCACAAGGTCAGCCCTTAGAAACTACCCGCTTCTTCTCAGAAGAAAGACCGAGCTTTCTACTCCCACAGTTACAGTCTCAGAAGCTCAAGAGGTAGTTCTCCCCTGTCATATAGGGTCCCGGTTCAGTTAGCATCGACTCGAAGACAGTGAGGGGTTTTTGGATATAACTTTAAATATTAGGTAGTGTTAAGCTCACAGATAAGATACCTTCAAGAGTCTCTGTAAAGGTCGCCTATGTGAAATTTGGGACAATGTTTCCCTAAAAAAACTCAAATTGGACAGCCCTGCTCTACCGATTCCACCCTTTGTTGTACTTTCTTTGTGGATCCAGGGTGCTGAAGTTACTTCTCTTGCACTGTGTGCTGAGAGGGACTTAGAGCTCTTCTGCATGGGCACAGTAGCTAACAGGTGAGCCAGTGGTGGCCCAGAAAGCCTTGGGACTCGCCCAGCAGCACATCCGGAGCCAAACCCCGGACCTCTGACCATCCATCCTCCATGTTTCTTGCCTGCTCTACCGACTGCGTGTGCACGTGTTTCCCTTAGTAATGTCACAACAGGCAAGACAGAGCTGCTGCCACCTATCACCCTGGCACTAACTTGGAAAGCATTCTTTTGTCTCTCTAGTGTGAGGATGATGGACAGATGTTCTTCAGCCTTGACGATGGGAATACCAAATTCTCGGACCTGATTCAGCTTGTGGACTTTTACCAGCTCAACAAAGGAGTTCTGCCTTGCAAACTCAAGCACCACTGCATCCGAGTGGCCTTATGACCTCAGACCTACTCTCGGCTGAAGACTGGAGGAAGTTACACTGGAATGAAGGAGAGGGCTGTAGACTGGTGAAGAGCACACGTCTGTTCTGCACCTTGGTATTCAGAGAGAGATGGGTTTGTTCGGTGCCATCCAACCAAGATTGACGAGTTTGTTGGATTTAGCAATGATTCGCTGCTGAGAAGCCAGCAGGGTCACGTCCCTCTGCATTTGCCAAATCAAGGAGGGTGTGAGAAATCAAGTGCTAATTTGAGAATAAACTGGAATGATCATCTTGGCTGGGCCACTTAGGAACAAGAACCGAAGAGAAATAATTGGAAATGGACTCTTGCCCTGGAATAATCTTGACAATTAAAACTGATATGTTTACTTTTTGTATTGATCACTTTTTTTTGCACTCCTTCTTTGTTTTTAATATTGTATTCAGCCTGTGTTAGGAGGGGATGTGGCTTTTAGTTAATAAAAGCATCAAACCGTCTCAAGTGGGCAGAATTCAAAGACTGAATATTGGTCTCAAAATGTCTCCAGAGGGTGCTCCCCCTCTTTGCAGATTACCACAGTGTTGAATTCAGTTCCCAAATTACAAACCACCCCACCTCTTCCCAGGATACTTGAAAACTTTTTTTCAGTTCAAGGTATTGACTGTGGTGAACATTTAGTATGATCTGTAGACCCAGTCAATCAGCCACAGTCTGTTAGCCATTTCTCTATGCACAAATGTTTAATACTTTGTCATTAACGTGTCTTCTCCTCCACAGTTCAGATGTTATTTCTGTGAAAAAGTCACTGTTGTGCAGCACAGCAGGGTCGAACAACCTCACCTCCAGTTTGATACTTGCCCAGCCTTGCTGAGACACCTCCAGCCCCCACGTCCATCGCCAGAGGTGCCACGGAATTCACCAGAGGGGGTACTTTTAGCCTCGAATTTTTCACAGCCTCAGCCTGTTCTAGAATGATCACTGCCTTATTCCCGCTGGCTGCTGAGGTGTGAGTCATTCTTTGGCTGACCTCCCTCTGGGTATTAGAAGACGTAGAGAAAATGGCACCCGGCTGGCTTCCGGCAGTGCCCTGTGGGTTTCCATGGTGATGAAGACAGAGAAACATTACAAAGGGCACAGACACAGCCTGACATTTAAAGGTTTTTTGCTAATGCCGGTCCTGCTGAACCCCTCCCCCCACTTCCCCCCCAACTAAGCCAGGCAAATGAAAGGCAGCTAGAGGCTCCTCCTCTGCTGGCTTAGGCTCACAAGTACCTCACAATGATTGTGGACATGGACACAGTCTATTAACACAACACTTGCTTCCCCCTCAGGGAAGAAGCATCCAGGGGGCGGGAGTGGTTCACCCTGTCCCCTCCACCCATGGGCGCCACCTTGACCATTTTCCTTTAGTTAAGTTTTCAGGTATGAGAGTGTCCATTTCTTTACCTTTGATCTTTGCAAAGCAGAAAGGACTGCCATGACCAGCATGCAGACTACTGTGGTGAGCAAGATGATTTTCTTTCCTGATATAACAGTTATAACACTTGACTGGCTCCTCCGAATAGCCTCTCGCTACTGGATTGCCTGAAATCCACCTCACTGAAGTGCTCCCAAAGGAACAACAGTTCACTGTTCTCCAGTTGACACACCTAGTTTAGGGCAGACATTTAACCAGCTTCAGTAGCACATTAAGTCTATGGTTTAGAGACACTGTATTTTAGGTTACAGATCGCACATTGTTATTTTCCATGAGATGCCTACTTAGAAAAATGAAGATTTTTTTTTCTTTCAGTAAAACGTATTTTTCACCAGAAATACTAAATTACATTCTCTTCCTTTTATAAACTTTCAAGCAACTGACAATTAGGTAATACTCAAGTTCAGACCAGATGTCTGTCTGCTGAACTTCACTTTAGGGATGGATACTTCAGTTATACCTTTGTATCATTTTTCTCCTCAGTGGTTTAAGGTAATTTCATACACACACTTTCTTTTTTAACCCCTAGGATTTCTTTTTTACGTTTACATAGACAAGTACCATTAGCGTATAATCCCTCTCTCACACCCTTTTTCCATAGACAGTTAAGATTTACAGTATTTCATATTTATAAATAAGCATTCTATTTAAAAGGAGATTTACAATTTTGTATGTCGATGGTCTGGCATAGTCTTTTGTACTTTCCCAGCCGGAGTGAATTGAAGGCAAACGCCCTAGCACCGCAGCAGACGTCCTGCAGCCCCTGGCTCACCGGCCTTTGTGCTGGGTGGCTGGGCATTCCATCTGAAAACAACAAAATCCCTAGAATCTGCTGGCGTCCCATCCAGCGATCCAAGGACTGAAGGACATTTGACTTTTATTTTTATATTTAAATGACATGAATGTAAAGGGGACAAGCTCAGGGTTGTTTTGGAGCCTGTTGAATTTTTATCTATGCCTGTGATTTTCATTTCTAAACCAATACTTCATGTAGCAACCTGGTCTGAGTGGAGAAGGAAAATACCAAATGCTTTTGGTATTAGAGCTGAATAGCTAAACTCTATTGCATCAGATGTTAGGGTTGCAGAAAGTTCTTGGGGGTTTTTTTTGTGTCTGTTGAACCTTGAAGAAATAATGTGCCTCAGTCTAGATGTTTTGTCTTCTCTTTTCTGCACTTAATACCTGACAGTGTGACCAATCCGCTCACCTTCCCGGGGGTGAGGTGTGCTTGTTGTGGGTTGTGTAGTCACAGTGCACGCTATAGAGACTTAAATGGCCTGACATTGAAATGTTTTCAGGGAATGCAAAAGGTATTAACTGAAGAGACAAAACCTTTATTTCATGTGCTTTGCTTCATTCTGTACATAGCTTTTTGGCTCGTGAACCTAATTGTAAACTTTCAGGTAATTTTTGTACAAATAAGGGACTGATGTTCTGTTTCTTGTAATTAGAAATAAACATGAATACAGTGTTCTTCATTTTTTATTACTAGTAATGTCTTTTTCTATATTTAAAGACATTATGGCTGACCATCTACGAAAAACCTTTGGAAGTGACTTCGAATCTTTCAGATGTGCTCCTTGTTAGTAGTTAAAAGCAAGCACAAGTAATTTACAGTGGTTTCCAAGAGATCTCAGGCATAAACACAAGGCCTTTGGGTGACAGTGTGCAGAGGTCAAACTCTGTGAATCTTTTTTTATCCTGCCACCCACTTGTCCTGAAAGCAGCTCCAGGTCACTGGGAACTTGTCTGAACTCACACTCGGGCCCCACACCAGCACCAGACAGTCTCTCTTTTCCTCCTCCTCCTTCTGTCAGTAACCCACACCCAGTTACTGTAGAGTCTAGTCAACTCTTGGTGTGCTCACGTGGGTCAGAGTAAGACTCCTCCAGAGGGTTTTCAACAGTTAATTGTTGGGAAATAGATTTCCAGCCACTTCTGGATAGGATCCAACCTCCAACGTTTCCATTAGCAACAGAGTGTATTAACTGCCTGCACCGCTCAAGGACTTTATTATTAAACACCATAGTTCGACACCGGCAGCATGCACATCCTGTTTGTTTGTCAGTTGCCCCGTCTTTTCCACCCCTCCCCGCAGCTATTTTTGTGAATACCTTATACTACACATATAAAGTTTCTTTACAGCAACATGTACAACAACCTGCCCTAACTCCATTAGAAGTTCGATAGACGCAAGCACCCAGAGAAGGCTCAACTTCTTTTCTCATTTTAGCATCTCCCCTTCCCTAAGAATCTCCAATTACTAGGAATGAAACTCCTGGGGGAAGTGTCACTATCGATAGTTAAAACATCTCAAATACAAATGGTTGTAAACAAAAAAAAAATCTCCTGACTCATAACAATAGTCAAAGTAAACTGGGACACAGAGGCAAGATCCTGCCCCATCCCATGACACCCTCTTGGTTCCACCTGGTGGCAAGATTCTTGCTGGCATCTCCCATCCATGATCCTATCTGGCTGAAAACTGGTGGTGCCTACTTGGATCCCTTTGCCCACAATACGACTTCAGAATTGTCTTAGACCAATTGGGATCCTGCCTCAGACAGCCTCCTCCAGGATCAACTCGGGGAATCACTGTGCCGGGATTTTCCCAGCTCAAACTGCAAAAACCTGTGTGATTACCAGAAGCTACTGACTCTAGACCCCCACGCACCCTCCCCAGTCATATTATCAGAAAGAGATGCCCTTTTTCAGTTTATAGACAAGGAAAAAAAGATCAGAGAAGTTAGAATATTTGTCCATGGAGTTTATGGCAGATCCAGGATCGGGTAGACTCCAAATACACCACCAGGTAAATAAAGCGATGCTCTCATTTGCAGCCAACCGCTCCATGGGAGGGAGGACAAGGAGGCTTTCTTGTCCAGTTGAGAGTCAGAGCCTCAGAAATCCACAGACGCAATGATACTCTCCTGTAGGGTCTCTATGAGTCCGTTTAAACTCAATCAGTTTGAACTTGGAGAATTTGCAACATGTTCCAATGTTAACATTTTAATATGTACTAGCCCTGCAATCCAGGAAGAGTGATTTTGAATTTCTTTTGGCAGGATACAAGAACGTGTAGTTATCCCAAAATGAGATACAAAAATGTGTGATCAAGATTGCAAGCTGTTTCGCATAGAATGGTGTCTGGATGAGGCAAACCGTTAATAAGTGTTCAACTTCTAGCACAAAGACTGACACTTCAGGCCTACAGAGAGGTGCCTCAGAAGACAGGCATAGCAGTCTACTTCCAATGGTCAAATCTTGAAATCTCTCGGAACAGTTCTACTCGGCACCCATGGGTGACCGGGAGTCAGAATCCACTCAAGCAATTAATGCCAAAGACAACTTGGCAGCTGTTCGGAGAATATACATATTTTAGCAAAAAAGTCAGACTAGAAGTCTCCACTAACATGCCTGAGCTTGACCTTTTGGGGTCCCGTCTTCAAATACGTTCCTTGGAAGACTGAGCACCCACCGAGCAGTAACCCCTCTGCCCACCTATGAAGTGAGGCCTTGGCACTGGGATGTGAGGGTCCTAGGGGAACCCCATTCAACAATGTCTGGGGAGGTAGTACCATCCTACTGGCACTGACTCTTAACCTTCCTTGCCCCTGTTCATTTAATTTCCACGTTCTGTTTTGGTGTGTGTGTGTTTTTTTTTTTTATCACCATCCATCCCTCCATCCATTGTGTCAAGCACATTTGTATGTTTGTTGACATCATTCTCAAAACATTTTCTACTTGAGCCCTTGGTATTGACTCCTCATTTTTTCCCTCCCTCCCTCATGAACCCTTGGTAATTTATAAATTATTATTTTTTCATGTCGTGTACAGACCGACATCTCCCTTCACCCACTTTTCTGTTATCTGTTCCCCAGGGAGGAGGTTATATGTAGATCATTGTGATTGTTTTCCCCTTCCTCCCCCACCTTCCCCTTCTGCTCCTGGTATTGCTACTCTCATATTTGGCCCTGATGGGGTTTATCTGTCCTGGATTCCCTGTGTTTCCAGCTCTTATCTGTACCTGTGTACATGCTCTGGTCTAGTTGGGTTTGTAAGGTAGAATTGGGATCAAGAACTAGAAGAAAGTTGTATGTTTCATTGGTGCTATCCTGCACCCTGACTGGCTCGTCTCTTCCCAGTGACCCTTCTGTAAGGGGCTATCTAGTACCGACCTGAAGCAGGGAACCAATAGAGAGTTCTGCGGGGCCAGCCCCAATCCCAACTAAGTGGACACCTCCCCCCCTCCTCACAGAAGAATTCACTTCAGAGGACAGCACTAATTTGCACATTCTTGCATCATTAATTTACTTCTCTCAAC
>NW_022103904.1:15258301-15263039 GCF_000313985.2 Echinops telfairi
TTCTCAACTGCAATCTTATACTGTATCTACCACTTAGGACTAGCTCATCTGGCATTTTGAATTTATGACCATAGTAACAAAACTGTTTAATTCATGTTATAACCATGTTAAAGACCCTTTTAAGACTTTAGTGAGAGAGTGTCTCCCTCCTGGGCTCTAGGTCCTAGCATCCCCTACCTAAATTTTCTCCCCAGTCTTCACTAAGAATAAAATTCAAGAGGGAAACAAAGAAAATCCAATGCTGAGACCTCGTACCACTACCTTGTGTGGGTGCTGGGCAGGCCCACAGGCTCCTGAGTGAGGAGCTGATGCACAGCCATCCAAGTGGTGCTTTGGGTTTGGGCTGCAAGCCTACAATAAGGCTACAGAGGTGCCATACGGGACTTGAGACTGGATATTTTACAATGTCAAGGCCCCATCCAGGGGGATGAGGGATACTGTTGGCAAAGTCAAATCCAGAGAGAGAAAAGGAAGTAGACACATGGGGGAACACAAGTACCTGGCTGTTGGTAGGAAAAGTGGGAGGACGGACCCCCAAGTGGGGAGGAAATTACTAAATATACTTTGAAGGACCCTAAGGAGGGAGTCTCCCAGGTAATGTGCACCAAATAAGCCTCATTGGCCTGAGTTTGGGGGCACATCCTGGGACCCCAGGCCAAGTGACAGAACACTGGAGCATTGAATCCTGGGTCTTTAAGGCACACAACATGCTTCAAAGAATGCACCAGAGACATCTAATTCAATTCGGAAACTTCATTAGGGGAACTGGACTCTACCTTAAACACACTTGTAACGTGAGGACTGAACATCCATGGTGTCTGAAGAAGCAGAAGACAGCTATACCAAGTAGTGGGCAGGCAATTAGTAGGCAGGCAATCCCTGACTTACTACATCAATGTCCAGTATGCTGTATTAAGATATACAGTGAACCCTCGTTTATCACGGTTAATCGGTTCTAGACCCTACCGTGATAAATGAAATTCCGCGAAGTAGGATTCCTTATTTGTAAATCAAATATTTTCATAGTTAGAGCATAGAGGACATGAAAAAACACCCTTTAGTCACCATTACACTCATATTACCCAATTTATTAAACGAAAAAGGGAAAATACAGTAAAACATTTTGGACGTTACAATTATCATTTATTATTTATTATATTATTTATGGCATCAAGCGTGTACAGTATGAGCCAATCAGTGGCAGTAATGACAGAGCATGCGCTGTTAGCAAAAACCGCGATAGAGTGAAGCTGCGGAAGTCGAAGCACGAAGTGGCGAGGGTTCACTGTATATTATTCCTTTAAAAACTTTTTTTAAGATATACATTATTCCAGCAAGCTGGTGACTGATATTCTCAGTGAATATGATAAATTTTCCCTGACAACCAACTCCCAGTGTTTTTGTAAAGTGTCCAGCCACAAAAGGATTGATTCTGTACGAGTAAATAATTCAGATATTGCAATATATGGAGTTAGCTTACATTGGCCCATTATCAACAGGGCTTTAAAAAATTAGTACTAGGGGCTAATCAATGACAAGATTAATGGTAGATCTTTATGACCCAGGGAGACGATTGATAAGACTCTCTACCATAAATTAACAAGGAGGTCTCAAAAGGAAGCCAAAGGCAGATTTAAAAATAGATCCAGGAATGGGTTTGGGGCTTGCACTAGGTCCTAGCTCCAATTTAAGAACATTTAGTTCCTACATCATGGCCCTGCTCAATACTCACTCTCAAGAAGGGAACACAGAAGATATGGGTGCTATAGCAAATTGTGGTGAAGAAATTAGATGGTGCCCGGCTATCCAGTAAAATAACATCTGAGGTCTTAAAGGCTTGTTTCCAAACAAGCATCCATTAAAGAGATGTCAACTAAGCCCACATAGGAGAAGCACACTATCATCACCGAAGGACTGTAATTCATATAGTCTGAAATCAAAGGAGGGGTGAGTATCAGAGCCTAAATTATGAGAATCTGGTTTGCAAAAAGCTATGGATGACAGTGGGAGTCCAAGATACATTTGTGAGATCTACATAGAAATAAGCCTCCAGTGATTTCCCGCTATCCATAATAGAGGGATGAGAAGAAACTGGTTACCAAAGAGAATGCATTGGAGCAATGGCTATAGGAGATCAAAATGATAAACCTGACCTGAAAGGTTAAAACCTTGTCAGTTGATCCCCTCCTATGATGCATGTTGGGCCTGATCTGGTTTTCAACATTTTCTGTGCTTTTTGTTCATATTGGGATTTATCTCAAATGTATTTTGTCATTGGAGATGACCTTGAATTTTTGTTTCATGTTCTTCTGTTTTTCAGTTTATGCAACCCAAAATTGATCAACCTATAAAGAAAGCAAGTAGAATAAGGGTTTCTGGGGAGTACAGTGTGAGGCGGAGATGGGATTGGGGCAGAGGGAGTAAAAGGGAGCTGATACCAAGGAGTTCAAGAAGGAAGAGAATGTTTTAGAAATAGATCTGTGTACATATATTCATATGTTAAGTATTAAGGTAGCAGACGGACATTGGACTTCTACTCAAGTACTCCCTCAATGCCAGAACACTTTGTTCTAATAACCTGGCATTCCGTGATGCTCACCTTCCCAACAAGATTACTGAAGACAAAATGGGTGCATAAGCAAATGTGGTGAAGAAAGCTGATGGTGCCTGGCTATCAAAAGATATAGCGTCTGGGGTCATAAAGGCTTGAAGATAAACAAGAAGCCATCTAGCTCAGAAGCAACAAAATCCACATGGAAGAAGCACACCAGCCTTTGGGATGATGAAGTGTCAATGGAATAAGGTATCAGGCATCAAAGACCCAGAAAAAAATATATCAATGTGAATGAAGGGGTGTGTGGAGTGGCATTAATGAGCTGAAATGAACGCACCAAAATAGAAACAAGAACAAAACTTGTAAAATTGATTCCAACTTACAGTGACCTTATAGGACAATATAGAACTGTCCCTCTGGGTTTCTGAGGCAGAAACAGTCAAGGTCGATTCCATAGCAACTGGTGAGGTTGTGAAAGGCAGATAAAATGGATCAAACACATACATAATTAATGTCATAAAATAAATTAACTGCATACCCAAAGCCTATCTGTTGATAATGGGAAACTCCCTCACAAAAGGGATACACAGAAGGGACTACTTACCCAGGGTGCAGTGTAGCAGGAATGAAACACAACAGCCCTCTCTGGTTCTTTAATGCTTCCTCCCCCTACTATTATGGCCCCAGTTTGACCTCAGAAATACTGCTAGACCAGCATATATATATTGGTACTGATAAGAGCTTTCGGCACACTGAATCCAGGATAGATAAACCCCTCAGAAACAGTAATGAGAGTAATGAGTCCGTGTGGGTACGGGAAGGGAGGAGGGGAAATGGGCAGGGGGATAGGATGGCAATCATGGATGTATAACCCTGTGCTAGTCTAGATACTTTGAAGAAACAAATCCACAGAAACTCTTGTATAGGAGAGAGTTTTATATAAAGGTTAAGTGCGCATCAAGCAAACATTCCAACCCAGTGCTGCCCAAGCCCACAAGTCCAACATTAATCCATATGTCCAACATCAATCCACAAAATCCTCCATCTCACAAAACACACACTATGATGCCGACTGCAGGAGGAAAGCCAAATCAGTGAACGTGTAAGCATCTCAGTGCTGGCAGGGGTCTCCACACGGCTGCTCCAGCACCCATGGCTGCATCAGGGTAGGTCCATGCGGCTTCTACTCGGGTATGTCTTGCAGGAAGTGAGTCGTCAGTTGAAGCAGGGACCTGGCTAAGGCAGCTGCACCCTGGTCTGACCATCAGAAAGCAAGAGACCTGAGAACTAGAAAGGCAAGGCTCACCGAGCCATTTATCTCTCTACCCTTCAATTAACCCCACATGTGTTTATCGGCCAGGTTGGCGCAATAAACTAACTACCTCAGTTCATGGAAGTTGGAGTCAACCTAATGGCACTGAGTTTGGCTTGAACTGGATGACATTTAGGATTTTCACTGTTAGATTGACAAAACGGCCATGACGCTTGACTAGACATGAAAGTTGAGAGAGTTGATTCATGCTGTTGTAGTCCGGCTAACATTTAGTAACTCGTCATTTGTTCTAGCTTTTACATCATTTTAAATTTGTTTTAGTGTTCATGATTTTCTGCTTTCTTTTGGATTGTGGTATTTCTGTCTTTTTGTTTTATTGTTGTTGTTGGGCCGGTTTTATGCTTTTCCTTACATGAAATCTGTAGAGACAATAAACTAATGAGATAGTTTAACACAACTAATAAGTAGTTTCTCAGGATTATGGAAATTGGATGAAATGAGGAGCTAATAATAATATGTATGAGAACTATGAAACGATTCTAAAATTGCCTGTGGTAGTGATTGCACAAATCTTTTTAAATGTTTAAATCATTGAAAGGTATGGAATGCGGATGACATGCCAATAAAACTGTTATATGTATATATAAATATATTCCAACTTAGGTTACATATGTTTTAACTTGATGAGGGCAAATAAAATAAAGCTATGAGTTGAAAAATGAACTATTACAAGAGAAAAATAATTTTAAAAAGCATTTCCAGGCAAGATAGAAGCCATGTTGGACCTGCTGAAATGTAAAGAACAATTCTTAAGAACTCCACTGAGATAGCAAGCATGTGGTTAGATATAAGGCATACTCATTTTTGTTTAGTATTTCTGTATACTCTAAACAGAAATTTCTGTATTCTCT
>NW_022103904.1:15263139-15269696 GCF_000313985.2 Echinops telfairi
AAAGCAAGAGACCCAAGAACTAGAAAGGCGAGGCTCACGGAGCCATTTATCTCTCCGCCCTTCAATTAGCCCCATATGTGTTTATCATCAGCCAGATTGGCAAACACTTTTGACTGCATGGATCATAACAAATTTTGGATAACATTGCAAAGAATAAAAATTCAGAACACTTAATTGTGCTCATGCAGAACATATATATAGACCAAGAATTGGCTGTTTGAACAGAACAAGGGAATATTGTTTGGTTTAAAATCAGAAAGATGTGCATCAGCGTTGCATATCTATTCAATCTCTATCCTGAGCAAGTAATCCCCAAACATGGAGTATATGAAGAAGGATTGGAGGAAGGTTCACTAGCAACCTGTGATACACTGATGACACAACCTTGCTTGACGACTTGAAGCGCTTACTGATGAAGATCACAGACTAGAACCTTCAGGATGAATTACAACCCATTGAGGGTTTTTTGGGTTTCTTTCCCCTTCTTTTTCTTTTCTTTTTATTTTTTTAATGTATTTATTTTAATCATTTCATTGGGGGCTCTTACAATTTGTGTTACAATCCATACATTTGAATTACAACCTGTTGTAAAGAAAACCAAAATTCTCACAAAAGGATCAATAGACAATGACATGATAAATGGAGAAATGTTTGAATTTGTCAAGTATTTCATTTTACTTGGATTCACAATCAACACTCATCGAGGCAGCCATCAAGAAATCAAATGGCATATTGTATTGGGTAAAATATACTTTATCGACTTCTTAAAAATGTCGAAGAGTAAAGATGTCACTTTGAGGACTAAGGTGTACCTGCCCCTTGTCATTCTGTTTTCAGTGGCCTCGTGTGCAGATGAAAACCAGACAATGAATAAGGAAGACCTGAAAAGGATTGGACTTGTTACCTTTGAATCGTGATGCTTGTGAATAATCATGACAATACCATGGATTTACAGAAGAACATACAAAGCTTCAAAGTACAATTAACATGCTCCTTACAAGCAAGGACGTCTGAGCCTTGTGTACTTTGACCGTGTTGGCATGAAAGATCAGTCGCTGGAAGAGGGCATCAAGTTTGGCAAATTCAGGGTTATCACGGATAAAAATCCAAAGGCAGACCTTCAATAAGACTGATTGATACAGTGGCTGCAGCAAAAGGCTCAGCCATAACCATTGTGAGGATAGTACCAAGCAAGGCAGTGTTTTGTTCTGATGAACAGAACAGGTCATTGTGTGTTGAAGCCAACTTGACGGCACCTAACAATTCTATTTCATGCTTTAAAATGTTAGTCAGAAGAGTCCCGAAGTGGACTTCCTGACCCACCAATTGCTTGAAATTCGTGATTTAGCAAACACCACCTTGATATTCTCCTCTAAACCATGTGACCTTGTTAGGTAGCTAGATTCAGGGACAGGGGCTTGTCGCTTGCATACCTGGGGTGATTTTTCCATTGACATTCAGTATCTGAGGACATGTTGTTTTTATCACAAATTGGGGCTATTGAAATAAGCAGAGACCAAGATGCTGCTAAAAAACTTAAAATGCACAGGGAAGACCATCATAATAAAATATTTGGCCCCAAATGTCAATAGTACCGAGACTGAGAAACACTGATCTAGATTTCTTCTTTGTTTACCTTGTATTTCTAAGCCTTGCCATAATCCACACTCATGCTATGGCTATAGAATGGGAAAAAATAACGTGGCCAGAGAACGAGCTGGGTTGTACAAGCAAGGTATCAGGGTTGTCCCAGATTGTCCTTATCCGCTCACAAAAATGACAGGTACAGGGGAAGGTGATATATAATATGAGGGAGATCAGTAAAACTGATGGGCATGGGAAGACTGTGAGAGGAATTAAGGACAAGGGATAAACACCTTAATCTTTATAATCCTGCAACGATTATACTAGTGATCTAGTAGATGCATGGATAGACACACATACTGAATGGGCCTGGGAGGAAGAGTGCGAGTATATTTACAAATTTATATATATATATATTTGACAGAGGTTATTTGTATACATATATTTTCATTTGCCCCAAACATATTCATGAATGTGGTGGAGCAGATAGGAGGAAAAGTTATGAAAATGTCAGATATATCTAAAGTGCCAGGGAGTCAGAGTTTCAGAGTCCTCCAAGGTCAATTGGCATAATGTAGTCCACAAAGACAATGTCCTACGTCCTACTTTGGTGTAGCAATTGAGATCCTAAAAACCAATGTGTAGCCACTAAGATGCAATTATTGGTCTCTCTCTTTTGCAAGAAAATAGAGTGAAGAAAATCAAAGATACATGCAAACAATTAGTCCAAGGGACTAATGGGCCATGTAAACATCAGTCTCCATAACCCTGAGATCTAAAAAAACTAGATCGTAACTAACTACCACTATCAACTGCTTTGAACAGGAGTACATCAGAAAATCCTGGATAGAGTGGGAGAAAAATGTGGAGTTAAATTCAAAATCATGAAAAACATCAGGCTTACATGTTGAATGAAGACTACTAGCCCATAGTCACTCTTCAGTTCTAGAATCAAACTCACCCCCTGACTCGGTTTTCAGCCAAATAACAAGTCTAAAAGGGAACAGTAACACTATACGCACCTTGAAAAAAATCAATTATTTAAGATCAAAGGGACAGCATTTATCCAAGGACAAAGTTCAGAAGGGCAAGAAAAAGAAGGTGGAAGGTAAATTGAAAACACCAGGAGAAAGTGAGATAAGTGATGTTATATTATGAAGATTGTAATCAAAATGTATACTGAAATTACAATAAAAATTATCTGATACCAAAAAACACCCCAAAACAGAGAACAGCTTCCTTACCTAGAGGCAGACTTTCCCACTCTTTACTTCAACAAAAGACTACAAATTGGATCATGTCCTTACTGCCAGCTTTACATTAATACACACCTCCTTCCTTTACTTGCAATGAGCCATGGAGATTGAGATAGTTAAAGTTTATTGTGCCAACCTGGCCAATAAACACATTAGGGTTAATGGAAGGGCAAGAGATAAATGGCTCGGTGAGCCTTGCCTTTCTAGTTCTCCGGTCTCTTGCTTTCTGATGGTCAGACCAGGGTGCAGCTGCCTTAACCAGTTCCCTGCTTCAGCTGGCAAGGCTCACTTCCTGCAAGACATCCCTGAGGAGAAGCTACATGGACCTACCCGGAGGCAGCCCTGGGTGCTGGAGCGGGCGTGTGGAGATCCCTGCCAGCGCTGAGATGCTTACACGCTCACTGATTTGGCTTTCCTCCTGCAGTTGGAGTCATAGTGTGTGTTTTGTGAGATGGAGGAGGACTTTGTGGATTGGCGTCAGACAGATGGGTTAATGGGTTAATGTTGGACTTGTGGGCTTGGACAGAACTGGGTTGGGATGTTTTCTTGATGTGCACTTACCCTTTATATAAAACTTTCTCTTATACATGAGTTTCTGTGGATTTGTTTCTCTAAAGTACCCAGACTAACATAGAGATACATTGGTTAATGTTTGGCTAAACAAAAGGCCAGTGATTTAACACATCAGCATCTCGGTGAGGAAAAGATGTGGCAATGTGCTTCCACAAGAAACTGTGAGAGAATTTCTACTGTGTCTTATAAGGACTTGATCACAATGGGGTTTTGTTATGTTTTAGTTTGTTTTCCTTTAGGCTTAGCCGTTTAGCCAAGAGACTCTTCTCATCACCACTTTCTTGTACACCTGCTACCTATTTACAGCCACATGGGAGCCCTGAGAATGTTAGCTAGCAATCTACATAAACTAAAATTTCATCATCTCTGTGTGGATGGGAGTGGCCCTGGAGGCATAATGGGTTATGTACGCGTTGAGTTGCTAACTGTAAGGTTGGTGCGAGGAACCCATCAGTCACACAAAGGGAGAAAGACTGCTTGTTCCTATACACTCAAAGGAGCAGTTATGCTCTGTTTTATGGGGTTGTTATAAGTTGGACTCAATTGAATAGCAGCACCTTTAATATTTTGGATTTGGTGGCATTTGTAAGTGCTGAATCACCAAAGGACTTTTTGGGTCTCAATTTATACTCTGACAAATTTCCAGTCTCAACAAAGTTGTATTTGTAGTCGTTAGGTGCTACACATTAGTTCTGACTCATATCAATCCTATGGACCAAGAAAACCAAAACACTGACTAGCCCTGAGCCATGAGTTGTTATATATGAGCCATTTGTTGCAACAACCATGCCATTCCATCTTCTCATAAGTCTCCCTCTTTTTTGATGACCATCTACTTTACCAAACATATCCTTTCTAGGGTCTGGTCTCTTCTGAAAACAAATCCAAAATACACGAAGCAAAGTCATTCCATCCTTTAGTCTAAGGATAATTCTGGTTGTCCTTCCAAGACAGATTTGTTAGTTCTTCTGGCAGTGCATGGCTCTTAAAATAAGCTTCATCAACACCCTAATTCAAACACATCTATTCTTCTTTGGTCTTCCTTGTTGTTGTCCATCTCGCACATGCCTATGAGGCCTATGAGGTGATTGACAGCACGATGGCTTTGGTTAGGAGGTATACCTTAGTTCTTGTGTTAGTCCAGGTTGACTAGAGAAACAAATTCATATGTGTATAAGAAAAAGCTTTATATAAAAGAGCAATTGTATATTAAGAAACATCCCAACCCAGTCCAGATCATGTCCAAAAGTCTAGTATTAGCCCATATGTCCAATACTAGTCCATAAATGCCTTTTTAGACTCATGCAACACATGCAATGACACAGAATGCAGGAAGATCTCAGGTCAGTGGGTAGAAAGTCTTGTAGATCCAGTGGCAGTGGAAGGATCTCAGCTCTGGTATGGGTCTCCACGTGGCTTCTCCAGCTCCAGGGCTCTGGCTTTATCGGTGTGTCTCCATGTGGCTTGTCAACAGGAATGTCAGGGAGACAAAGCAGAGAGTCTGTCTGGCCTCCAGTGACTCAAAATGAGGTCATCAAGTTGCAACCTGATTGACAGGCTAGACTCCACCCCTTCTCAAGTTAACAGAAGATTATGTAACTACCACAGTTCTCAAAATGACATCTTTGCTGTTTAAACTTTAAAGAGGTTTTGTACAGCAGAGCACTATTGCAAAGTACAGATCTGAAATTCCTTGAAGCTTTGTAGGGATTTGCTCAATGTATATAGGGCACACTGTTCACCATTAAGAAAGAGCTAAAATTTACTGAAAAGGAAGGGCTGTTTACCTTATCCTGCATACAAGATAGATCCAAGTCTACACAGCATAAGTGAAGTTTGCTGTTAATAGTAAATTTTAACAAAACTCAAGTGGATATATTCCCAAATCATTTAAACAAGTTGCAACAAGGTTATGGTACGCCTAGCTCACATAATACCACAGTTTTTAGATGGATCAAGTGTTTTAAGGAAGTCCGTTATTTCCTCTTTCTTCCTCTGCCACTTCTGGGGACCATCAAAGAATGTTTCTCTTAGTATAAAAACGTGGAGAGTTTATGTTGTTGCCCTTGTTCTAGATGTTGGAGGTGTTAAAGTGCTGGGAAGTAGTTGGCTTTGGATTACTCTTTTCGTATGTGCATGTTGATGGCTGCAAATTCCCCTCTGATAAATTCTTTTGCTGTGTCCAAAGGCTTTGATATGATGTGTTATCATTATAATTTTTCAAGGAATTTGTTAGTTCCATCTGTAATTTGTAAAAAACTATTTATTTAATAAACCATTTTATTGGGGGCTGTGCTACTCTAGGTTGACCAGAGAAACAAATTCATAGACACTCATATGTGTATAAGAAAGAACTATATAAACAGCAATTGTATATTAAGAAAACATCCCAGCCCAGTCCAGATCAAGTCGATAAGTCTGATATTAGCCCATATGTCTGATACCATCCTATAAATTCTTCTTTAGATGCATGCAACACATGCAATGACACTGAATGCAGGAAGATCACAGGCCAATGCGTGTAAAATCTGGTGGATCCAATGGAGGTGGAAGCATCTCAGTGCTGGCTTGGGTCTCCACGTGGCTTCTCCAGTTCCGGGGCTCTGGCTGCCATCAGCATAGCTCCATCTGGCTTGTCAACAGGAAGGTGAAGCAGAGAGAGTGTGTGCCCCACCTTCAAGGAGGAAGACAAGAGTTCCCAGAATCCTCAGAAGGCCGTGCCCAAACAGAGGCCTCATTGGCTATGACCTGATTGATAGGCTAGACTCCACCCCTTCCCTCCAATTGACAGGAGATTATGTTACTACCACAGGGGCTCTTACAGCTCTTATAAGAATGCATACATCTATTATTTTTTTCCTTTTTTAAAAATCCTTTTATTTGGGGCTCATACAATGCTTATCACAATCCATACATACATCCATTGTGTCAAGCACATTTATACATTTGTTGCCCTCATCATTCTCAAAACATTTTCTTTCTACTTGAGCCCTCGGTATCAGCTCCGCATTTTCCTCTTCCCTCCCCACCCTCCCCTCATGAACCCTTGATAATTTATAAATTATTATTATTTTGTCATGTCTTACACTGTCCGACATCTCCCTTCACCCACTTTTCTGATGTCCATCCATCCCCCAGGGAGGG
>NW_022103904.1:15270785-15273600 GCF_000313985.2 Echinops telfairi
GGTACATAAGCAAATGCAGTGAAGAAAGCTGATGGTGCCAAGCTGTCAAATTACACAGAATCTGGGGTCCCACAAGCTGGAAGATAAACAAGGGGCATACATCAATTATATCAATTGCATTTGTACATATTTTGCCATCATCATTTTCAGACCATTTTTTTCTGCTTGAGGCCTTGGTATCAGCTCCTCTTTTTTCCCTTCCTCCCCCTCTCCCACCCTCATGAACCCTTGACAAATGATAAATTATTATTGTTTTCATATCTTACCCATCTGCTGCCTCCCTTCTCCCACGTTTCCATTGTTCATCCCCCTTGGGGTGGGGGTGGGGGTTATACATTGATCCTTGCAATTGGTTCCCCCTTTATCCACCTTCTTCCCCCACCTTCCCCCTACCCTCTTAGTATCACTCTCCCATTACTGTTCCCTGGGCTGATCACACGGGCTGGTGTGCTTCTTCCATGTGGGCTTTGTTGCTGCCCTGCTAGATGTTCGCTTGCTTAACTTCAAGCCTTTAAGACCCCAGATGCTATATCTTTTAATATCTGGGCACTCACTATTGGCTTTCTTCACCACATTTGCTTATGCACCCATTTTGTCTTCAGCAATTGTATCAGGCAGGTGAGCACCACAAAATGCTAGGTTACTAGAAAAAAGTATTCTTGCATTGAGGGAGGGCTTGAATAGAGGCCCGATGTCCATCTGCTTCCTTAATACTTAACATATAAATTTTTGTACCTAGGCTATATCCCCATCATTATATATTAATATATTTACATGTGTATATGCCTATATTTATACCTATATAAATGTCTCTTGCTTCCTAGTCCTTTCCTCTATTTCCTTTCACTTTATTGCTGTCCCACTATCATGTCCAACCTTCATTGGGCTCTCAGTAATTCCTCTTGGCTACATTGACCTTGATCGAACCCCACCAGGCATTCTATACCTTCCTCACCACAGATTTTAGATCTCTTGTTGTTCCCTTCTCTTTGGGTTTATTGGCGCCCCCTCTATTTTCCCCATCTCCCCTTCTCCCCTGCCCTCCTCCCCAACCCCGAACTGTAAATCTCATTGTTTTCTCCTCAGGATTGCTTATCTTGCCTATCTTATCTAGATAGACATGAAAAGAAGAAGCAGAGAAAGGACCGATAAATAGTTTGTAAGGGTCTGTCTGCTGACCCTTATGTATGTTTTCCAATCTAGTCTGATGAGATCCCAAGCCCTTCCCTCCAAGTCTGAATTCTATTTTCAAGATTCCTTGGGGACTTCGTTGCTTTGCTCCCCTTGCTGCTCTGTTGGGTTCCCTTCATGTTTTGCCTCTGTGTGGGTGGGTCAGACTGGGCACAATTCTCACAATGTCTCTCCTGTGCTGTCCCCTGCAGCACTGTGGGTCAGTGAGGGGATGTCATGTCTTGTAGTAGGGCCGACCTTATGGTCCTGTCTGTGCCTAGGCTGCTTTGAGCAGGAGTGTTGTCCTCAGGGCTTGGTGGGCGAGGTTGTGGTCCACTCTCTCTCTTTCTCTTTCCCTTTTAGTTTGCTCCTATATGGTCTGGGCAGACCCACCACTCTCCCCGGGCTGTATCTTCAGCGCTGTCCTCTGTAGTGCAATCTTCTGGGGAGGGGGTCAACATAGCTGGAATTGGGGCCTCCCCTACAGAACTCTGTTTGTTCACTGCTTCCTGCTGGTATGTTGCCCTCGAAGCTTGGCATACCAGATTGAGGACTGGTCCTTCTCTCCCTTTCCTGTGGAGACATAAACAATACCCTCCCCATGGGTGGGTTAGGGCTCTAATCTCCCACTATCCATATCCTCTCTCTATCTTTTATTTTTTCCTTTTCCCCCTTGGGTTGGGTCTGACCCCTGTCTGAGTACCTTGGCCTCACCCTGGAAATGTATGCATTCTGTGGCTTTCCCCCTATGCCCCTTATGCTTTTTAAGCTTACCTCAGTGGACTCATGTTGTACTTGTCCTTTTGTTCTTGTCTTACTTTGCTTAGCATTTCCTCAAATTTTTTCTGTGCAAGGAAACGCTGAATGGTTTAAAATCAGAAAAGTTGTACATCAGGGTTGTATTCTCTCATCATATTTGTTCACGTTATATTTGAGCTAATAATCAGAGAAGTTAGCTTATATGATGAAGAATGTGGCATCAGGGTTGGAGGAAGGCTTATTAACAACCTGTGATATGCAAATGACACGACCTTGCTTGCTGAATGTGAGGTGAACTTGAAACACTTGTTAAGGAAGGTGTAGGAGTGTACCCTTCAGTATGGATTAAAACTCAATGTAAAGAATATAAAAATTCTCACAAATGAACAAATAGGTAACTTCATGCTAAATGGAGAAAAGGTTGAGGTTGTCAAGAATTTTGTCTTGTTTGGATCCACAATCAATATTCATGGAAGCAGTAGTCAAGAGATCAAAAGATGAGTTACATTAAGTAAATCTGTTGCACAAGACCTCTTTAGAGTATTGAAGAGCAAGCATGTTACTTTGAGGGCTAGTCGCCCCTAATCCAAGCCATGGGAGCCTTGGTGGTATAGTGGTTAGGTGTTGGCCTATAGTCCGCATGGTGGCAGTTCGAAAGCACCAGCAGGAGAAAGACGGGGCTTTATACTCCTGTAAACAGGTATGGTCTCAGAAACGCACAGGGGGTCAATACGAGTCAGCATTAATTGGATGGCAGTGAGTTTGTTGGGGTTTTTTTGGTTTAACTCAAGCTATGGTATTGTCCATTGCCTCATACATATATGAAAGTATACATACAGTGAACCCTCGCCACTTCGCGCTTCGACTTCCGCGGCTTCACTCTATC
>NW_022103904.1:15275054-15306643 GCF_000313985.2 Echinops telfairi
GGAATTTCATTTATCATGGTAGGGTCTAGAACCGATTAACCGCAATAAACGAGGGTTCACTGTACATACATACATAAGGAAGACCAAAGAAATATTGATGCATCTGGTTTTTTTATGGTGCTGGAGAAGAATATTGAAAGTACCATGGACTGTGAAAAGGACAAACTGACCTGTACTGGAAGAAGTAAGGCCAGAGTGCTCCTTGGAGCCAAGGCTGGCAAGACTTGGTCCTGCATACTTTGGACATGTTCTCAGGAGATACAAATCCCTGGAGAAGGAGCTCATCTTGGTAAAGCGGAGAGCAGTGAAAGAGAGGAAGGCCGTCAATGAGATGAACTGACGCAATGGCTTCAACAACGGGCTCGGGCACAGGAACAATTATAAGGACAGTGTAGGATTGTTCAGTGTTTCTCTCTGTTGTATTTAGGGGCTTTATGGCTTGTAGGTGACTTGATGGCATCTAACAACATTGAGTTGCATTCCATGCTCCCTGAGAAATGTCTCTGGTGCCAGTCATTTTATCTTGGCTTATTTGTCTCCTTTAATGAATGGTCCTGAGCTCAGGTACACACCCACTCTGCTCTTTGTCCCTACCTGGAGTCACTTCCAAGCTAAGCGCAGGCATTCCCTCTGTAAGTTCACCTAAAATGACCCCAAACAACACTCAAACAGTTTTTTCCTAGATGATTCTAACATACATTATGAAAACTACAGCCCTGCTTTAGCTTCTAACAAAACTCTATCTATTGTGCTTTCTAGAAATCTGTCAATATCTCATTCATCCTATTGTTTTATGCATCTGCACCCATAAGCGGGCACCTGAGGTCCTGATGCTTGTCTGGACTAGAAAGCTTAGCTGAATCTTCCAAGAACAGAGTGGGAGAGACCAGAATCCAGACTTGGGCTGCTTCATGGAGCAGGAGAAAATCTCCGAAGCTAACGTCATAGGTCAAAGTGCTACAATCCATGAGATTATCTGGTGGGGATGAACTTCGAAAGTGGTGCTGTTTAAGAAATTGGGAATGAATTGTGTATGTATAGAGAATTTCATAAAAAGATCCCTGTTACTGAAGAAACAAATAGGCACTCCAGTTGAGCTTTTCCCTGCTCCTCAAACAGGAACTACTATGTTTGTCAGAGTTCCCGACCTTTCTCATTACCAGAAATTAAAATTTAACTAGCTTACTAAGCTGAAATTGCAAGGACAGGGAAACGTGGACTTAGAGTTGCAAGAAGAGTTACTCTCCTGAGTCCTAAATTCGCCTGCATTTTTTTTTTCTTGTTCGCCTCACTTTCGAAAGCCGGAAAATCCCACAAAGGAACATAGACCTGTAAAGAATTAGAATTCCCAGCAAGTAAGTGCATGGCTTTGTACTTAATCAAATTATTATTGTTGGAAATGATACCAGTTGTACTTTGAATCTCAAGTCCCTTATTACTGTAGTTTGACTTAAAAGTTAACTCATTTTAGGAATGGAGATTATTATAGGCAACAGGCTTTCTCTTATGCTGAAGACTGGAAATGCTTTTGGGTTTGTGGAATCTGGACACTTGGTGCCTTCACACACTACACACAATCAACCCTGAACCTCATGTTCAATAAGATGCCGGGGATGATTTCATGATAGGGCTCTGTAGCTAAGGTAGGACAGAAGTGAATTCAACTTCCTGAAATACTTATTCTGTGGATTTGGGGACTTCATTTCTTCCCCTATAAAAGAGGATTTTAGTAGTACTTAGCAAGGACCCCTGGCGGTGTTCCATGCTGGGCTGCTAACTACAAGGTCAGCAGCTAAGAACCACCAGCTGCTTCCTGGGGAAAAGAGGAGGCATTCTACTCCTGTAAAGATTTACAGTCTCAGAAACCCACAGGGGCAATTCTACTCTGTCATGTAAGGTCACGATGAATGAAAATTGACTCAATGCCAGGGAATTGAGGAAGGAGCCCTGGCAGTGCAATGGTTAAGTACTCTGCAGCTAACAGAAAGGTCAGCTGTTTGAACCCACCCAATGGCTCTTTGAGAGACAGACCTGGCAATCTGCTCCCGTGAAGATGACAGCCTAGAAAGTTCTATGGGGGCAGCTCTACTCTGTCACGTAGGGTTACGATTAGTCACATCTATGAGGGCACGTGACAATAACAACTTTGCCAGGTCATTGTGAGTGTTAAGTTAGATAACATGTGGGCAATACTCAGCACATGGAAGATGATCAATGTATATTACTTCCTCCGTTTAACTCTGATAAAAGTTGCCTCTCTCTGGAGTGTGATCTCCTTTTGGCAGCTTGTACCATCTACTTAGAAATAAATCTAGTGGGCATGAAGGTTGTGAGATATGAGGTGGTACCCCCCTACCCCCTGCAAAAATAACCCCTGTATATTTTCCCCAAAGCTATGTATTTAATTTTTTCCCACAAAACAACCTATCACCTTCAAAATACTCTCCATTACACTAAATACATTTGTCAAATCTGTGACTCCACTCTTGGAAACATTTTTCAAACTCATCTGTTTGGAAGGCTGACAACACCTCCCCAGATTTCTCCCTTCACCTCTTCTACATCGCCAAAGCGCAGTCCTTTCATGTCCCTGTTCATTCGCAGAAACAAAAAGAAGTCACATGGAGTGAGTCAGGTGTGTAAAGTGCATGGGACAAGAGAGACATGCTGTTTTTTGCCCAAAACTAGCACACTAAGATGGCTGTGTGAGCGAGTGTATTGTTGTGGTGGCAAAATCAGCCCCCCATCTGCCACAAATCAGGCCGTTTTTTGTCGCACACTGTTAGGCTATCTTTTCAGAACCCCTAAATAGAAAGCTTGATTCGCAGTCTGACCTGGTGGAATGAACTCCAAATGCACCACGAGTCGACATTTTCATCTGTTTGGGAAGTTTACAGACATCCAGAATGAGGTTTGTCATCAATTTACATTTCACCTCTTTTGAAATGAGAAAACCACTCATACACTTGAGTTTTTCCCATAGCTTTGTTCTTGTAAGCTGAGGTCAACATCACAACAATTTCTCTGGTATTATTCCCGAGCAGGAAACAAAATTTCACAGCCATACTCTGTTCTCTTCAATCGACCATCACAAAAAATGAGGTTTGAGCAAAACTGCTTTCACGAAAAAAATTCGCTGTGACCAGAGAGAACCTTCCCAGGTGACGCCACGCCACGGGGTGCACAAACTCACAGTGAATTGCTGCATGCTTGCTTAGCGGAGGGATGTGCGTACAATGACAGCTCCACTCAGCAGAGCTTTTTTCTGGATTTTTTTAGGGGTACCCCCTTGTGTATGGAAAGTTGAAAGATTTCCCTGTCAACTTGTAATACTGATTCCAATCCTCACCATAAGATAAAATTCTTGAGGAGAAACCATTACCTCTTTGTTGAACTTGAATTGAAATAAGAACTTCTGAATGTTACTCTATGAGGCTCTTCCTATAAGGGACTCATATCCTTTACCTCTAATCGTATTCCCATTTCACAAATGGGAAAACTGAGACCAAAAGGTGAGGAACATGCCACAAGGCCTCCCAGATTAAGACCAGTTGCTATCAAGTGGATTCCTCAAGTGTGTCAAAGAAGATCTATGTTTCATAGAGTTTTCAATGGCTGACTTTTATGAAGTAGATCGCCAGTTCTTTCTCCCGCGGAACCGCCAGCCTTTTGGTTAACAGCTGGACATGGGAACCACCCAGAGACTCCACTTCAAGGTTAGGAGAGATGCTATTAGAACTAAAATTGCTCTTACTTGACAATCCATCACCTCTTGCTGGCTCATGCAGGGAAAGGGATACATTTTAAAGTCACCATTATGCTCTAGCCTCTATACTAAGCACCACATGAAGTGTTTATACAACCATTTTGGAGCTCTGGGAGTAGGGCCCAGAGGGATGAGACAGGGAGTGTGGTAAACAGGAAGGGTATGTGAACGTTGGGAGGCAGGAAATATCAGAGTGAAGAAAGGAACTGGCTGTACCTAGGGTAGAAACTGAGGGTTGCAGGGGGTCTTGCCCTCTGGGTAAGATGACACAGAAGCAAGGAGGAGCTGACCTCATCTCCCATACTGATCTCCCCATGCAGTGCCCTGAAGGACTCTATTGCTTTTGATAACGAATTCTCTCATTTGAGCTCTTGGATCCATTCACCCAGGAGGGCATCTGCTCTGGAGAAATAAATGCCTTTTGAATTGTCCTTAGTAAGCCTGGAGACCCGGTTCATTGGGTTCACATTTGGTGCCCTTTTTGCTGGTAGTTAGTCATTCAGAGTTCATTCAAGCTTGATCCTTCAAGAATAACTGCTGCATGCACTACTGAGGAAAACAGGCAGAAGGTTAACCATTCCACACGGACATTTGAGTAAATAATGGACTTGTTCATTTCTCCTCACAGTTGTATCAATATTTGCATGATGTATTTATGGCTCTTCTGTTGGCTTATATATATTTAGACTTTCTTTATGTTCTTGCTGGACTAATTCTATGGAATAGTATGCTTTAATTTGCTTTTCTAATTCTATGGAATAGTGAGTTAATTCTGAACGAATTAACGAATGTGGCCATGTGGACGATTAAAGTTCTCCCTGTCTTCCTCAGCAGTACCTGTCCCAGATATTCCTGAAGCCTTGCCTTCCCTTAGAGACAGATGGGTCGATGCTCAGGGAAAGCCTCCTATACAAATGGGTAGTTTTCTTTACACATTGTTTAGTAACTCTTTAAAGGTATAGCTTATCATTTAGGCTTTAAGCACTATGTTAGCATGTCATCCAGGGAGGTGCTGAGAGGACATGCATCTAGAGGACATCTGTAAGGACTTCTTCATGACTCACTTTCACCCTCAGGAACTCAATGAGCAAAATTATACAAACTGTTGGAAAGAACCAAGGGAGGAAAAATAGTCTCAAGATCAGGCTCTGGGACAATAGGATCTGATAGTTAAACTAATGAGAGTACGCTTAAGAAGGAAAATTATCATTTTATTCATGAGACTTAAAAATTCCATACAAAATATGAATACACCATACTTTTATCCAATAAATAATGTTTAGTTATGAAACATTTCATTGATGCCATCCATCATACTAACAATTGAGAGGAAGAAAACCATCTGATTTACACTTGATATGCAGAAAAACATTAAAAAATTTAAATTATGTTAATTATTAAAGAATTCTCAATAAAACCTTAAAGCAAACATCATTCTCAGAGTGAAATGTCAAAAGTGTTCCTTTTCAAATTCACGATGGTAACAATATTTAGTGCTTATATTAATAATGTCCTGACAGCTCTAAAAAAGCACTATCTGTAAAATAAAGCAAGACATAAGGTCAGTTCAGATTTTTAGTAGCCACATTAAATAAGTAAAGAGCACTTTACCTACTTAAATATAACAAAAAATACCTTAGGTGATATAACAGCTAAAGCAAACAACTACGGTTAAGTTGTATTTAGCAGGGAACATTTTTTTTCTTGCTTGCTTTTAAATTTAAATGTATTAAAATTAAATGAAACTAAGCAGTTTCTCAGTTGCATTTCCAACATGTCAGGTGTTTGCTAGTCATGTGTGCCTCCTGCCTTCCACATAGGACAGCCTCGTTTTACATCATATAAAAAGGCCTGAAAGTAAAAGCACTTGACACAGCATTTCCACAATTCACCGATTATATAATTGTTTATGTTGCAATCCAGATTAATTCACAATCACATGATTAAAACGTTTAATAGAATGTATGCGTCATAAGGTGGTAAGGAAAAGAATCTGCATATAAAAACCAAACGTAATTCTACACTGTAACATAATTACCTGTGTGATTACTAATGAAGGCCCTCTTTTCATGAGTACTTATGACCTATTTGAATTTTCAGTTCTGTCAAGTATTCGTGTTCCTATTGAGTTCTTTTTGCATTAAAAAGATCTTTTTATATTTTGATCCTAATGCTTCATTCAGGAATCTTGATGGCACTGTCAGGTAAATGGATTGCTAACCACAAGGTCAGTGGTTCAAACCCATCAGTCACTTCATGGGAGAAAGATGAGACTGTATCTGCTCTGGCAAACATTTAAAGCCTGGAAATTGCTCAGCGAGTTTGCCTGTATAACCCTTAATTAGTAATTAAGAGCTAATCACTTTTTTAATAGCATCCAACCCCAGAGCATGTGTATCAGAGGGTTCAGGCCCACTCGGTACCTATTCTTCCTGCTCATGGCACCTGATGGTGAGGGAGGAGACACCTCTAGAGGAAGCTGAGCCCGGTCTACTCTCCCTGCTGGAGTCTTGAACCCACTGACACCTGGCCTCTGTTCCCACAGCTGCATGACCATCCTCCCCAGAAAGGTCCAGTGAGTTTCCTCATGGTAAGTTTCTCAAGGTAGGCAGAGCACCTGCGCTCCCCAGCGGCGGAGTGATATTAACTTGAGAGAGATCAGTGACCAGCTTGGCCTGCTCTAAAGCCCCCAGGTGCTTGTGCCGAACGTGCCTGTGGCAATGGCGATGCTTCACTTGCTAACCGTTGGGCGATCTGGCCTGTCTGGGGACATGAGCCAGCGTCCTGAAATGCCAAGCTCTTCCTGGGTGGAGGCAGCCTGGTACTGCAGTCTTGTCCCTGAACAGATTGAACATAATCTCCTTACTCTTTGCGACGGTCACTCTGTTATCCTGTCATCCTGTTGGGCAGCCGCCTGTACCTGCTGCGCACACTCAGCCTTGACCCACGATACGTTGGGGATGGGCGTTCAGCACTTGCCCTCTCCTGGTGTTGCTGCGAGGGCACATCAGTCCTGCTCAATTTGGGGGGTTTCAGCTCTGGGTATTCCATTAGGAGGAAGAACGATAGAAGCCAGTGGCTATAAACATATCTCTGTGTGTGTGCCTTGGGGATTTCTGGCTCTTGACTTCACTCTGTGCTGAGGAAACTGGTGTGTGCACATATGTGTACACATGTGTGCCTGGACAGTCCTTGGGCTCTGGCTCCCCTGTTTATGGCTCGGGCCCCTTTGCCAAAGAGGAAGCTGATGAAACGACCCTCCTTGCTGGAGCCGGACCCTCACCATCACAGGGCCCTGCACCCACCACGGTGACGAGAGTAGCTGACCCCTACATTGACAGGCCCAAGAGGGAGGCCCCCAACCCACAAAGATCCCCAAACATGCTGTAAAGAAATTCATATTTTGAATCCTGTTCAGTGAAAAGGGCAACAAATCGGAATGTAGATTCAGAGGAACTTGGCTTCAAATTTGAACTCTTCCCTCACTTCACTTTGTGATCCACTCCCCCAGCCCAGATCCAAGCCTCCCTGTGGGCCCCAGCGTTGTGTGCCTCAGCAAGAGACAGGTGCAGCACCGGCAGGTCACCCCATTCCTGCTAAACAGGATAGATCCTTTTCTCAGCCCCTGAATGGCACCCAGGGAAGCCTTGGTGAATCTCTGGGAGACCTACCGGACTCTGCCCCCTAACCATGACCTGGAGCACAGGGCCCACTGCCCCTGGTCTTCCCCCCTCCTCGCTCCTACAAGCTCTGCTCCTCAGTGGCCTTGTGTAGCTCTGGGAGACTCTCATATCCTGCTGGAGGTGGGTGGGAGCAGAACCAGGGAAGGCTGTGGGTAAATAAATGCAAAGCCAGCTGCTCTGATTGGCTTCAGGGAGGCGGACACTTCGTCTACATAAATGGCAATCTCATCCTCTGCGCTCCTAACTGTCACCGAGGAGAGGAGAGAGCGAGAGGACAGGGAGCCAGCAACTGCCAGCTGCCTGTGAGTACCTCTTTGTCCTCCCAGCTCCAAAACCTGCAAGGTTAGGGCTCTGTGATTTGGGAACAGGGGGCTACGCTGACGGCTCCCAGCTAGTTTGCTTTTCTTTCTTGCAAGAGTAGGGAGGCTCCGATGATTAGGGTGGTCTGGCACCCTGTATAATCCAATTTTGTGCAGATTACTGGGGACATGATGGGAACTTTTTGAGACGATGAATGCATGCCTAAATCTGTCTGCCTTTTTTTTTTTTTTGGTGACTTTCTGAGCAACAAGTCAGGTAGAGATACCAGGGATCAGAAACTTCTGATGGTTTTTAATTCATATATATATATGGATTATATATATATATATATATTAAACCTTGATTGCCACAGAGCAAAGTGAGTGGGAATTATTTCCCAGACTAGTTAACCCACAGAGGCAGTGATGAGAGAAGGGACTTGAAGCCGGGCAGACCCAAGTGAATTTTCAGGGACAGCACTCCACTTGCCCTCTCTTCCCCCTCAGCAGTGAAGGCGGAAACAGTGTCTGCAGAAGGGTCGGAGCTGATGTGTACAAAGTGCGGTACATGGAAAGGAGGTGCTGGACACTGGGCGTGGCGTCCTGACGAGACTGGACGACCCCAGCTAGGAAAGTGGGGGCAATGGAAGTATAGCCTTCTGTGCCTGGGACATGTGGTTTTTTTCTCCAATTTCCAGAAAGAGATTCATGCAGACACTCAGGGTTTTTCTCCGAAAAGACTTCAAGGCCTGAGTCCCTCACAGCTGATTTCTCATTCATATAACAAGCTTTCCCCTCGGGAAGAAAACAAAAAGCAAATGTGACTTTACAACCTAAGCGATGGTCCTTCTGGGTTCGTCTTGGGTGCCAGGGAGACTCAAACTCTGCTGGCAACCTGTGAGGCATCTTGGAACAATTAAGTTCCAGTCAAGCGAAAGATGTCTCGATTTTATTTTCTTTTACTGTAACAAACATAGATGGAGCAAGGCCTTTGCTTTTTCAACCTTCTTTACAGGAACAGGTACAGTGACATTCAGGGTATTATTCACCATGTGTTACGGTCATCCGTATCCATTTCCGAGTTTCTCCTTCCCCCTTAACAGAAGCTCCGTGTCCCTTAAGCAACGCATCCCCTCCTCTCCTCCCTCCCACCTGCCTCTTGTAATCACTCATAAACTTAAGCCTGTGTACCCTTGCCTAGCCTAGAAACGAAATCACGGCATTAACCTGCGCCGTTTTCTTTAACTCTCTGAGATAAGGGAGGTGTGTGGTGCCGTTTGGTTAAAACAGTTCACACGTGAAACAAAATCCCTAACGCTTCGACACGTTCAAGTAAAAGAAGTAGTTAGGGGTTCAGGGGCATTTGTTTTCTCCTCTTCAAGGTCGACCCTTCTGCAGGTTTCACTGTATGTTCTTGGAAATTCAACTTGATGAATTTGGGGAAGATTTAGGGGGAAAAATTCAAACTTATCCCCCTGTAGGGGAGCAGTGTATTTATCTCAGTGATCTTCAGCCTTTCTGAAGGGAGGGGGTCGGGGCCGCGCAAGTCCCTCCACTGGTTTCTGGGCTGCGGGCTGGCGCGTGGTTTCCTAGGGAAATCTTAAAGAGGATGGTGGCTTACTGGCTAGGCATTGGGCTGCTCATCACAAGGACAGCAGTTCTAAATCGCCAGCCACTCCTCAGGAGAAAGACAAGACTTTCTACTCTCGTAAAGGGTTCCAGTCTTGGAAACACACCGGGGAAGTACTAGCCTGTCCTGTTGGGTTGCTATGAGTCAGAATTGATGACAGTGTGACAGTTTGGGTTTTGAGAAGTGCTCAGTGGAATCCCTGGGGGACACAAATCACTAACGTGCTGCTTAGTAAGCTCAACTCAACTCAGAGGTGCCTTGGGAAAAAAGTCTTGGTGATCTACGTTCAAAAAATTAATCATGGAACATCCGATGGAGGACAGTTGTAGTCTGACAGACGTGGGGTCCCTCTGAGCCGTCACAACTCACAGCAACAAGAATATTCTCCATGCTCACTGAAGGCTCTTTTAAGAGTTGGAATGTGGGGAGCCTCTGGGCAAAATGGACTGACTCTGGTCTTATGGGTTCAACAGTGATGCATGTAAAACCTACATGGTAAATGTGTGGCCCTGGACGGGATACTCTTATGCCCTATTGCATCATATGTAAAATGAAGATACTTTCTCTATTTTGACAAACAATTGTGAAGCTTGAAAAAGTCTAGGTGGTATTTATAACAGGGCCATCTGTAGAGCATACAGTCAACATTCATTTAAATTTGAAGAAAGCAGGAGGCTGACACTCCTCATTTGTTCAGCCTCCACCTGTTTCTGTTGGGATTGGCGCAGTCTAGGGTCCCAAGTGGAAAAGAGGCAGGCGTGTGTGTGTGTGCCTGTGGATTTCTTGCTCTCAGATAAAGCCTCAGTCGCTGTCTATGGCGAGCAGACAGGATTCTGCACCATCCTTTTTGAGCAATGCATCCCCTTTGGGGTACTGTGAGCACATTTCCAGCTCCTCAGCTGCTGTGAGAGCGCAGGGTGGAGGTACATGTGGAAGTCCAGGGTAAAAGATATAAGGGAAAGAGACTGGCTTTAAAATAAGGAAATGCTGGCCACTCACTCCTCTGGGTTTGGGTGTGGGTGGTGTAGATGCACTTAGAGCACCGGTGTCTCTGAGCCTTGAAACAGCAACACGACTGCTCACCTCCAGCATTGTTGAGAGCATTGGGAAGCTGATGCACGTTCAGCGCTTCAGAGAAGGCTCCGCAATACAGATTGGTTGATTTCTATCTGACAGTGAGATGTGGCAACAAAGTGCGGAGGCAGTCTCAGAATCTGACGTAGGGAACCGAAGACGCAGGCTTCTAAGCAACACCAGGTGACAGTCATCTGGATAGACAGGCCAGCAACCACGTCATAGGCTGAGGAGCTGAGGAATAAGGAAACGTTCACAATGACTTGAGGCGTCAATATTTACCACTAAATGGATTCATTAAAAAAAAAATCTAACAACCCCCGAGATGGTGCCCAAAACACACTAACTCGATTCACAATAGCAGATGTGAGGTATTTATAATAGATGAGACATTGATATGTACCGTAGTCATGGCATGTTGAAATTATTACGAAAAGAAGCAATCAACTAGAACTTAGTTTCAATTGCCTCATGTCTGTAAGTTCACCTGCCAGATGATGGTGACCTTTTGTGAACTATTAACGTACCATCGAGAACAAAGGAGAAAACAGGAAAAGAATTGAGGAAAAGACAAAGAAATATATGTATGTATGTATGTATGTATTTAATGAGAAAAAATAGTACTTTCCAACTCGTCTCTTCTGGAGTAGCACTAAACTAAAATGGAAACCAAGGAGAAGCAGCAACTGAAAATGACTTGATTTTTTTGTATAAACATTTGCGCAGTGAAGTAGCAAGAACAGATGCTGGTAACGAATGTAAAAGTCAATAATGATGGGTGTCAATGCCTTCCAGGCCTGGAAAGTGGTGGCGTTTTGCATTATTCTTGTATTTCGGAGGGGGAGGGAATTTGTCAACATACTTAAAGAACTATGAACCTTGCCACCCTTAATCCCATTTTGGAGTGAATAACTTTTGGGGAAATTTCTAATGCAAAAACAACGAACGGTATTATGATGATACAGGGCATGCTGTTCATATATGAGGGGACTTAAGAAAGTTCATGGGAAGATTCCATTGTGTTTAAATTCCATCTTAAAATGTCCCTTGTGCACAGCAAACAACCAACAAAGCCTGTGGGAGGTGAACTGTGTCACCATGAAATCCCTGTCGGCAAATATGTGGATGGTGTTCATGTAATTATGCATATTGTGATTAAACATATGGGAAAGTTCACAAGAAAAGAGGATAACACCTTGTGTCAGACTGGGAAGACTAGAGAAACAAATTCATAGACACTCACATGTGCATAAGAGAGAGTTTTATGTAAAGGGTAATTGTACATTAAGAAAGCATGCCAACCCAACCTAGTCCAAGCCCATAAGTCTGATATTAGCCCCTATGTTTGATACCAGTCTATAAAGTCCTCTTCAGACTCATTAAACACATGCAATGATGCTGAAAGCAGGATGATCACAGGCCCGTGGGTGGGAAGTCTTGTAGATCCAGTGACTTTGTAAGTATCTCAGCGCTGGCAGGGGTCTCCACATGGCTTCTCCAGGTCCAGGGTTCTGGCTGCATCAGAGTAGGTACATGTGGCTTCTTCTCAGGGACGTCTTGCAGGGAGTGAGCAGAGAGAGAGTGTGTCCCCCTCCTGTAAGGAGGAAAAGTCAGATTTCCCTGAATTCTCAGAAGAAAGCCATGCCCACAAAGAGACCTCATTGGCTATATCTTGATTGATAGGCCAGACTCAACCCCTTGACTTGTAATCTTCTCAAACTGACACCAGATTATGTAACTACCACACACATAATATGCATCTCTTGATTACAACTATTAGAATTGTCTAAGATCATCAGTGAGGTAGTTAATTAATTGTGCCAACCTGGCTGATAAACACATGTGGGATTAATTGAAGGGCAGAGGGATAAATGGCTCAGTGAGCCTCACCTTTCGCGCGTTCCCGGTTCTCTTGCTTTCTGATGGTCAGACAAGGGTGCAGCTGCCTTAGCCAGTTCCCTGCTTTAGCAGGCAAGGCTGACTTCCTGCAAGACATCCCTGAGGAGAAGCCACATGGACTTACCCCGATGCAGCCCTGGGTGCTGGAGCAACCATGTGGAGACCCCTGCCAGCACTGAGATGTTTACACATTCACTGACTCGGCTTTCCTCCTGCAATTGGCATCATTGCGTGTGTTTTGTGAGATGGAGGAGGACTTTGTGGATTGGTGTTGGACATATGGGCTCATGTTGGACTTGTGGGCTTGGGCAGCACTGGGTTGGGATGTTTTCTTGGTGCACACTTAACCTTTATATAAAACTGTCTCTTATACATGAGTTTCTGTGGATTTGTTTCTTTAAAGTACCCAGAATAATACAATCAGTAAACTGTAATGATTAAAATAGTTTAACATTCCTGACACTCACTTTTCTTTCTTTTAAAATCACTTAAGTTGTATTAGCCTTATATTAGGTGACAAGATGGTTACTGATATATGACTGGAACTAGTAGTACTTTCCTATGGGAGTAAAATGGAAAATGACGAGGTTAATGCCCTATGACTTTTCTTTAGAGAAGTGTTGACTGAGAAAATACTTAGATGGGGCTATACCGTAGTTTACTAAACAAGAAGTGATTGAGAAATGGAGAAGAGGAGCAAAGTTCATTTCTTTTTCAAATCAGCCAAAGAACAAGGGGTTTCCCTGAAGCGTGAGGAGTCTAGTGTGGAAATGCTTTCCCATTTCTTCCCACCCTATTGGGTGCTCAAGTCCCCATCAAAGGGGTCACTGAGTCAAGCAAAGAGGCTGCTAGCTTCATTTCATCATATCAATAAGGATGGCTACAGGCAGCATCCCAGTCATATCTATGAGCTTTCACCTGCATCGTCTTGCTGCCCCGTTTTCCCAGTGAGGAACCTGAGACTCCAAGAGGCCCAAACCCAAATCCATTGCCCTTGAGCCAGTTCTGACTCATAGCAACCTTATTTAACAGACAACTTTATGCCAGAAGGAGGAACATTTAGTTAGTGCTTTACCTGAACAATTAAGTGAGCAGCTGAGGGCTTCAAACTGCTTCCCTTGTGATTCACTGCTTGGCATGTGTATTAGTCTGGGTACTTTGGAGAAACAAATCCACAGCAACTCATGTATAAGAGATTTTTACGTAAAGAAAGTATGCATCACGAAAACATCCCAACCCAATGCTGCCCAAGCCCACAAGTCCAACATTAACCCATTAACCCAACACCAGTCCACAAAGTCCTCCACCTCACAAAACAGAGGCAATGATGCCGACTGCAGGAGGAAAGCTGAGTCAGGAAGGAACAAGCATCTCAGCACAAGCATCTCAGTCTCCACCAGGCTGCTCCAGCACCCAGGGCTGCATCGGGATAGGTCCATGTGGCTTCTCCTTGGGGATGTCTTGTAGGAAGTCAATCTTGCAAGCTGAAGCAGGGAACTGCTAAGGAAGCTGCACCCTGGTGCGACCATCAGAAAGCAAGAGACCCGAGAACTAGAAAGGCGAGGCTCAGCACCCATTTATCCCTCCGCCTTTCAATTAGCCCCATATGTGATTATCAGCCAGGTTGGCACAATTAACTAACTCAGCGTGTAACCCGCTATGCTAGTTACCAGAGCTTTTGAGGCTCAGCGAGGACAAGAAATCGGCAGACATTTCCACTTGCACCAAACTCATTAAATACTTTCATCTTTGTACTGTTTCTCATGGGTTCTAAGAACACAGTATTGGACAATTGCCATATGTATTCATTGGATATTTGTCCCCTTAATTATGGCAGGAAACCTCTCTGATTACAGACCAGCTGGCCAGAAAGGAGGTAGCTCCCTTAGCGATCCTGCACAGAACATAGCCCCAATGCTAGTCTGCTTAGGCCTTTGCTGGATTCTCTGTGGACAAAGGCCTCTCGAGATTACGGACCCAGCCTGCTCTGAATTGGTGTGGGATGAAGAGAGGGAACTCACATGCGCTGAGCACCTACCATCTAAATTGGCTTGCATCTTGTTCAAAATTCTGCCTGGGCATTTAACAGATTCTCAGCGGAGGTTTAGTGAGGTAAGCTGGCTTAGCAATGGTCATATCTGCAGCAAGAGGCAGACAGAGTTAACACAGCCTATGTTTAACTGTTTGTGGTCAACAGGATCACTGGGGTGTGCCCACCGGGGCAGCTATACCAGGCATGGCCACCAGGGGGCATTTGGAAAATGATTCAGAAAGTGGTTTTCCATCAGGAAATTATTGTAGTTTGCCTTTCTATTCTGGGTTTATCAATCCATACATATCTGTCCAAAATCTTATAGGGATGATCTTTACCTTTGGTTTGGGTCCAGTGCCTTAGAATGTTGACTCTTTAAGTCAGATTGCTATTGTATAATCTGACGGCTGTGTGATCATTGCCAAGTTGCTTAATTTTTCTGTACTCCAGCGTTCATGTTATTAAATAAGATAGTAATTGCCCTAACAAGTCATCATGCAGATTAAATAAGGGAATGCATGCAATGAGCTTAACAAAGTATTGGCAATCTAAGTTCTCGTTTTAAATGTTAAATCTTATTTCTAAACAAATTTAAACAGTAACACCAAAATTTACATAAAAACATGAGAGAAAGGAAGTGGTACAGTTGTTTATGAGGTATATAAAGGGGTACCCCCTACCCACAACTGGAAAAAGCTCTGCTGGGCAGAGTGGAGCTCTCCTAGTACGCATTTTCCCCTCTAGGGGAGCAGCAGTCAGTTTGCTCTGAGTTAGCGCTCCCAGTGGCATCGCCTGGGAAGGTTCTCTCTTGTCACTGAATTTTTTCGTAAAAGCATTTTTACTAGACCCTTGTTTTTTGTGATGGTTGATTTAAGAGAACAGTGGGTGGCTGTGAAATTTTGTTTTCTACTCAGGAAAAATGCTATAGAAACTGTTATGATGTTGAACACAGCTTACAAGGACAGAACTATGGGAAAAACTCAAGTGCAATAAGTGGTTTTCTCATTTCTAAAAAGGTGAAATGTAGATTGATGACAAACCTTGGTCTGGATATCCCGCCAACTTCCTGAACTGACAAAAATGTTGACAAAATGTGTGCACTTGTGCTCAAAGACTGACGACAGACCATTGAAGAGATTGGGAAGTTATCTGGACTATTTTGGAGCTTGGTTCAGAGAATTGTAACAGAAGAGAATTTGGGAATAAGAAGAGTCACTGTGAAATTTGTGCCTCAGATTCAGGAAATTTGTGCCTTGGGTTCAGGAAATTTGTGCCAGGAAAAAGAGTATTGAGTGGAAACATGCCATGCTGTAAAAGAACAGCTACAAAGCAACCTGGACATTTTTCTGAAGGTCATTACTGGTGATGAGACATGGTGCTATTCTTATGACCCCAAGCACAAGCATCAATCAAGCCAGTGGAAGACACCATTGTCACCTTGCCTATAAAACACTTGTCAAGTGAAATCAAAGATCAAGACAATGTTCTTTTTTTTTTTTATGTGAAGGGGATAGTGCATTTAGAGTTCATTCCATCAGGTCAAGACTGTTAATTAAGATTTCTATTTAGAGATTCTGAAAAGATTGCATAACAGTGTGGACAACAACAAAAAAGGCCTGATTTGTGGCAGATGGAGGACTGGTTTTGACACCATGACAATACACCTGCTCACGCAGCCATCTCAGTGTACCAGTTTGTGACAACAAACAGCATACCTCTCTTGCCCCACATACTTTACTCACCTGACCTCACTCCATGCAACTTCTTTTTGTTTCCATGAATGATGAGGGACATGAAAAGACAGTGATTTGATGACGTGAAAAAAGTGAAGAAAAAATGAGGGAGGTGCTGTCAGCCCTCCAAACAGATGAGTTGGACAAATGTTTCCAAGAATAGAATCTCAGATTTGACAAGTGTATTAAGTGTAATGAGAGGATTTTGAAGGTGATAAGGTTGTATTGTAAAACAAAATTAAATACAGAGCTTTGAAAAAAATCCGTTTTGGTGGGGTACCCCCTTGTATTGACTTAATTATTTGCATGATAAGTTTATCACAAAGGGCAACGTACCAAGTAGTTTTGTTATCATCTAGCTGGGTGTTACCCAGGAGGGTCCTTAACATTTCTGTTTCAGATTTGTCACCTAAAAACTCCTACACAGTCAAGTCATAAACAGTTAATATATCTAAGTTGTTGTAGATCTGTCCACAGATTTTACCTTCTTATTCTACCTTCTGGCCCTTGCGTGCTCCCAGGACACCCCTGCTGTTTCTTCTTCTGCCATTGACTGGGTATCCTCTGCATGTATGAGCTCCCATGGGGCAAGCCACCAAGATTCCAGCTTTGTAGGGAGCACTTGGGCGCTGGGTCCCAGCAGTAGTTTGCTCTTTCCGTCCCTTCCATCTAGGGGTGAGGGTGGACAATGGATGCTCAGATATGCTCACTAATCTTCTTTGGCTACTTAAACTCACCTCGTTACTGCAAACCTAGGACCCTGAATCCAGAACCTACTGTTTTCCCCACTCTAACAAATAGTTTCCTGGGCACTCCTTCTGTTGATGTTTCTGCAATACTAACATTCTTTCTGCCCACATGAGTGAGCTTATGATGTTTCTCTTTGTAGTTTTAAAAGTACACACAGTGAAGTACTTACAGACAGAAAATCTTCATGCAAGATTGCCATTGTCACAAATGCCGGAGGACCCTGGGATCAAGGTGGAAAGCAGTCCAAGAACAGTTATATATAAAAATAGATTTTAATACAAAAGTCCTATTCCAGTTCCATGCCCACTATATTATTAAAAGCATGACAAATTTATTTGCAGGAATGAAATTTCACAGCTTCAAAGAAGGAACAGTTGCAAACAATTGAAATTCCAGTTTGTAAAGAGACGAGCTCGAGTGTCCCAGAGAGGAACGATGAGTCAAATTGTGTTTCATAGAAGGAGACCGAGGAAGAAGTCAATCACGCTGGTTCACTAAAGCCACAACATTAGCCAAACAGTTTTTCAGTACACTTTATTTTAGAGAGCATTTTTAAAGTTTACAGAATAATTGAGCATGCACATCAATTCTCTAATTATTTTTTTAAAAATCTAACACCAGCTCTGCATAGGCATTTAACACACAATCGCATAAAGTCTTCAAGGAGGGCTCTCATTCTCAAATGTACAAATATTGAGAGGAAGCCTCAGAAAGGTAGCCTGGTCACACAGTAACTGTAAGAGGTCATGCCGATATTGGGTCTGTCTGATGCTTATATCTTCCCTTGGGCCTCTCGCGAACGGATTTTAATCTTCATGTGCTTCACAATCAACCACAAAATAAGGTTCCTAAAATGTTGTTGTGTATCTGGAGTCTTAACTAAAATAGACCTCTCTCCCTCTTTCTTTCCCTTCCTTTCTTCTTTTCTTTCTTTCTTTTCAAGTTAATACATTATTCCTATTATTAGAAAACACTGAATGCTGGAACCTTCTTCACAGTTTTGGTTAGAAAGAGTTGTCATTTTTAGTGTATTTTTGTTGTGCTTTGAAAACACACACACACACACACACACATAGCCGCTTGTAGTATGGTTCATCAAGCAGTCAGCTCAGGGGGGAGTCCACCTTATTATTTTTGTGCCTAGATTTATAAGCTCAACAGAAAACAGAAAGACAAGACCACACATCCCGAGAGAAAACATGTTTTAAGCAGAAATATGAGTCTTCCCTGCTCTGACATAGTGTAAAAATGCTAATTAAAGAATCAAGATGGAAAATGAAAGCCATGAAAGATTAAATAAAGTCTCTAGTGTCCTAGGATATGACATAAAGCCAGGGCTTATGTTCCATGGGCAGATAAAAATGTGCTTTGTTGAGGTCTCCTGCTAGTGCAAACAGATAATAAACCGCTATGGACCCACACACCCTCAGATGGTTGGACGAGTTGATCTTATCAATTTTAGGATGCTAATCGCCAGCAATATCTTCCATACTCAGGTCCCGAATATGCTCCATTCCCTCGTACCCTCACAACCAAGGCCGGCATCATCTAGGTTTGGGTTGCAATCCAGCTAAATGGCAGTGGTCAGGGTTGGATTACAGAGACCCATGGAGCGGGTATTTCTAACTTGAATTATGGCGACAATTTGAACCAGAAAAGAGGAAATCAGAGTCTAAGGAGAGAAACTCAGATGCCCAGGATGGAAAGTGTATATGAGGGACAGCTAAAGTTTGCAATGAACTGAAATGAGATTCAGTGGGGGTGGGGGAACCTAACTTCTGAGTTATTATTGTTTTCTATGCTGGTTTTTGTTTTTGTGGCATGTGTGTGATAGACAGGTAATTTTTTTTCCTATTTATAAGCAGAAAGAGTTCCATAAGCTATAAAATATTTCAGAGATAAAATGTTCAGAGGATATAAAGATTTTCCATGCATTATTCAGCAAGCATTCTACCCGTACTTATTGTAGTCCTGGGCTTGTGATTGGGCCGGAGAATGCAGATCTAAATGAGTTGAGGTCCTTGCTTGGATAAGCCCACAGTTAGCATAGATACCAGTAGAGTGATAAATTGCAGAAAGTAACCCCGTGGATTAGTTAGGAGGTATGAAGTACAAAGAGTTCGTGTCTTTTTGATGCATAGATATGGACTGAGAGCTGTATTGGCCATTGCTCTATAAGAAAGGGTTGGACAGAAGCCTCGGGGAGAGACTGGCTCATCACACACAAGCAGCGTATACCAGGAGCTGCCTGTAGAATAAGGTGCCGAGCAGCTGCTCACTGCTCCGAGATCAAGTTATGTCAACAGAAGCTTCGTTAGGGGTCCACAAAAGCATTATCCATAGCTTTTTATCAAAATGTACATCTACCAGCCAATATTTGCCCAGCTTAGAGACATGAAATATCGAACAGTTCTAAAATGAACACAAGATTATACTTGAAAGGTCTTTGTGGGAAATAATCCACACATAAATAAATGACAGGATGATTTGAAATTAGTATCTAGGTTTTAGCTTATAATTTGACCAGGAATATTTCTCTCGATGGCAAGATAGTGTGTGTGTGTGTGTGTATTTTCCCCGAGGAATCCTTTTTGACTATCCTTACCAGTTCGTTCCCATTAAAAAGAAGCAGCAGTGAATACGCTGCATTTTGCATTTTGCATACTTCCACAATTCAAGTCTGTGAGACTGCTGTTGCTATTCCAAGCACATTGAGGACACCAGGATCTTTTCCAAAAAAAGTATTTCTAACAGTGACACACAAGATACCAATTATAAAGTAATGTTTGACATAAATGAGAGTTAATTTAGACAAAATTCAATTTTTGGTTTGTATTTTTAAAAATATTTATTTTAATTTATTATGAATTGGAAGATCATACATACATCATATCATTCCTTAGTTCAATCACGTCATTCAGTATCGTACAACTGCTACCACAATAAGTTTTCACACATTCTTTTTTTCCCTGGTCTCCTTGACATCATTTACCTTTTACCTCCGCCCCACCACCGCCAGCACTGTACGTGCCCCCACCCCCACCCTTTCCCCGAAACCCTTATTGTGCTTGCTGTCCCTATCGGTTCCTCAATCCTGGGGTTCATAGACTGAAAGACAGAAAGACATATACCACAACTTTAAGAGGGTGACCCCCAATGACATAACACCTCTGAGCTACACCCTAATATGAACAAACAAAACAAAAATACAGAAAATGTTAAAAACCAGGTCAGGTGCAGTGTGCTTCAGAGAGAGGATCAACTGACAAAGTTTTAACTGTAAGCCAGGTTTTTTATGGGAAAAGCATTTTATAGGAAAGAGGAGAAAACTATAAATAAAATCAGGCCAAACAAAAGTCAGGAAAATGTATGCAAAATACGCACAGACTTAGAGTGGACCTATTCCTACATTAAGAGAATTTACAATTAAATAATAGCTAACACGTTAGGGAACTGGGCCATGTTTTCTTCTATTACACATAAGGTCTCCATGAGGTAAGGCGAGTTAGTGACAACTAACACCATGTGGAAAAGAATGTCAGGAACAAGTAATTCTTAAAAGAATAAACCCAGATGCCAAAGGAATGTACAAGAGAAAATGGTTCAACCTCATTAATCATCATAAACCTACAATTTATTCCTAAAACATTGGCACAGTTTAAAATGAACACTTAAGCCCATTGTTGGTGATGGTTTAGCAAAATGATAGTTCTTACATGTACATGTATTCTGGAAGAGTAATGTGGCTATGAAAGATACAAAACAGCTTTCTCCCTCTGGTGAATCCCCACTGACTCTAGTCTAGGACTGCGACTAGCTTCCTATCAGACACAGAGCCCTGTAACAGGGACCCTAGCAGCGGTCGTTAGGCTGCAGTGCCACACCTTGTCCTTAGAGCTCCCTTTTGACCTATGTTGAAGTTATTCTAAATTTTTGATATTCTCTACTTTCTTTTTGATTGAGGGTTATCTCTGTTTTATTTGGTCATTGTTGCTGGGTCCTTAACTGGATTAATAATCACTTGGGGACTAGAAGGGAGAGGTTGGTGGGAGAGTTAACATGGAGAGTGAACATCAATGGGAACAAGAAGGAAGAAAATTTTCCAAAGTTGAATGTGGTGATGATTTCACAACCCTTTCTATGATTAAACTATTGAATTCTATTTCATGTTAATTACAGCTTAAGAAAACCATTTTTAAAAAGCTCGAGGGAGAACTTTGGCAGTCTAGTTTCAAAATGTTAGAAATATGTATTTCTGTAAGAGTTTGTTCTAAGGAAATTATAAAATGAATGTTTTCTATTGTAGGAACTTTCATTGTGAAACAAAGTATATAAAAATATCAATGCTAGATTGCACATTTCTGTATTGTTTAGCAAAGTCAATTACTGACATTTATTGAGTGCTTATTTTGTGTCACTGCACTGTTCCCTTGATCTTATTTATCACAAAAATATTTGGGAGATTATCATTATCATACATTTTGTTTTCAGCTAAGGAAATGGAAGCTTAGCAAGGGAGTTCCCTGCTGTAAGTTAATACTGCTCCTATGTATTCGAGTCAGGGCTTCCCTCTCAGTCCTGTGACCCTTGTTCCCAGAGTACTGACCAAAACAGCTGCACAGCCTCTTCCCATTCATGTGGCAATGAACTCTGCAATTGCTTATGGATGAAAGCAAAGGAGCAACAAGATATGTAATATTTCAAATGTACATGATTCAAAGTTCACCAAAACTTTATCACACTGCACTTCCTTCTTTCTTGATGGTATCGTGGTTCTGAGTTGGGCTGTGATCCCACATGGTCCACAGTTCAAAACCACCAGTAGCTCCATGGGAGAAAGACTGAGCTTTCTACTCCCATAATCAATTACAGTCTCACAAACCTGCAGGGGGGGTCACTAATGGTCAACATTGACTAGACGGCCGTGAGTTTGGAGTTTTGGTTTTCAGACTCTCTAATGTGACCTCTTTCAGAGAAGTTGAGGACCATTCTAGTTCCCTTAATCTCAGGATCATAAAGATCGACATATATGTGGTCCATTAATCCATTGCAATACTTGTTTCCATACATCTTTTATTTTCTTAACTCATCTTTCCTCTGATGGACAGAGACAAATAGTTGCACTGTGGATAGTTGCTCATAAGCTTTTAAGACCACAGTGGCTGCCCAGGAACATAGAATATAGAACGTTGCCTGGGAACGATGTTTGCCAACTGACCTTGGTATCCCTATTTCCTTAAGGCTAAGAAGTTTTCATAACTTTGCCACCTATATGCTCTAATATATTCATGGATATATTTGCAGCATAGGTGTATGCAGGGGTACCAAAAACCAAACAAACCAGAATTGTGTTAGGTGGAGCAGAGCTTTCTTAATACACATTTTTCCCACTAGGTGAGCATCAAGCAACTCACTCTGAGTTAGTGCACCTAGTGGCATCGCCTGGGAAGGTTCTCTCTGGTCACAGTGAATTTTTTCGTAAAAGCAGTTTCGCTTGAAATTTGTTTTCTGTGATGGCTGATTTAAGAGAACAGTGTGTGGCTGTGAAATTTTGTTTCCTGCTTGGGAAAATTGCCGCAAAAAATATTGTGATGTTGACCAAAACTTAAAAGGGCAGTGCTATGGGAAATACGTAAGTGTACAGGTAGTTTTCTCATTTCAAAAGAGGTGAAATGTTGATTGATGACAAACCTCATTCTGGATATCTGTTAACTTCCTGAATGGATGAAACTAACAACTCGTAGTGCATTTAGAGTTACTTCCACCATGCCAGACTGTTAATCAAGCCTTCCATTTAGAGGTTCTGAAAAGATTGCTTAACAGTGTGTGACAAAAAAAGCCTGATTTGTGGCAGATGTGGGACTGGTTTTGCCACCACGACAATGCACCTACTCATGTGGCCATCTCAGTGCGCCAGTTTTTGCAAAAAACAGCATGCCTCTCTTGCCCCATGCATGCTTCTTGTTAATGTTTTAACATTTTATTTAAATTTTAGAGATTAATCCCTTATCTGATATATTATTACCCAAAATACAACCCCCCACCCCTGCCCTAGTCTATAGATTTCTTTTTACCCTTTGGTGAAATCTTCCACTGAATTTTTATTTACGTGTAATAGAGTACTTACAGGAACCCAAGGTTTGTCCTACTTTTTCTTTGATGGCCTTTATAGTTTTAGGTTTTACGTTTTGGCCTTTGATTCATCTTGAGTTTTTTTTTATGTGTGGTATGTGATATGGCCCTTTTTCATTTATCTACAAATGGATATCCTTATTACCAGCCTCATTGTTAAAGAGACCTTCTTTCCCTCATTTAATGCACTTAGGCCCTTTATCAAAGATGAGATGTCCATAGGTGGATGGATTTACTCCTGGGTTCTCAATTCAGATACATTGGTCTATGTGTCAGTCTTTCTACAAATCAAACTGTTTTGAACCTTATGACTGTGTAGTAGGTTTAATATCAGCATGCATAAGACCTCTTACTTTGTTCTTTCTTATTAGTAGTACTTTTCTAATTTGGAGTGTCTTTATTTTCCATGTAAAGTTGATGATTAGTTTTTCTATCTCTAAAGAATAATGATGGAATCTGGGTTGAGATTGCATTATAGCTGTAGATTGTTTTAGTAGTATGGGCCTTTTCACAGTGATAAGTATGCCTATCATAACTGAAGGATAGTCTTCCATTTATGTAGGTCTCTTTTGGTTTCTTTTAGTAGTGTTTTTCCATTTCATTTGTATAGGCTTTTTGTTCTTGGTTAGATTTATTCCTAAATATTTTATATTTTGGTTGTCTATGAAAAGGCATCTTTAAAGTAGTAAAAGGCAAAGCTGTCTCTTTGATGACTAAGGTGCACCTCACCCAAGTCATGATTCTTTACACTCATCTCATATGCAAAGCTGCGTAATGTGAAAAAGAAGAGAGAAGATGTGATGAATTTGAGGTGTTGGCAATGGGTATTAAATAACCCATGTATTGCCAGAAGAGTCAGTAAGTAGCCTTAAAAGAAATACAAGAAATTTCCTTAGAAGCTAGAATGCCAATGTTTTCCTTACTTTGGATTTGTCACCAGGAAAAACCAGTTCTTACTAAAGTACGTCATATTGACAGAGTTGAAGGTAGTAAAAACAAAGAAAACTCTGGATGAGATGGCTTGACACAGGGGCTGCAACAATGGCCTCACACATACCAAAGTTTCTGAGTACGGCTCTTGACCTGGCAATTTCAAAAGTCACCACGAATCTATGCCAACTAAGTGGCAGTTAACACAATTACAATATGGCCTTACTATCTCAATAAATTATCTGGACTTTCATGTAGGTCATGGTTCATCAGAATTCCAGATAGTCACTTTGGCTTTTCTCCTGCTGTATTTTTGCACTCACTGTTGAAATAAATTAAAACTTAAAAAAAAATTCTTCGGTCATTAACAAGCTAAACATGTACCCCAAGCAATAAATTTGAAATGGGAGTTTGACCTAATCAAAGTTGTGAAGACAGCCTAAAACCTGCTGTATTTTACCTGCCACATGTTTCATTTATCAGAGAACACACTCGAAATAGGGAAAGTCAACACATCTGCAAACATGTTACTTTTAACCTCAGAAAAAATGTCAAACAGGGAAGAAGTTAGGGAGTGCAAGAGGGCTTTAAAATGTTCACAGGAAACGTCTAATAACATTTAATTTCATTTTCCATGCACTTTCTGAAGAGCCCTAGTACAATGTCAAACCACTACCACCACAATTTGCAGTAGATACAGACTTTCCTTCTAGCACTGAAAGCTCAGTTTTAACTTGTATGCTTTGAACGATGGGAAGAACTCCTCAATATTTCATGTCTTACACACAGGGAAAATTCTGGGGGGACATGGGCCAAATGTTCAGGTGCTGAATCTTAGGTTATTCTTGTGTGTGTGTTATGCTGAGTTTACTGTTTTGAAAATAGGTTCCTTATGCTGTGAGACACTAGCCTTGTTTTTGAAAAGCGTTTTGTGGACAGGGATGGTTCCATCCGGTGATGTACTGAAGAAAAAGGAAGGGGGTTCTCATGTTGCTGGAGGGTTATGATATTGCAGACACCAGGCCAAGTGCCTGACGTAATTCTTCATCTCCCTCAGACAACAGCATTATCTCCATTTTGCAGATACGGCGAGAGAGGCTCAAAAAGCTAAAATTGCCTGTCTCTATCAGTAGCTGCTAAGGGGCAAAGAAGGCAGGATTTGGTCCATGTTTATCATGAACACTGGATGGGATCATGAAAATAGGCATTCAATTCTAACAGATGTAGTTATTGTTTTTAGCTGCCATAAATCAGGGTTCCCTTGCACAGAGGATTGACCCCTCTTAATGATGTGTCCAAAGAATGTGAACCAGATGATATTTTGTTGTGGTCTATAAGGTTTTTATTGGCTAATTGTCTGAAATAGATCCCCCGGTCTTTCTTCCCAGTCTGTCTGAGTCTGGTATATTGTGTTCCTGCTGGTATTTGAAATATCAAGGGCATAACTTGCAGCATGGCAGCAATTCAAAAGCAAGCAAAGTATAACGAAATGACAGAGAGGTGGTAGCGTACATTGTATGTTGTTGTAGTTGTTAGGTACCATTGAATCGGTTCCCATTCATAGCAACCCTCTGAGCAATCAAGTGAAGCCCTGCGCCCCCTCACGATCCACACCTGAAGGTACTCAGAACACACTAAGGAAGAAAGAAGCACACAGACTGCGTTAGCAGACTACAACTGGTACATTGATTTCTCACTGGATTTGTAGCCCACTACTGGCATGCAAAGGACCACCTATTTGTTCAGAATGAAGATAGCCATTTCTCTTCTATGCCATCGCTTCACATAAAAAATTAAACACATGAGGGAGGGGAGGGGAGGGAAGGGGGAAAATGAGAAGCTGATACCAAGGGCTCAAGTACAAAGAAAATGTTTTGAGAATGATGATGGCAACAAATGTACAAATGTGCTCAACACAATGGATGGATGAATGGAGTGTGATAAGAGTTGTATGAGTCCCCAATAAACTGATTCAAAAAATTAAACAGGTATCATATTGTATAAGAATGCGAAAGTGGGGGACAGACAGCTGAGAAGTGGGTGAAGGGAGACGTCGGACAGGGCAAGATATGACAAAATACCCATTTATAAACTATCAAGGGCTCATGAGGGAGGGGGGAGCGGGGAGGGAGGGGAAAAATGAGGACCTAATGTCGGGGGTTTGAGTGGAGAGAAAATGTTTTGAGAATGATGTACAAATGCGCTTTACACAATTGCTGTGTGTATGGATTGCGCTAACAGTTGTATGAGCCCCTAATAAAATGTTTAAAAAAAAAAAGAATGCGAAAATATCTCTATTTTGAAACGTGCTATCATATTTGCATGTTAGTAGGTGTTGAGTTGGCTTCAGCTCATAGAAACGCTCTGCTCACAAGAATGACACACTGCCCACTCTCCCATCCTCACCATTGTGTTTCCAGGCCCAGACAAGTGAGGGCTCCCAGGGCTTCATCAGCTTGCTGAAACGTTTCAATGGGTGTTCCATGAATTCCTGGAGCCTAGTTTGTGGCTAATGCTTTCAGTGCAGCATGAACTTCTTCCTTCAGGACTTTTCGTTCTTGCTCATATGCCACCTCCAGAAATGGTGGAATACGGACTAGTTCTTTTTTTTTTTTTTCAGAACAAAAAATCATATCATTGTGAATAAGGTGGGGAGTGCAGGGTGGAGACCCAAAGCTCATTTGTAGGCTACTGGACATCCCCTTACAGAAGGGTCTCGGGGAGGAAACAGTACATCTTCTTTGTCTTTTGATGCTTCCTGCATCATTCGACAGTTTACCCGTTAGATCTTTCAATATTATGACTCAAGGCTTGTATCTTTTCTTGAGTTCTTCCAGGTTGATATGCTGAGGGTGTTCTTCCATTTTGGTTTTCTAACTCTAGGTTGTTCACATTTCATTATAATATTTGACTTTGTCTTTTCAAGTGTCCTTTGAAATGTTCTGTTTGTCTCCCTGACTTTATTATTTCCCCCATTTGCCTTAGCTACTCTATGATTGAGAGCAAGTTTCAGAGTCTCAGGTGACATCCACTTTGATCTTTTCCTTCTTTCTTGTCTTTTGAATCCCTCGTGTATGGTGTTCTTGAGGTCTTCCCCATCAGGCCTTCTGTCATTAGCGTGCAATGCAGCAAGTCTGTTCTTGAGATGTTTTCAGGTAGCATAGACTCAAGGTCATATTTTGGCTTGTGTGGACATGTTTTCATTTTCTTCAGCATCAACCAGATCTCACATGAGCACTGGTGTTCTGCTCCACAGTCTGCTCTGGCCTCAGTTTAACCTCTGACAGTGAGCTTCTCCATTGTCTAATCCCACAGATGTAGTCTATTTGATTTCTGTGTATCCCATCTGGAGAAGTCCACGCATATAGTTGTGTTTCAAAAACACAAACAAGTCCTATGAACAAGTCATTTGTCTTGCAAATTTCTATCATGTTATCTTCAGCCCCATTTTTATCACCGAATCCATGGTTTCCACCTCCTATTCCTTCCTCTTTGTTTCCAACTTTTGCATACCAATCATTAGTGATTATCAATGCACATTGATTGAGTGTGTGATTGATTTCAGCATGAAGACACTGGTAGAATGCTTCAGTTTTTGCATCACTAGCTTTTGTGGTTGGTGCATACATTTTAATAGCTGCACTGATTGGATTTTCTTCGATGGAGATAGATATAATCCTATCACAGACAGACTGCATTGTACTTCAACATAGATCTTGAAATGTCCTTTTTTGACAATGAATACAAACCACACTCCTCTGGATTGTGTCATTCCTAGCATAGTAAACCATATTATGATTTTCTGATTCAAAATGGCCAATACCAGCCATTTCTGCTCAGTGACACCGAGGATATAGATCTGTATGCATTCCATTTCATTTTTGATGGCTTCCAATTGTCCTAGATTCATATTTCATATATTCCAAGTTCCTATTATTAGTAGAGCTCTCCAGTTGTTTCTTCTCATTTTGACTTGTGCCCATCAGCACAGGAAGGTCCCAGCAAGCTTTACTCCCACAGGCTTTACTCCATTCATGTTATGTGGTCAATTTTACTTTGAGAAGGCAGCTAGCTCCTCCCTGATCATATTCTGGTGGTCTTCTTACTTGAGGGGTTTATCTTCTGGCACTATCTCTGACAATGCCCTGTTTCTCTTCAGTAAGCCTTCAGTATCTGACAGTTTTTCAGTTCTGCATATGAGGTTTTCAGTAGCTAAGTCCTCTGAAGTGGACAGCCAATTCCTGCTTTGTACTCTGCTCTTAGTCTGAAAGCTCTGCTGAAGCCTATTCACTTTGGGCGACCCTGCTGGCATTGGAAACACCAGTGACATCACTTCCACCATCACAGTAAGACAGACTGACAGATACGTGGTGCAGAGTATATTTTATCGATGAGGAAAATGGAACCAAGATGCTACCCTGACCTCAAGTGAATAGTTGGCAAATTGAAGAAGCGTGTTACTGCGGTCTCTCAATGTGTTGTCCTTCCTACTCCATCTAGCTATTTAAGAAAAGTCTCCTGCATGGGACCACCCAGACTCTCCAGTACAGGAGGGTCACTCCCTGGGGGCTGTAACACTCAGCTAGTTTGGAACTGCCCCCACTCCGTTTAAGAAGTCGTGCTGTTGGCTAATTTCTTTCATTTCTTTCTTTGTGTAGTTCAACATGAATGCAAGTGAGTTTCGTAAAAGAGGCAAGGAGATGGCGGACTACATAGCTGATTACATGGAAGGCATTGAGGCACGCCAGGTTTACCCGGATGTGGAGCCTGGCTATCTTCGTCCCCTGATCCCTGCCAGTGCCCCCCAGGAGCCCGAAACCTTTGAGGACATCATGACTGATGTTGAGAAAATCATCATGCCTGGGGTGAGTCTACACCTGGGAGAAAAAGGCAATCTGAAGCTCCATCAAAGATCAGAGGAGGGAGGGCTGGTGATGTTTAGCTCCTCCTGGTGATGTTTAGCTCCTGTGGCCACTTCCATTCATTGTCGCTCCAAATACTCACGTCGGTTTGATTGGGGAGAATTGTTATCGTGTCTGTTTCTTAGCTGAGGGAATTAAGGCTCAACAAGGTTATGTAACTGAATAGAGGTCACCTCACTACTGATTGATGCAAGAATTCAAACTCAGACTACCCATAAATGCTCCCTCCTCCACAGCCCCTGCTGCTAAGATGTTTGCGTGCACGTGTGATAGTCAGGGGAAACAAGTCGCTTGTTGCTGTTTCAACACTAATCAATGATCAGGAATCTGTTACCAACGCCCTGTCCCGCCCCAACCACAGTGCCCTTGCATAAACAGCTTCACTGGAAATTTTTATCAGACATTCAAAGAATTGATACGAATCCTACTCAGACCCTTCCACGATTCAAAAAAGTAAGGACTATTTCCTAACTCATTCCACAAAGTCAGCATCACCCTGATTCCATAGTCAGAAAAAGACATTGCAAGAAAAGAAAATGACAGCTTTCTTATGTGATTAGATGCAAAATTTCCCAATAAAATTCTAGTGAGCAATATGCAACAACACATTAAGAGATTTATACCAGGAAAAGTGGAATTTATTGGAGAAATGCAAAGATGGTTCAACATTAGGAAGTCAATTGATGTAATTGGCTTTAAATGCACACAAAAAAGAACCATATGTTTATTTCAACAGGTGCAGAAAGGCATCTGATAAAATCTAATACCCTTTCTTGATGAAACTTTCAATAAGATAGGAATAGAAGGGAAATTCCTTAACATAAATTAAGGGCATCTGACAAAAATCAATATCATCCATTAAAATTTTAAAATAACCTGAGCTTGTGCCAGAAGAGACTCTTAAACTTGTTCTTGAATGTAGAGTAGCTAAAATAACTATAAGAAATGATGGAAATAAACAGTATATATGGAAGTGAACAGTATATTTCAAAAGGCATCATGAGAAGTTAAAGCAAAGTATATTAATGAAATGTAGAAAGCCTGGAGTTAAAAAAAAAACAACAAAAACCCCAAAAGGACAGAATATGCTCAACATATATAAAGCTGAAATAATTAGAAAAAATCCAAGCTTCACATTGAATATTGAAGGATTACACGGGCAAAGTATTGAGTGACACAGGAAGTATCAAAAGAAGATGGGACATTGTAAAATAGATTATGGCAGGTGCAGTTAGGTTAAAATTTCACATATTATTTTATCTTCCCTTTCACCTCTTTAAAGTTGTTCTAGTTTTTAATACTTTCTACTTTCTTTTCCATAAGGTTTTCCTATTTTATTTTGTTAGTTTTTGTTGGTTTGGGGTATGTTTCTCTGTATATGAGACCCGGGATAGGGAAATGTATAGAGACAGTAACTGGACTAATGGTTTCTTGGGGGTATGGAAGGCGATATTGGCATGAAATGGGGAGCTACTAACAATGAGTCCAAGAAAGAAGGAAATTTTCTAAAATTGATTGTGGTAATGACTGTGCTTCTTCGTTCAATTGAAATATTGAATTGTATGATATGTGAATTATGTGCTAATAAAACTGTTTTTTGTTAAAAAAAAAAAAAAAAAGAAGATGGATGAGATACACAGAATCCCTGTAACAAAAGATTTGGTCTAGCGGTTGAAAGGAAGAATATGATCAAGAACTGATGGTTTTGAAGGAAGAAGTCCAAACTGCAGTGAAGACATTAATAAAACGCTGGGCTCCAGGAATTGAGAAAAGCAACTGATATGTTTCAATAAGCTTATGAAGGACTGGAAGTCCTCACTTGTCTATGCTTAAAAATTTGGAAAACCACTACTTGGCCAAGCAACTGGAAGAGATCCACTAGTGTGCCTATTCCAAAGAAAGGTGACCCAATAGAATGTAGAAATTATGAAACAATATCATTAATATCACATGCAAGTAAAATTTTGCTGGAGATAATGAAAAAAATCTGAAGCCAGAAACAAGAATGGGATGTGGGATGCCATTGCTGATGTCAGATGGACCTTGGTTAAAATCTGTGTTTGATTGACTATGCAAAAGTATTTCACTATGCATCCTAACAAGCTATGAATAACACTGTGAAGAATGAAAATTACAGTGCAGTTCATGTGCTCATGTAGAACCCATACGTTGACCACAAGCAGTCATTTGAACAGAACAAAGATTTAAAATCGGGAAAGGGGTGTGTCAGGGTTGTATCTTTCCAGGATTCATATTCAATCTGTATGCTGGTCAAATAATCTGAGAAACTTAACTATATGAAGAAGAATGTGAAGGAAGGCTAATTAACAGCCTCCAATATGCAGATTACACAATCCCCCCCCACCCCCCCGAAAGCAGAGGACTTGAATTATTTACAGATGATCAACAAATTCTACAATATAATTCTATGGATTATACTTCTAACACCAAGAAAATAAAAATCCTCACAAATGGAATAATAGACAACATCATGATAAACAGGAAACCATTGAAGTTGTCAAGGATGTCATTTTACTTGAATCCACAATAAATGCTCATGGAAACAGCAGTAAAGAAATCAAGTGCTATATTGCATTGGGCAACTCTACTACACAGGATGTCTTTAGAGTGTCAGAGAGAAAGGTTGTCACTTTTAGGACGAAGGTCCCCTGATCCAAACTAGATCAGGTGGAGCCTATTTCTTCTTCTTTTTAAAAAAAACCATTTTATTGGGGGCTC
>NW_022103904.1:15307376-15333041 GCF_000313985.2 Echinops telfairi
TGCTTCTCAGCTAGATGGCTGCTTGTTTACCTTCAAGTCTTTAAGACCCCAGACGTGGAGCCTATTTCTAACATGAGGTATTGTCAGCCACCTCGTGCATGTGAATTTAAGAAAATACAAGAAGAATGATGCACATGAATTATGCCATTGGTGAAGAACATTGAAAATACCATGGGCTTCAGAAGAACAAATCAATCTGTCATGGAGGCAGTATAGTCAGAATGCTCCTTAGAAATGAAGGCGGTGAGGTTCAATCTCATGTACTTTGGATATGTTATCAGAGTAGACATGAACAAGCCCTTAAAAAAGATATCCTGGTGGCTAGAGTAGAGAGTCGAGACAAAAGGAAGACTCGATGAGCTGAATGGACACAGTGGCTGTGCCAATGGGCTCAAGCAGAACAGCGATTTACACTGGGCTGGGCAATGTGGTGTTCTGTGGCACATAGGATGGTGCTCCTAAAACAATATTTAAACTCACTGCCATCAAGTCCTTGTGATGACCGCATTGGGATGAACGAGGTCCCCATGGGCGCTGAGAGTAGCAGGGCCCTGATTCTGGCAGGAATGAGTAACCCATCCATCTTCTGGGCAGGTGACCCACTGGCACAGTCCCCACTTCTTCGCCTACTTCCCGACGGCCAGCTCATATCCGGCTATGCTTGCGGACATGCTGTGCGGGGCCATCGGCTGCATTGGCTTCTCTTGGGTGAGTCCTGTGATGCGTGGCAGTCTGCTGTGGTTTTTAGACACACATAGGTCCCCGGGCAACCTAAAGATTTATGGCTTAAAGCCACCCAATTGAATGACCTCTTCCTATAAGACAGATCTAGTGACCTATTCCTGTAAAGACAATAGCCAAGAAAACCATACAGAGCAGTTCTACTCTGTAACATATGAATTATTAAGAGAAGGAATCAATTCCACTGCAAGGGTTTTGTTGCTTTTTAGTGTGACTTAAAAGCTCTCTGAGGCCCAGTACTACTGTGGCTGGAGCCTACTTCTAACAAGTCCACAGAGGATTGCTATACACTCAAGACTGAGAACCATGGCTGCTCAGGTCTCAGCCCAGCTACCCCTGGCTACAGCTACAGAACAGAGTGTCCAGGCCATCTGAAATGCATGCGCTGAGAGAGCAGGGATCTCAAGAAATACATTCCAGTTCACTTCCACCTGCCAGCCCTGCCTTATCTGGGGAGGCAACACCTAAAAAGATCCCTTCTCAGAGGGAGGGGAGGACTGGCTCTTCCTTGGGTCCAAGGTACAAGCAAGGTGGGTACTCAGGATATAAAACTCTTAAGAACACTCTCTCTCTGACCTTCTATGAACTCCTCATAGTATGGGAACCCTTAAGTTTCCTGTATTTTGGTGTTCTCTGCAGATTGGAAAGGCTTTTCTCTCTAGCACTGTGCCTGGGAGTGAGGAAGCCCAAGGAAGAGCCAGCCCCAGGAGGAACAGTAGTGTCTTATAGATCATTCTTTTGAATTACGTATCAATTAGTTCCAGTGCCATTTCTTCCTCAGATATTATTGTGTCCCTGTAGGGGGTGGGGAACAGGTGGAGAAAAAGAATAAAAAAGAAAAAACTAAGAAGATAAAGAGTAGGCAGGGAAGAAAAGCAGAGATAGTAAGGTGGGGGGATAGGGAAATAAAAAGGGAAAAAACAACAACCAACAAATCAAAGATTAAAATGGGGTGGGGCTTGGCCTAGAGAGAAGAGAACCGGGGAGCAGGGCACTAGTATGGGTGTGCCTTCTGCAGGTCCTGGGGTGGGGTGGGCCAGGGTGAGAGGAGAGGGGTGGCACTCTTGGCACTAGATGGAGTTTCTGATGTCCTAGAGCAGTGGTTCTCAACCTTCCTAATGCCGCGACCCTTTCATACAACTGTATGAAACCTCATGGTGTGGTTACCTCCCAACCATAAAATTATTTTCATCACCATCATTTTGCTACTGTGATGAATTGGCCGACCCCTGTAAAAGGGTGGTTTGATCCCCAAAGGGGTCGCAACCCACGGGTTGAGAACCACTGTCTTAGAGGGTGTTTGGGGCTCAGGCTTCTGACCTGGAATGAGTTATTTTAGGACCAGGGGCAATTGCTTATGGAAACAGTTTCTGCCATTTTGGAATGGCTACCAGCAAGCCACTCGTTAAGTACTGTATACTCTGCTGGTCTTAGAAGGCACAATGTGTGTGCGTTCAGATTCAGTCGTGCATTCACTTAGTGCCCTCTCCATGAGGGCATCCCTCTGACCTCAGGTAGCGGAGGGACTGCATAGAGAGTGTCACTAGCCACTGGGTGATGAAAATTGTGGGTGTGAGTGGGTGCTGGCTACAGTTCTGGTCACCAGGGAGCTGGGGGTGGTTGGGAAGGATCGTACCTTCCTGGTCACCAACCACTGCTCTGGGCACTGTGCTGCCCAGGGAGAGAGAAAGGGATTATTTGGTTTCTGTGCCCTGGGGTTGTAATGGTTTGTTTTATTGTGTTGAGTTGCAAGTTCAGCAGTTCAAACCCACCAACTTCTCCATTGGCAAAAGATGAAGCTGTCTGCCCCTATAAAGATTTACAGTATTCAAAATCCAAAAGGACAGCTGTACTCTGCCCTCTGGGGTCAATATGCATTAGCATCAACTTGAACCCAATGGGTGAGTGCCTCCTGAACCGAACATTGCTTACAGAAGTTCAAGCCGACTGTACTGAGTCAGGTCAGAGGACAATTCACCCATGCCGTCTCTCTCCTCTCTCCCTGCTTTGGTTCAACTTCTTCTAGTTGGCACTCAGTCCAATTCTCTATCCTTTCTTCTTTGGCATTCAGCTCTCACTTGAGTGACTCGAGGTGCCACGAGGAGATGGTGAAGTGAAAGCAGTTGGGTTTCTCCAACAAAGAGGGGTCAGCACAGTCATGTAAACCTGGCACCACCTACGTCCTCCCTTCTTTGTGATTGATCTGGGAGCTGGGAAGCTTGCTTCCTCAGTGTTCCAAATGGAATATGTTGTGTGTACAATTCTCAGCCCTGTTGCCATCCCCAAACTCCAAACTCACTGTCATCGAGTCAGTGCCGTCTCTTCACAGGAGGAGAAAATCTCATCTTCCTTGCAGTTACCGCACCGTGTCGTGCATTTATCATCAGTGGGCAAGGCCTTTAGGGAGTGCTCCAGGATTCTCTCCTTTGCTCTCTCCCCAAACAGGCTGCAAGCCCAGCATGCACAGAACTGGAGACTGTGATGATGGACTGGCTTGGGAAGATGCTGGAGCTACCAGAGGCCTTCCTGGCTGAGAGTACTGGACAAGGGGGTGGTGTGATTCAGGTAAGAGGTGTGTGGTGGAGTCTGAGGGAGGCAGCGTTCTGGGAGCTCCAGAAAGGGACCACTGCTGCAGATAGGAAAAAGAAGCCCCCCTGTTTTTGTTCCTATTTTTTCTGGAATATGAGCAAGAATTACACAAGAGGTAAAGCCAAGCTTTGGGGGAAATTCTGGTGGTGTGGTGGGTGGGATCTGAATTTGAGGCTCAGGGTTGCCTGCCTCTCATTAGCTATGGGCAGGCCACTCATTTCCTTGGCTCCTATTGATGGTAGATGGGGCTAACATAGTGGTTATCATGCAGAATGTATATAGTAATAAAAATAATAACAACAACTATTATTTGGGTTGTCATATTTTAGGCATTGACTCATTTAATTTTCACAACACAATGAGTGTGGGGCCTCTTAATGTCCCCTGTTAAACTGAAGAGACTAAAGCACAGTTAGGTCACTTGCCCATTGGTTTCAAGCTGGTCAATTTTAGAGCATGAATTTGACCTATACTTACCTGACCCCAGGCACTGCTCTCTGAACCATAAATGGTAGCAGTGACTGTGTTTCCGAAGATACAAGGTGCCATGTGTGCCAAAACTTAGCCTCAGTATGCTGCTAGTTTGTGCATTTGTTTAATGTATTATCTTCAGTTAACAGGTGACTATTAAGAATCATCTTGTACCGGGAAACCAAAGAAAGTGAGAGGGGATTTCCATTTCACAGGGTTTCCAGGACAGTGCCTAGAATGACATAGACCTTGTGTATTTTTAATATTTTTCATGAAGATGGACTGTATTGAAGCCACTTCTTCCTTTGCATCAGTAAAACTTCATGGTTCTGAAAATTACGACAGCCATTATGCCAACCAGTAACAAGCCTATTATCTTTTTCTCAAAGTAATAATATATGTCTAGTAGTAATGAACACTGAAGTGTAAGGCAAGGGTAATGCTGGCCGTGATGGCTGAGGCATGATTCTCAATGGACCGGCAATTAGGTGATTATGTAATTTGACAGTCATTAATGATATAATTTGGCAGTTATGTAATGACATCATGTCCTCCATTTTGTGATCTGATGTAGTCATCCACCATTTTTGCCCAATGCTGAATTTTGCATCATGATTTTATCTTAGGATCCTACCCATGTTGATGATTGTTATATAATAGTATTAGAAAATCATTGTATATTTTGGGGAAAATATTTACTGATCCAAATATTGACTTCTTCATGATTCTGAAAATTAAGGTAGCCATTATTGTCATCATTCAGTGATGAGGACACAGGATCGCATTGAAAAATGCTTTCTGTAAGACTGCACGGCTCATATGTCTGAGTTAATCTATGGAGCGAATCTTCCAATTTCTATTCCTGAGGCTATTCAACCAAACCATGGTTTTTTAAAATCTCAGGTATTGGTGCTTTGTTCCATTTTAGTGACTTAAAACAATACAACTTTATTACCTTACAGTTCCGTTGGTCAAAAGTCTAATGCAGGTCCCACTGATTGTGGAAGGCTCCTTTAAAAATTTTTTTTAAATTTCTAGGTGAGAATTTTTTCTCTGCTTTTTTCTAACTTCTGTGGCTGCTGTCTTTCCTTGACTTGTGGTCCTATCCTCCATCTTCAGTGTCAGCAGTGCCACATCTCTCTGACCATTCTCCATAAACATATTATGATGGGTTAAATTGAGTGTCCTCAAATGAAATATTAAAACTCTAACTTCCAGGCACCTATGAACATGACCTTGTTTAGAGAGAAGGCCTTTTCTATTGCAAGTCGTTAAGTGAGCATGAGGTCAGCTGGACTAGGGGAGGCCCTAGAAGACTATTGCTGGTGTCCTTATGAAAAGAGGAGACGAGACGCAGAGACAGAGTGAAGATGGCTCCGAGAAGGCTGAAGCAGGAATTGGAATGACATCCATTCGACAAGGATGGTCATGGATGGTCCAGAACCTCCAAACACTAGAAAGAAGTGAGAAAATATCTTTCCTCTCCAGAGCCTTTCGAGAGACCAGGCCCCTAGTGACACCTTGACTGGGGGCTTTTAGCTGGTGGACAATAAATTCTTGTTCTAAGCCTCCCAATTTGTTTTATTTTGTTACAGCAACCCTAGGAAACTAACACACACACACATCATCCTACACACATCATCCTTTGACAATAGCTGGGGTATGTTTTCCACTTTTAAGGATCCATATAATAATATGTGGCCCACCCCAGTGATCCAGTATAATCTCCCCATCTCAATATTCTTAACTTAATTATACCAGTAAAATCCCTTTTGCATAGAAAGTAAATATCCACATCTTCTAGTAATCAGGGTACAGATAACTTTGGGGGCAACTATTCTGTGAATGCAGTATGCAAAGAGTCGTGGGGGAAACTCTTGCCATGCAGATGCCAAGATTTTACCACTAGAGACTGGCATCCAATCCATCTTCCGTGGGCCCAGGAATCTGCATTCAAACATTCAGTTAAGGTCTTCATCATGCTGACGTCTTGAGCTGCCCTTTGATAAATTGATCCTATATTCTATGACAGATGATGACGTCACTGTGACTGACAGATTAACATGCCCAGGCTCAGACCATTTTCTCTCTCATCACCCCTGGGTTGTTTGATTGTCCATCATGCATAAATGATTTTGAGTTGGGAGTTGGTGAAAATTAAACTCCAGCTGGGCTGTACGCAAAGCTTCAGGCTGATGCTGTTAACCGGTCTTGACCACGACGGCAACAAGAACTTGTTGGTCAATGCAAGCATCTCTGGTCTGTGGCTTCGCAGGGCAGATTTCCTCTTGCTCGGGGTGATGTGGCCTTGTCAAGTCCCCTTAGCAAAGACTACGAAGACACGGAGTCCCAGAAACCCTCTAGGCCTCAGACAGAGGCGGACACAGCTAGCCTGCTACACCAGTGCTCCTTCAGGCACTTTGGTGAGGACCAGGAGGACTTTCTAAATCTTTCTGTCACCCACAAAATGCTGGGTTCATTGCACGGCGTGAGAGAAGCCAACAAAGACACACCTCAGCAAAGAGCAGAACACGCAGTTTTACTAAGATCGTGCACAAGCGGAGACAGAAATCCCCTTAGATCCGTTGGCCTACAGGTGCTTTCCTAGTTTCTTTATAGGATAAGAATAACATCAGAATCATGTGATATAGACAATTGTATCTGATTACAGGTTCAGTATGTGCAGTAAAGGATACTGAGATAGCAGCTCTTAGCATGTCTCATTTAAATGTTAAATCCTCACCCAGAGGAGTGATATCTAGTATGCTAATATTCCCTCTTCCGTAGATTCATGCTGTTTCTGGTGATTATTGGTTTATGATCCAACTCCGGTGTCAGTAAACCTCCTGACTATCCGTTGTTTCTCAATAAATTATAATTATTGCTCTGATCTCACTGGGAGGAACGCTGGGAAACAAGAATATCATACATTCCTCTGGAGAACACGGTGCACCTTTACTACAGGACTACAACGGCCCATCATTCTCCAGAGGTTACACACAGTCGCATATTTTTCTAATGAAGCGAGGAGCCTCAGTGTTGCCAGAGAGCAAGAAGATAGGAGCAACAGAGGAAAGAAAGAGAACCGTCATTGAGGAGGAGAATCTTCTTTTGTATTCTGTTTGACTCGATTCAGGAAATGAGAGTAAGCAAACCTTTCACAACAGGCATGCACACTGGTGGAGGACTTACATGTTCTTATACAGTTCTTCTATGTAGTTTACCCAAACCTACTTTATTCACCTGTCCCATTCACTTTCAGTCCTACTGTTTGGTAAGCTCACCCATCCAAGACGCAGCAGCTCTGTCTTTACTTGGGGAAAGTCTTCTTTTAGTATATTCCAGTTGTTCTTGTAGCTCACTTATTTTTGTAAAGGCACTCTGGTGACATCGTGGTTATGCTTTGGGCTGCAAGCCGTAAAGTCAGGGGTTGGAAACCACAGCTGCTCCACAGAAGAAAGATCAGCTTTCTCTTCCCGTAAAGCGAGTCTCAGAAACGCGCAGGCGCGGTGTCGAACCTGTCCCAGGGAGGGGCGATGCATCAGAATTGACTTCATGGCAGCGAGTTCGGTTTTCAGTTATTTTAAAAAATTGCTTCTTGTGAACTGGGTGAAAGTTTACAGAGCAGGTACTGAGTTTTCCATTCACAATTCATATACGTTTTGTTTCATGTCCTTAATTGAAATCCTCTCAATATCCAACTTCCTCCTCGTGTTTCCTGCTTCCATTCCTAACCCTCTAAACTTTGTCCTGCAGGCAATGCTGTCCTTTAGATCTAAAATGATGGACTGTTCCGAGGTGTGCATACCACGTTATTGTTAAGTTTCCTATTGTTTGGCTGAAAAATGAGCCCCTCGGGTGAATTCGACTTCATATATCATGAGTGGCTAAAGGTCATATCCTTGGGGACCCCACCATTTCTATCCAAGCAGTAAGCCTGGTTTCTTTTATGATTTTGAGGTTTTTCCACATTTTTTACTCCCACTGAATATAGGACCGTCTAATGTGATCCTTTTCAAAGCAGCTGGTAGTCGTAACTGGGAACCATCTAGTTCTTCTCGGCGCGGGAGCGGGGAGACTGATATTTGTATGATCTTTTAGTCCACTAGACTAAAGGCTTCCATGTGTCTTTCCATTTTTATCATTCTTCCTTCCTCTTGACAAGAGTGACCAGTAGTTGTATCTCAGATGGCTGATCACAAGCTTTGAAGACCCCAGTTTCTACTCATACCAAAGTGGGATATAGAACATTGTCTTCGTCAACTATGTTATGCCGATTGACCCTGGTGTCACCAGAGTGTGGTCCTGACCCTCAGGCTCATTGACTCATTCCTTCTGTTCCCCCTTTCTCCCTCTCCTTCCCTCCACCCTCCCGCCATCACCACTCTCTCCACTGGTCCTGGGTGGGGGTTCATCTGTCCTAGGTTCACTGTGTAATGACCTTTTATTAAAGAGAATTCTATTTTTCAGTATCAATGAGAGTCTTTGCATTTGGTAAGGAAAAATCCTGTCGTCTCTCATTCTAAGCTTCAACACATTGTCTATTGGGCCTAAGACACTCTCATTTTGCTGAACAAAAGCAGGCAATTATGTCTGATTTTTATGTCAGGAAGTCCCAGTCTCCCCAGCTGACAGAGTTTGCTGACAGCTCATGGATCCAGAGCTGGGCAGACAGTGAGTTAGCTCCAGTTATCGATCCTCTCTCCGCTGTAATCACAGCCTTAGACTACAGTGAAGCGACAACACTGGGAGGGGGTTCCATCTGAGTCAAATGGCAAAGTGTCACTGTGAGGCTGGACAAATGTTATCTGTAAAAATTGCCTTGTAATTTTATTTGGAAAGCTCCTGTGGAAGAAAAGCTGGTTGCCACAGGGCATGTGGTGACACATGGAAACACAAAAGATGAAACGTGTTCAGCATCAGCAGCAGGAAGCAGCCCTTCTCTCTGCATTTCCTTCTGCTTCCCCGCCCTCTCCACACCGGGCTTACCATGGCAACCTTTATTTGCCTGCAATAAAGCAAAGGTATCATTACTGTTCTCTTAGTACACAGAACAGTCACCCTCTCCTCCTTTTCTCTCTCGGTTAAGATCTGTTTCCAACAAAGGGAAGAAAAGAGCCTTTTGATTTCCCACCGGAGTCTGCTGAAACCCATGGCCTGCGTTGGAGCTGTTGCATTCTGAATGAGTCTCTGCCATTTATACTTCCTCTTATAAAATCACTTGTTACCGAAAGAGGGCAATTGTCTTTTAGAACCTGGACAAAGACTGGAGAGAAAGCCACAATAAATAGGCATGGTGATTCAGGATGTGGCACAGAGGAGAACGCATATGGGTCAGAATGGGGGTAGAGGGAGGAGTGTGCCCTCCCAGGCTTTAAATGGAGGCTGTAATTCAGATGGAGACACGTCAATCACATGTGAGTGTTAAGTGTTAAAGGTGAGAAAAACAAGGGGAGACCCCCATCTTCAGGAACTGTATCTTTTCAATAATCTCTACATGTTACTTTTTCAACTAGAGTGAATGAGCCAAGGGGTCAGTCTAGGACAGGAGGGCATCAGCCCCATGAGAAGAGTAACAGAGTGTGTTACGGAAGTGTCTAATACGGAGCCTGTCTGCAGGGAACTTGGCTTCGCCCAGGCAGCATGGTTAGCTCTGGCAAGTTTTCTTTAGCCTGGTTTAAAATGGTCTTAAAAATCATTGCTGATGAATGTAAAAATGTGCTTTATCCAATTGATGTACGTATGGATTGTGATAAGAGTTGTATGAGCCCCTAATAAAATGATTAGAAAAAAAAATCATTGCTGATGAAACCATGATCTGAAGGTGATGCAACATAGTTGACATTCTGTTCTCACAAAATCAGAATTCAAGGGTTCGACCAACCTTGGATGGAAAAAGAAAAAAAAAGCAACTGAGTAGTCAAAGTAGCCTCTCCAAAATAAAAGGGAGCTGATAGAGCTACTTATAGCATTTACACCGTATTAGGTATTCTAAGTAATTTAGAGATTATTTAAAGCAGGAAGGAGGATATGTATATTTTGTATGCAAATTCTTTGCGGAGACAGGCAGCGTTTCCCTCTGTGATATACAGGGTCACAGTGAATGAAAATCAGTTGGATGATGGCTCATAACCACAACAATGTCATTTTATGTGAGGGACTTGAACATCTTTGGACTTTTGTCTCTGTAGAGGTACCAGAACCAATGTCCAGCAGATACCAAGGGATGGGTCCCCCTCATTTTATATGCTACATTAAGAGGAATACGTCTGCATATTTGAGCATATGCATTAGAGCTATGAAAATATATAATAAATGTATTTATCTTAAATTCCCCCCTGCTCCATAAAGATATGAGTTGAGTTAAAAGAAAAAATAAAATCAGTGAAATCATAAAATAAAAATATGACATTGGGATCAATGAAGGAAGACTAAGAATATTAACAAGATAATTGCTCTTTAAGTATTTTATCTCATATTTCTTTGTAATACTCTAAAATCTTGTAAATGTTTCTCTCATATCTGACCAAAATCGACTTTCTTTTATTGTTCCTTCCTCATGCTAGTGCTCAATCGATTAGTGGGTTTCAGGGAGAAGGACAGTAGACAGGACAGACGTAGATTCCTTCTAAACTTGTCACTCTTTAGCTGTTGACGTGGGGCACGTTATTTAACCTCTTTTGGCATGCACTTTACCACCTGACGAGGGCAAAATGGACTATCCTGAGCATTCTAGGGGAGAATATATTATTATTGTGGTTCCTGTCCTCGGAGGGAGCTCTGACTCACGCGTCCTTGAGTAGAACAGAACAAAACATGCCCAGGCCCATTCCACCCTCGTGATCTTTGGTGTGTTTGCCTCTAGCGTGGTGACTCCTGTGCCAATTCATCTCACAGGGGAGCCGCTCTCGTTTTTCCCTGACAAATGCTGTTTGGCTTGATCACTCAGGAAACCCTTTGCTAGTGATTGCTCTGCATACGTCATCACTATCTGCCCATTCTCAATCTCAAAACGGTGAATTTTAAACCATCTTTATTAACTTGCCAAAAATATGTGTCGATATCTGTGTGTGAAAGAGTTTCCGAGGCGAACTGGAAGCCTACGTGAAAATGCACCTTCATTTTGTGAACAAATTCAACCTGCTTTGCCCAAGTGGCTATGAACCACGAGTTGGTTTTGCACTCTGGTATACCAAGCCCCGGCTACCTCCTCTGACAGTGACGATTGGATCTCCTTGGCCAGGTGGCATGGTGTCCATGAGAAAATGCTTGCAAAGCTCATGTTTTCAATATGGGGTACAAAATGTGGGCTCAGAAATGTCAGCCATCATGGAACCATAGATATACAAAGTAATGTTAAACTAATGATAAACTAGCAATCATAAGTATTCAGGCTTTTTTCCCCCTGTGCAAATGAGAATGACGTTTGCAATGTCAGATTCATTTCTCAAAAGCGGAAGCAAATTATGTCGTCTAAGAGTTGAGATACGGATTGCCTTGCTGTGTTCCAAAGCTCACGCACCTTCCCCTTGCATTTAGGGAAGTGCCAGTGAAGCCACACTGGTGGCCCTCCTGGCTGCTCGGACCAAAGTGACAAGACAGCTACAGATGACATCCCCAGAGCTGTCACAAGCTGCCATCATGGAACAGCTGGTGGCCTACTCATCTGATCAGGTGAATGTATTGGGAGTGTGTGTGGGTCTGCTGTCCTGCCCACCTTCAAAATTTGAATGTTTGGTTTTAAAACAAGTCAGAGTAAAAAACCATGCAGCATCATTCAAACCCAGAACAAGAGGACGCTAACTGAATCATGGGCTGATGAGAAGGGTGGGCTCTTGGGTGGAAAGCAGGTCAAATTGGAAAGAAAAGTACATGCTAAAAATCACCGTGACTAGCTCGGTTACCATTCCTCCCAGCACTGACTTAATGCTGCAACAATCTGGCCTGCCTTCAGAGGGGCATTGTGGAAACATTAGACAGAGGCTTCAAGACCCGGGCTCAAATCCCAGCTCTAAAATTCTAAGCTTTGTGGTCTGACACACATCACACAAATTCTCTTAACCTCCATTTCTTACATGTCAAACGGGGATAAAAGCACCCGCCTCTTCGTGTTGCTGATCCATTCAGCTCATGATTAGACAACAATTTAAAAAAGGATATAAGGTGCTATAAAGCTTCTGCAAATATGAGCACACTGTGTGATTCCATCGGTCAATCCAGGGAAAGAGCTAGAAAGGAAAAACACTGTGAGCGTGAACAGGAGATTAAGCAGCACGAGGATGGAAAACTTAGCATTCAAGGGACACAATAACTGTCTGACTTGTTCCACCTTCACAGGGTTGGATTCTACAAAGCGGGTCTAGCTTTGCTGACATATTTATCTTTAATAAATTTCTTAATTCAGATATTTTAACCATGATATGTATTCTAAATAATAAAAATTTAACCTGAAGTAGAAATAGTACCGGTTTCGCAACACTTGGGAGGATTATATAGCTGTGTATTTTGATTTCACTTTTTTGTACTAGCTGCGCTTGAAAAAAATATATTTATATCTCTGTTATAGCTTAGAAGGACACGAGGTGGCTTTAAAAATGTGCACCGAGGCACTCAATAAATGTGAGAACTTCCTATCTGAAGTGGTGGCAGTCATTTCCAACTGGCTTTTAGCACTGTAGGAAATTATTTTGCTATTTGTTTCATCAGTACGCCACTATATGGTAGACAGCTAGCACTATTCTAGATGCACGGGAATTACAAGACTATTATAGGAGGTGGGCGCATGTGGGCTAATGCCTCTGTGGGACCCCAGCTGAAAATGAGTGTCAGGAAAGGGGACAGACTATGAAGTAGTTTTTTTCAGGGATATAGTTACAATTTGATTTTGAGTAGTTCATGTTTCTTAGAAGCTGAGCCAGAAGCAAGGATTTTGGTATTTCTAATTTCTTGAAGAATTGCTCTCCAGGGAAACCTGGCAGGAGTTAGGGAAGCATGCCAGGCAGGGAGGAGCCCGGTCAAAGTGTGGTCCCTGTGGCATTCTGGCTTCTGCCCGGCCCATGTGGGATGCTCTGGATGCTCCTGTTCTTGAGACAGGTATCTGCCTCTCATATGCCAATGTCAGCCTGCTCTGCAGTGAGGGTGTGTGTGTGTGTGTGTGTGTGTGTGTGTGTGTGTGTTGGGGGGGGCACTACATAATCAGCAAAGGGCAGTTCTCCAGCAGCTTTTTTGGCTCAAATCTATTGGTCTGTTCATGGTTCCCTATTAGCTCCCAGATCTACCTCAGGTTGGTCCCTGCATCTTTACCTGAACTGGTTCACTAGCTTTTGCTTAGTAGTATACAATGCCACTCCCTCCGAATACTGCATCATGGGGTGGAAATGCCCAGAGTTCCCTGTCTGATCCCAAAGCTCACCATTTGCTTTTGAATTAACAAAACAAAAAGATTTTACCAGTATTGGACCAGCACTTTACTGGTGTATCAGTCATTAAACTTAAAAGCAAAATTTGACATGAATCGAAACAACTTCCAGTGAAGAAACCTTCTGAAGGTTCAGAGGTAGGAGAGAACACCAGTCTTGCCATCGCTGCCCTAGGAAAGGGACCCAGGTGTGTACAGTGCCATGCAGAGCTTTGAGGAGCTAAGGGTTAGACAGTACCCACAGAGGGGGACCTACCTACACAAGCCTAACTTTGCTGCTTTCTTTTTAGGCACACTCTTCCGTGGAAAGAGCAGGATTGATTGGTGGAGTCAAATTAAAAGCAATCCCTTCTGACGGCAAATTCGCCATGCGGGCTTCTGCCCTGCAGGAGGCCTTGGAGAGAGACAAGGCCGCTGGTTTGATTCCATTCTTTGTAAGTTAACCCATCACTTCTTGTCTGTGGCCCAATGGGACTTTCCTGATCTTTCTGTGTCTAAGGGAGACTGGGAGGATGCCAGGGCAGACGGGGGAATTCCAGAGTCCTGGTCCAGTCTTCAGGGGTGGTCCTAGGTAAGGGAAATTCTGATCTCGGCTGGTGTTAGCCTGCTACTCCTTGAGCAAGGCTGGAAGAAGACTACATTTATATTTTTGTTGAGCAAGTTGTGACTTCAGACAGAAGTCACCAGGAAAGTCAGCCAGGGTATTCTGTTAAGTCAAGAAATCTTGGGCCTATCCCTTGTCAAGTTAAAAATGAAGCTATATTTCTGTGATGGCCATTTTTGGAATTCTAAATAATGAAAAGTATATGATAAATGAATTAAATGAAAATGAAAACAAAACAAATTTCCCTTGTTGGCTAGATCTGTTGTTCTAAATAGATACTTGGCAAGGAGTGTATTGCCAGTAAACTAAATATTCAAGCAACAGTCCGATTCTCTTGTACGTAGATACACATGTTCCAATGAGGACGAAATAATCACTCTGATATGGTAATTGGGTTATGCCATGCCTGTGACCAATATGTCATATGTTACCTTCATTAAAATATGTGACCCATGGTTCTACCTTAATGGTGTGTTTCCTAGCCACACAGCAGCAGCTTGGAGCTATAAAACAAATGGATTCCTACACCTTGTTCCCGATCAATTTTACCAGAATCTCTTGGGAAGAGGTTTGGCATTTAAACCATCTACAGTCCCTTCACTATTCTGACGTGTGGCCAGAGCTGAGGAACACTGCTTAGATGAACATTTTTCAGCATATGTGATTTTCTTACTTTTTAAAACCCTTCTAGGCTGGATTGTCTCTTTGTATAAGCCATAGACTAATAATATCTACTGCCCTTTATTTAAAAATTAATCTCCTGCAGAAATTGTTTTGGCCAATTTATGTGACTATTGGGGAAGGAACGAGGGTGTGATTGGATATGAAACTTGACTATTTTAGAGGAGTTCACAGGACATTCCAGCGCAATAAATAAATAATTGCAGTGTAGAACAATTAACAAAAATTCAGAAGGCACCCACAGAACAAGACAATGACCAAGTCATTTTGAAGAAAGAAATAGAGTGGATTAAGGTTCATTTGATTCCAGAAATCTTCCCTGGCCACCTCGCCTGGCATTTCCTAGCCACCCTGTTCATTTTGAAGTGCTCACCAGGCAGTTAATAGCCCAACCCGTGACCCACTATGCCATCCAGTCTCATTGAGACCCTAGGGAAATATTTTATAACAACTATCCCAGAGGATTAACAGGGCTATTCAAATCATTTCTATCATAATGTATTAGTGATAGTAATTTGTACTTTTTAAGGAACTGATCAATTCCATCCAATGTCTTAAATTTATGTGGGTAGAGTTGTTCATAGGATTCTTTTGACGTTAGCATTTCTGATATTGGTAAATTGTGTCATCTCTTTCTCTTTTTGGTGAATCTTGCTAGTTTTGTCAATGTTATTGATTTTTCTCACAGAACAAGTTTTTGTTTCGTTTCGTGGATTTTTTTCTGCCTTCAATTGAATTGATTTTATTCTGATGCTTGCTATTTCCTTCCATATGCTTGCTCAATAAAAAAAGAGAAAATATTACAAACTAGAACAAATTTAAAATAGGTCAAAAGCGAGGTCACGTATAAGGGGTTAAATTTTAACCCAACTGTATCTGCAATTCCAGTGCACAATGTATGGTAGCAAGGCTATTCACATCCCTGGTCTATGGTCAGAAGGGATTCACTAGAGGTTTAATCCATGGGTACATTTCCCGTTCATTAAAAAAAAAATTTAAATGGGTCAAAAAGGAGACCAAATGATAAGATATTACATTATAATCTAACTATCTTAGCTATAATGGACTTTAGAGTGCTCTCTGTCTGATGACAGGGCTATTCAGATCCCTTGACTAGGGTCAGAGGGCATTCACTGGAGACTCAATCTATGTGTGGACCTTGCAAATGGACTTTGAGTTTCCACTGTCATCCATGGCCTTTTTCAAACCAGGCATTCCTAATTTAAACTCTGATACCATTCCCTCCTTTGGATTTGGATTATCTTGTTTACAATCCTTGGATCACACAGGCTGGTGTGTTTCTTCTATGTAGACTTAGTTGCTGCCTCATTGAGATGGATACTTGTTTGAAGATAAGCTTTTAAGACCCCAGATGCTATTCTTTCTGATATCCGGGCACTTACCTAGTTTCTTTGTAGACCCTTGGCCTCTGCCCTACTCAGGCAACATTACAAATGACCGAAGGCCACTCTAGTCCACCAGAAGCCTCAGTGCAAAGGCACTCAGGGTAGCTCTGTGTCTGCAAATCTAGCTCTCTCAAAAAAGTACCTGGAGGCACTCCACTCCACAAGGGAATCTGCTGAGACTTTTGTTCTTAGTCACCCTTTAGGTCTGAGAAAGAACTTGCCTCGTGACTCAATTTTCAGCCACTAGGCACAGAAGTGCTGGTGACATAGTGGTTATGCATTGAGCTAGCTGCTAACCATGAGGTCAGAAACTCAAAACCACCAGCTGCTCTGTGGGAGAAAGATGAGACTTTCATTCTCATGAAGTATTAGTCTTGGAAGCCCATAAGGCCAGCTCTACTCCGTCCTATCGAGTAGCTATAAGTTGGAACAGACTCAATGACAGTGAGTTTGGCTTGGTTTGGAGGCAAGCACCCTTTCTTTAGGTCTGCAAAATACGTAATTCACTTCCATGGTTCAATATTCAAGCAAATGATGGTTAGTCCTATAATGGGAACAAAAATATGAGGGAGATCTATACCTTTTCACTATATCTGTGGAGAGAGATGATGAAGACACTCAATATCATAAGCTAAAACAAGTCCAGGAGCCAAATGTGGAATTGGCTATTAATTGCTCCTATGCAAATTCAAGGTTGAGGTTGAAGAAAATTAATTCCATGAGAGCCTCAATATGATCTTGAGTATACTCCACTTGAATTTAGCGAACAACTCAAGAACCAATTCAATACATTGAACACTAATGCAGAAGACTTGAGGAGTTATAGAATGACACAAAAGTATCATATATTAAAAAAGCAAAAGGCCATTAAAAAGACCAAAGTGGATGTCAGTAGAAACTCTAAAACTTGCTTTTGAACATAGGGTAGCTAAAGCGAATGGAAGAAATGATGAAGTAAAAGATTTGTCTTTTTGCTCAACTGTTCCTACTATGCTTAATAATCATATAATTCTGGGCAGCAGGCCCAAAGCATTCATTGTATTTTCAAAGGGTTTGGAAATCCCTCAAAATTCAAGATCCACTACTGAAAGAAGTGGTTTGGGTTTTTTTAGGGATTGTGCTAGGAAAGCTAAATTTCCATGACCATGAACTAGTTTAGAGTTTTAACGAAATCCCTCTCCCTGTTTTCCTCCAGTCTCAATGCAGAGGGCAAACCCTGCAAGGCATCTTTCAAGAGTAAACCAGGCTTGTGTAGTGCCGGAGCAAAAGAAGGCAGCCAAGGAAGCCAGACAGGGGCTCTGTCCCTATGAAAAGGCACAGGCAGCTACCGAGATACCAGCTCAGGCAGCAGGAACCCCAGGGGCTCTCCAAGCGAGAGATCCTGTCCGAGATGGAGTGTCTGCCTCCTGCCTCTCCACAAATGTGATTATGTCTCTGTGGGGAGGGCTGAAATGAGGTTAGCGTCACTGTGCCAGGCTGAGCCCGTAATCAGAGCCTGGAGCAAAGCAGGTGCTGCAGCTTTCAAGTGGTTTCTGAGAATTAGGACAAGTTGATTTGTAGCTCAAAGTCACATAGAAAAGCCATTTAGAACCTTGGGCATGGGGCCCCAGGATGTCTGTCAGCCTGGCATATCCCCACTCAGAGCCTCTGTCTCTAATACCCTCTCATGGGTCTCTCTGAGCAGCCACGTGGATGGGTGTATTGACAGGGTCCTTTCACAGGCTTAGACTCTGCTGACTAGGTCCCATCTTCCAAAGACATAGTTGTTCCTACCCGTGTGTCCTTAATAATTTCTCAGTCTCACTATGTTAAATCTAATGTTGGAGTCATAATGCAGATGTGTTTTTGTAATGATGATGATATGAAAAATGACAAGAAATCATAAAAAATAATGTATACTTTCAGCATTAGGCATCACATAGAACAAACACTTATTTTCATCTGGTGTCACTACTAGGACAAGGTATAATTTGATTGCTTGGCTAAAAATATTTTATGCTCTTATCACTAAAAAAAACAGCAATTATACATTGAGAACAATAGTCTATATAAACCAAAATCTCATCTCAAGAAATAAACAATATTTGGTGAAAATTACTCTAAGTGATATTCCATGTACACATAATAAATGAAGATTGATAGAAAAAGTGTTAATAGGATATTTAATACATATTTAGTTTAAATTAAAAAAAAAACAAGTTCTTACATTTCATTTAATTAGAATTTAACAGGCAAAATTATCCTGAGATGAAACTAAAGAAAGTACTAAACTGTAGATATGCCATTCCTATGAGACTCTTATAGTTAAGAAAACAAAATATAAGAAATACTAAGAAGACCAGGTGATTCTGCATTTTTTTAACTATATCGTTTTACTATTTTTAAAAGCATGGACAAAACATTTTCATATTCACTATCCCAAATTAAACTCACTGTCTTAGAGTCGACTCCAATTCACAGCATGACCTTACAGGACAGGGTAGATTTACCTCTGTGGGTTTCAGAGACTATAACTGTTTATAGCAGTATAAAGCCTCCTCTTTCTCCCATAGAGTTACTGGTGCTTTTGAACTGTTGACCTGGTGGTTAGCAACTCAATGCAGAATCAGCTACAACACCAGAGTTCCAATATTCACTATATATCACTATAATTCACTAAATTACTAATTCCAGAGAAAAATAACACATTACGGTAATTACAATTCCCACTAAGCGATAAAGCCAATATGAAGCATGTATGATATTGTAATGGAGAAAACACGTGCAGAGGTGTGGAGAAAAAGCAAGCCTTGCCCATTCTGAGAGGCAGTCCCAGAGATCTCTCCTAGGCTGGGTTCGGGCCTGCTAGGTAGATCCATCCAGAGGACAGACACAAGGTTACCTGGGCAAGAGCATTTTGAAGTTCTGAGTGAATTTGGTGGTTACATCAAATGTAGTTTGTCCTTAGTGAAGCAGAACTCAAAGGCATTGAAAAGGGTCTGATGGAGTTTGGATCTCTATACTCAGGAACATTGTGTTCTTTAGATCTTGTTGGGAGCTCAATGAAGGTTGAACAAATGGAATTAACTGTATTTTCCTTAAACTTTTTATTGTGGTTTGGAGAAAGCTTTCAGCATCAATTAATTTTCCATTCAACAATTCATTCACATTTTATTTCATGATACTGGTTACAAGCCCCGCGGTATAATAAGTCTTCCCACTTCCTGTCTCTGTTTATTATTTCCACTGATTCTTCTTTCCTGTATCTTTCTTCTATCTGAGATTTATCTCTGGGCAAAGGCTGCCCTTTGGGTCTCGCATGCTGATTGCCCTAATGAGTGTGTACCTACTTAGTGCTACTGGGCACCTTGTAGGTCTGCCTACTGTTTGGTCACAGGGGTGAGTTTAGTTCCAGGCTTGAAAAGTGCCTCGGGGCCATAGTCTTTAAGCGTCCGCCAGTCTCTAAGAGGCCTGGTCTTCTCAATGATTTTGAATTTCCCCCACATCTTTCTTCTTCTCTATGCAGACCTTCTAATGTAATCCTTTTCAGAGCAGTTGGCAATGATAGTGATTCTGGTCTCAGGGTCACAGAAGCTGGGGTTACATTGGACTAATTATTTTCATGCACCTGTGGCTTTCTTTGCTTTAGGCTGGAAGAGACCAATAGCTGTATCTCGTGTGGCCCCTTAAAAAAAGAAAGTGGAGCTCAGGGGAAAAGAGGAATACACTCAATGAGATAAATGGACACAGTGGCTGCAATGAGGGGCTCAAATATAACAATTGTGAGGATGAAGCAGGACCAGACAGTATTTCGTCCTGTTGTGCATAGGGTTCCTGTCATTTGAAACTCAATATTAGTTTTTAATTTTCACTTTTAGTGGTGTCTTTACCTGGTTTGAGTATTAAGGCTGTGCTTGCATCATGGTGTGAGTTCTAGAATAATCTATCCCTAGGTTGTGGAACAGTTTGAGTTGAGTTGGTGTCATCTCTTCTCAGGAGGCTTGGCACAATTCCCTAGTGAAGCCATCTAGACTAGGAATTTGTGTTGTTGTTGGGAGTTCTGGTTTTTGTTTGTTTGTTTGTTTGTTTGAGTGACCTAGTCAGTTTCTCTACTGTGATGCGTCTGTTTTCTACTTCCAGTTGTGTTAGTTTGGTTGGACAGTGTCTTTTAGAAATTTTTGATTCTTCTAAAGTTTTCAAATGTGTTGGAATATCGTTCTTCATAATAGTCTGTTATCATTCTTCTTATTATAGTTGATTCTATTGTGACATCACCTAATTTTGTATTTGTGTTATTTTCACGCTCTTTTCTTTTGTTACATTTACTAGTTCATTAATTCTTTCTAAGGACCAACTTCTAGTTTTGCTGATTTTGTCTGTTTCATATATTATTGCTCAAGTCTTTATTTCTTTTCTACTGGTGATTGTAGGCTTCTGCTGCTGTTCTTTTTCTATTTACTTACTTACTTTCCATTCACTAACTCTTTTTGTATTTACTGGAGATCTTTGGTTAAATTGTTGTTGTTTGATATGTATGTTGCTGTAAATAGTCCTCTGAACACTTTTGCTGTGGCCCAAGGATTTATGTTGTGTTTCATTCTTATTTGATTTAAGGAAGGTTAAATCCCGCCCCCCCCAACTAAGACCCACTAGTTTTTAAGCAGACTGTTATTTAACTTCTATGTATTGGATATTTCCCCCTTAATACTCCTTTAGTAGTATTGTGATGTGCAAATATGTTTTGCTATATTTGGATGTTTTCAAGTTTATTTGTTTGCCTAACGTATGGTCTGTTCTGAAGAATGTTACACATCTACTGGAATAATATATGTTGTGCTTTTGTTGGAACTGAATTGATAAAACCTGAGCAACATCAATGTCCAGGAGGGATACTGGTTTTTAATTTTCATTTTTAGGGGTGTCTTTACCTGGTGTGTTAGTCACCTAATCTGGTGTCAATTGAAGGATTTAGAGTGTAGGGATGGAGTCTAGGCTGTCAATCTGGAGATAGCCAATGAGACTTCTCTGTGGGCATGGCCTTCTCCTGGGAAATCTGGTACTTCCTCTTTGGAGGCGGAAGACATTTCTTCTCTCTCTGCCACTTCCTGAGACATTGCAGAAGACAAGCCACATGGATGCAGCCAGACCTCTGAAGCAGGAGAAGCCACAGAGAGACCCCTGCCAGCACTGAGATGCTTACAACGCCACTGGACCCAAAGACTTTATACCCACTGGCTTGGGGTCATCCTGCATTTAGCTTCATTGCATGTGTTTTGTGAGTCTGCAGAGGACTTTATAGATTGGTATCGGACATATGGGCTAATATCGGACTTATGGACTTGATCTGGACTGGGCGGGGATGTTTTCTCAATGTTCAATTGCTCTTGCATGTAAATCTCTTTCTTATGCACATATGTATGTCTATGGATATGTTTCTTTAGCCTACCCAGACTAACACACCTGGGTTGAGTATCAAGGTTATGTTTGCATCATGGTGTGAGTTCAGGAATGATCTATCCTTATATAAGTTATGAAGGTAAGTTGGTTGTGCATTGTGTTGTTTATATTTTCTGTATCTTTATGAATTTTCTTTTTATTTATTCTGTCTTTTATCAAAAGTGGTATACTGAAGCCTCCTAATATGATTTCAGGGTTGTCTCCTTCTTTTTTCAGTACTGATGAGTTTGATTTATGAATCTATCGGCTTTTACACTGGTGTGTATATATTTATTTATGTCCTACTGTTGCATTGACCTTTTAATCATGATGTAATGCCCTACCTTGCCTTTTCTTATATTTTATGCCTTAAAGTCTACTTCATCTAAATTTTACATTGACATTCTACTCTTTCCTTGTTTATTTGCTTGATGTATATTTTTTCCGCTCTTTGATTTTTTAGCTTATTTTTGTCTTTGTGTCTAAGATGTGTCTCTCTCTCTCTTTTTTTTTAAAGTAAGCATGTGTCTCTTGAGGACAGTATATTGTTGAGTCTTGCCATTTTATTCATTCTGCCACTTTCAGCCTCTGGTGCAACTTATCTATTCACATTTAGTATAATTACCAATAGGTTTAAATTTATTGCTGTCATTGTCATTTTCTGTGGATTTGTGTGTGTGTGTGTGTGTGTGTGTGTGTGGTGATGGTGCCGTTAGCTTCTTTGTTCCATTTGTTTGTCTGTAATGAGTTAATTTGAAGTACAGATTTCCTTTTCACTTCCTATGTTGTAGTTGTTATTGAATATAGAGAAAACATCCTGACCCAGTCCAGATCAAGTCCATAAGTCCAATATTAGGTCATATGTCCAATATCAATATATAAATTCCTCTTCAGACTCACACAAGACATGTGATGATGCCAAATGCAGGAAGATCTCAGGCCAATGGGTAGAACGTCTTGTGGATCCAGTGATGGTGTAAGCATCTCAGCACTGGCAGGGGTCTCCACATGGCTCCTCCAGCTGCAGGACTCTGGTACCATCAGCATAGCTCCATGTGTCTTCTCAATAGGAATGTCTCAAAGGGAGTGAGTAAATGCCCCACCTCCAAAGAGTTATTTATCTCCTTAGTGCCTCCAAAGAGGTCATCAAGCTGTGACCTGACTGACAGTTTAAATTCTACCCCTTTGCTCTTAAGTCTCAAATTGACAACAGATTATGCAACTACCACACATTCTATGACATTACTCAGTGATTTATTATTATTAAAACAGCTTGTTTATTGATACCCTCTTGATGTCCTCTCCAGTCAAAAGTTCCTTTTTGCTCTGTAGTTTTCATTGTTTACAAATTGACATCCCTGGTCCCCTATCCGATACTTTCATATCGAGCTGGAGGAGCCATGGTGGTGTAGCGATTAAATGTTAGGCTGCTAGCCACAAAGTCCACAGTTCCCAATCAGCAGCCGCTCTGCAGGAGAAAGAGGAAGCTTTCCATTCCTAGCACGTGCAGAGGCAGTTCCACTCTGTCCCAGAGAGTCACTATGGCTTTCCTTTCCTCCTATCACTCGGTTGCTTTACCACATCGTCTGATTCTGTTAGCTTATTTTTGTCTTCTGGTATTCCTTCTAGTGCAGAGTTTCTAGTTTTTCCATTCCTTTGGCTGTTCTCATGAGTATTCCCCCTATTTCTTGAATGCTTTTAAATCACATCATTTCCATTCTATTTCTGGTAACTCTAGGGCTTCCTTTTTTCAGAGTATTCCATTGGGCTTTTGGCTGCTTGTGTTTGTTTTTCTTGTTCTTTGGGTGTACTGCTGTTGACTACTGTTTTCAAAGCATGTGGAGCAGTTCTTAGTGGGGGGTTGCTGGGTCATGTTGGGGTAGTTGACTCTGTCAGGTTTTCAAGGAGAGGTCTAATACCTGGAAAACACACAGTGAGGAAATGGAGAAAAAAAGGAAGAGAAATAGGTAAGTGGAGAAAGTGGGGGAGCAAGAAGAGAGAGAATAAAATAAAAGTAATAGTAATAACAATAATGGGTAATCTAGATAGATAAAAAGGTTTGTTATAATCATGAGAATATATATTTTAAGATGAGTAATAAAACTCAGAAGGTATAGTAGAAAGATATTTAACCAGGAAAAGGAGAGAGAGAAGAGAAAGAGATAGTGGTTTGGAGAAAAGTGTAAGCAAATAATCAGATCAGAAGTAGAGACTATGTGTGTGTGGGTGTGTGTGAAGAAAGAAGGGGAAAAAAGAAAAAATAGATAAGGCAAAAGAAGAAATAAAGAAAAGGAAAATTTTAGCTGTGCAGAGAAGAGATGAAGGGTAAAACGATGGGCGTGGCATTACTTGGGTGTGGGTGTGGTGTTCTGTTGCTATGGAAATATGAACATGGGCGGGTCTGTGCCTTCAGAGGAAAAGAAAAGAACACTTGGTTTCAAATAAACCTGGTTTGGTTGGGTGTGTTCAGCTCTTTGGGCTTGCACTGTCTGTCTAGGAAGCATGTGCATCTGCAGCGAGGAGGGTCCACGCAGGGAGAAGTAAGAGGCCACAAGGAGAGAAGAAAATGAAATGAAAATAAAACCACAATTTTTGGGTTTTGGGGTTGGGCTTTCTGGTCTGGTGGGGATTCCTGATCCTTTGGCTGTGTGGGAGCGTGCACGTGTCTGCTGCTGTGGGGGTGGGGGTGGGGGCGTTGTAGGGGAATAGGTGCTGGAGAAGGAAGAAATTTTTTTTTTTAAGTTTTAAAAACTTGGAAAGTGTTGCTTTGGTAGTGAAGATATCTGCACCAAGTTACCTAGGCGATCTGTTATCTATGCAGAGGCCCCAGAAGCCAGGAAGGCAGGAGATTTGGCTGGGTGGGGTGGGATCTGGGACAGGGCAGAATCGGTTTGCGCAAAGTAAGGGGGTGCATAGAAGCAGCTTGGGCCGAGAGGCAACAGTGAAGGGAAGTCAGTAACAATCAGCAGACGTTGCCGAGTTCCAACTTGAAATTTTTTGGTACTCAGCTTTTAGGATGTTGCTTTCTGCCGTCCAGGGAGCTCAGAGCTTCCCTCTTGGGGGCACCTTCTCCATTAGTTGCTACAATCTTCCTCATCGTGTTAACTGGTGGCCATATTCTTTGGATCCCTCCCTTAATTTCTGCTTATCTGGAAGTACAATTTCATCTTCTTCTTTGAAGGATCATTTTACTGGCTATATAATTCTTGACTGGCAAGTTTGTTTCTTTGAGATTTATTTATGTAGTATTTATTATCCCATTGCCTTTTTGCTTTCATGGTTTCTGCTAAGAATTCAGAGCTGAGCCTTATTAATTGTCCTTTTGCTTTTTCTGAGCTGCTTTCAGGATTCCTTGCTTTGGTTTTAGAGAGCTTGATGATGACATGTGTTGGTGATTTCCCTTTGGGATTCAAGGCTTGTTGGTCTTCTTGAATGTGTAACATATTGGCTTTCACGGTATTAGGGAAGTTTTCTATGTAGAGCTTTTGCGCGTGTGTGTGTGTGTGTGTGTGTGTGTGTGTGTGTGTCTTGCTATTATGAAAATCCAATCACATTATTCCTCTTCATAGTGTACACATAATTCTAAGATTTTCTGTTTTTTTCCTTCAATTTTCGGATTTTGCCTAAGGTATTGAGATATTTTATATCTCTAATTAGTCTTTGATAGCACTAATCCTATATTCCATTGATTAAATTCTATTCATTTGTCCTTCCAATGTATTGCCTATTTCTGAAATTTTAGTATTAAATGTTTGTATTTCTATCTCTTATTTATATTTGAGTTCTAATTTTCATTTATTTTCCTGAATTTTCCTAGGGTTTTTGTCTGTATTTGCTTTGATTTTGAACATGATTTTCTTGGTATTGTCTTTGATCTCTTTTTTAACCTGCTGAAATATCTTAAGTACAGTTCTTTTCCATTGTACAGGAGTATACTTTTTCAATGTTTTTTCATACTCCAGAAGAGTTTTGGGCCCTGTAGTTTGGTCACTTGCGTGAACTATCTTTTCCTCTAAGTGTTATTTGAAGTTGTCTGTTCTCTCCAAGACATTTTGATGTTGCTGTAGACATTTATTGGTTGTATGTTAGTTTGCTTCACTCTGATTTTTTGTTTTGTTTCTTTTATTATAACCAGGCAACAGAATTGAATTAACTTTCATATTCTCATTACATCTCAGGCGAAATCTCATTATTCAGGCAGTGCATAAGTAAATCAATTACACTCTGATTTTGTAAAAATGCTATGCCTTTAAAAATTATGATCATTTGGAGTGTTTTATTTATTTTTTAATCACTTTAGTGGGACTCATACAACTCTTATCACAATCCATGCATCCGTC
>NW_022103904.1:15334684-15355052 GCF_000313985.2 Echinops telfairi
AGAGATAATAATATGCACAAAAAAACAAGACACAGCAAAACAAAGCAACAAAAGAAAACAAAACAACAAAAACCAATGACAAAAAAAGAAAAACCTATAAATAGTTCAAGGTCTGTTCATTGACCTTTAGGAGGGTTTTCCAGTGGAGTCTGATGAGGTGCCACGCCCTGGCCCCAAAGCCTACTTTTTGGTATTTCCTGGGGACTTTGTTGTTCTGCTCCCCTTGCTGTTTTGTTGCACACCCTTAGTGTTTCACCTCAGCATGGTGGGGTCAGATTGGGTTCAATTCCCGCACTGTGTCTCCAGTGTTGTCTTCCCCGTAGCACTATGGGTCAGTGAGGGATGCCATGTCTCATAGTGGGCTGGCCCTATGGTGCATGGCTGCTCTAAGCAGGAATATAGTTCTCAGGGCTTGGTAGGCCAGTATGTGCTCCATTATCTCTTCCTCCCCCTTCATTTGCTCATTTGGAGTGTTTTAATTCAACAAATGTATTTCTGCACTTCTTCTCTGTATAGCAAAGTGTTAGTTTCTAGCAATGCAAAGATAAACATGACAGATAACCTGGCTTCAAGAACACCTTCAGTCTAGTGGATGAGGTTGACCTATGGGAATCCAATGAACACAATTTGCCATTGCACTGCCAGGTGCTCTGGGAACTGGGGACGCATGATGAATTATGACCCAGTTTTTCTAGTTTTGCAGCATTCAATGTTCTCTTGGAAGACTTGCATTCAGAGTCAGTATTGCTTTCTCATTTTTCCCCTTACAAGAACAAATTTCCCTCCTTTAAGGATTATTGTAATTTTGAGGAGCAGTGTTATTTAGAAAGAGAAAGGTAGCAGAGCCAAGCAAATGAGTGACATTCTTATGTTCAATACATATGTTTATACCAACAAAACAAAACCCCAAAAACCACACTTCCATTGAGTCAGTGCTGAGTCATAGTAACCCCGTGTGGGTTTCTGAGACTGTAACGGTTTATGGCAGCAGAAAGCCAAGTCTTTCTCGTGTGGAGATGCTGGTGGTTCGAACTCCCGTCCATTCAGATTGCAGCCCAACACATAACCACTACAGCACCATGGCTCATATATACTCTTATCATTAGTAAAATAGAAGGAAAGAATAGCCAATATAAATGATATGGTCAAGTGTTTCATTTCTTTCTAAGCATGGTGAAAAATCTCTTACAAATTAAGTTTGTAACTTCACAACTGAGTTCTCCCTCTGAAAATCTTTTTTTAAAAACATACTTTGATGCTTTTTTCACTCCAAAATGAAATGCATACGGATAGGCTTATGTCTTCATGCAAAAGATGCTCATGGTGCATGATGCTCTAGACGCTGTGACACCCTGTTCGGTGGCGGTGTGTATGGAGGTTGTGGCAATGCGTGGGCATTAAAAGTGTGTCTGCTTTTCCTCTCCAGGTGGTTGCTACATTGGGGACCACATCTTGCTGCTCTTTTGATAATCTATTAGAAGTGGGTCCTATCTGTAAGTATCCTGGTATATATATATATCTCAGTTAGGGAATTTAACAGATCTCCTCTTCAGGCTTATATCCTCCTCCCCATTAAATTAGTATAGTGACGATCTGGCAAACTTGTGTTGTTTTTTGCAGTAACAAGCACTTTGCTCGACCCCCACAGGCTAGGAATTTGGACAAATTGGACAGGAGCTGACGTCTATTTTGGAGTTTCTTTCAGTTGACATTGAGTACACGCTGATTAACAGTAACCCTATGTATGTTAGAGTGGAATGGTGCTGCATAGGGCTTTCCCTGGTTGGCTTTTTTCTGATGGAGACCAGGAGGCCTTTTTTCTAAGACACCTCCACATGGATTCATACTTCCAATTGTTTGGTTACCAGCTAAACGCACTAACCATTTGCACCTCCCAGGAGCTCCTGAGCTTAGCTATATGCCAACACACTATTTATAAGAAAAAAACTTTCAACAATTTAACAATAGCATAAAATAGCACAGATATGTTATTTCTCCTGAGAAAGACAAAATTTCCAAAACTGTAGAATAAAGTACATGATGGTGTAGGAATTGTTTATGCTTAAATATAGCCTATTCTTTTTAACTTGAAAATTATTTAAGGTAATTAAACATCCCAACAAAATAAAAATAAATTTCTCCAAAAGGCCTTCTGTCAATTCACATTGTTTATGGGGTCTTACCTTGTTTCTCCCTCAGTAAAAGCATTTAGATTTTCTCAAAGAGACGAGAACACTTTTGTGTTTTCAAAAGGTGAAACTGAACCGATCACTTTTACTGGATTTCTAAAATGTTCACCTTTCACAGGGGCTCTGAAAACGTAGTAGGACCCGGGGCATTTCTGTGGATGGAAGAACTCGTGAGGGAAATGGCACTTTCCTTCTCTGTGTCACTCCTAACATGGAAGCCCTAGGGCATCTCTGATGAGTGAGCATGGGGTTGGTTCTTTGGACGTACCAGCTTCTGGTTCACCACCAGGAAGATCAGCTGTTAATTAAGGCTGCCTGACCCCTTATGACCATGTCTGTGGCCTTGTGCACAGTCTGCAAATAGTTCTCAATAGCGGATCCAAAAATCGGAGTCTGTTCTCACTGCTCCTAACTAAGTCATCTCTTGGAGACCAGGCTCAGAGCTATGGGCTCTCGTCTACTGAGCCCAAACCTACTACCCTTAGAGGTAGCAGTGTGCTGGTGTGAGCTGAGCACGGCACTCTCTGCTGGCCGAGTAGGTATGGCCATGTTCAAACCTACCACTTAAGACTGTGTGCTTTAAGGTCTTGGAGCTTCATTTTTCTATAAAAAGGAGAGAACACAACAGCTCTAAGGGTAAAACAATGCATGAAAAGAGTGCTAAGCAAAATTTGGTACATTGTTTCTGTGCCCTAGGTGTGCTTTGCTTCCCAGCAGTGGGTGTGGGTGCACTTGCCAGTTCACACACACTTTCACTCTACTATCGAAGGCCAGTGGCAGATGTTTGTAAGAAAAACTGGCTGAAATAATGGTGCTTGGCCAGGCCTGCAGGAAGGATGGGGATAGCCAACACAGGACTGTGGCCACGATGTAGGCCTCGTTAGCTGCAAATCCCCATCAGCTCTGCCAAACAGTTCTGAGTTCTCCCTGACTCAGATGCTACGTTAAGAACTGAATGTCCTGGCTGGCACTCAGCTGATGCAATTCCCCAGGCTCTTGGATGTAATTAATGTGCCGAGGTCTTCTGTAGGACAGAGACCACACTCCCCCTGTTGTCCCTGAGCACGTACTGTCTACTCATTGGAAAGGCAGGGAGGTGATAGTTATCAGACATCTCTAAGGATTCTGGGTCTTCTTGAAGGAACAAGATTCTGCTTTACTGGCCCCTCTTCTGCTTTACTAGGTCTGGGGACTGTGGCAAACCTTGGTTTGTAATGCCTTTGATGTCAAACACTGAGGGTGTTTTGGTACTTGCTAAGGGATTTGACAGAGACAAATGTCAAAACCCTTTCATTTACTCGTAGAGTCTACAACTGATATTAATTTTGATCACTGACCACCCTCTAAAGGATTATTGAAAGTACCATAACACTTCAGTAAGCACCTTTTAAAATCTACTTTCTCCATTGATACCATTTATGTGACTGTTACCGAATATTTAGCCTTCTTCCAATTCAAACTGAAGCAGACATCCTGAGCTGACCATGTTCTATAAACTCAATTCACTACCATTTGAGTCAATGCTGACTCATAGCAACTCCCTGTGGGCTTCTGCAACTAAAACTGTTTATAGGAGTACAAAGCCCAGTCTTTCTTTTGAGGAGCTGCTGATGGTTTTGAACTGCTGACCATGTTGTTCCCGGCTCAACTATACCAATAGGGTTCCTACAGTAACAATCCATAATGGATTCGTAAGAACTTTCACCCATGATTATTTTACAAAGAAAATATACCAGGGGGTGGTTTTCTACAAATCACTTCTTTAGAAAATATATCTGCACTGCCTCCCACCACCACCACTCCCTGCATCTTTTATTATGGTTTTCCAGAGGAACTGTGTAAATTGGACACTTGGCTTAATTTGCTTGTCTGATTTTAGTTAGAGGATGAAATACAAAAAGGGAGATTCTTATACTCTGCTAGGCACAAAGTATAGAGTGAGACTGCTGGCGATGGCTTCTGCTGTAATAAGGTACACCCTGTGAAGCACATCAGGGGACATCTGCAAGGTCTGAGATCCTGCTTTGCTGGCTCTCATAAGGCCACTTGGTCCTTTATCATGCACTGACTCTTCTGGGTCTCTTATTTTCCCTGATTTTCAGCAGGGGCAGAGCCCTGAAGTGTTGACCTTATCTTGGCCTCATCCGGGAGCTCAGGGTCAGCTTCTCTCTCTGAGGTGGGCCCTGACAGAGACTCAGATCTACGGTGTGTTGTGGTGCTCAATGATCCAACATTCCCTCCACCCAATGGTGGTCCAAAAAACCCAAACTTGCTGCCATTGAGTCGATGTGGACTCCTCATGAGAGTATGGGAAATGCCCCTGTGCGTTTCTGAGACTTTACAGGAGTAGAAAGCCCCGTCTTTCTCCTACTCAATGGTGGCGGCTAGTTTTTAATTACTGTGTGCCAGCTGCAACTTGTGGTGATCATATGAATACATGAATAAAACATGAATAGCTCCTGTGTCATCTTCACCACTCGTAGTATGCTCAAGCCCATCTGGGTATTTTGAGTGTCTTCCAATGCAGGGAGCCCATCTTCTAGCCCTACAATGGAAAACATCCTGTTGTGATACAAAGGGCTATCCTTGGCTCATTTGCAAAAGTCAGGCCTTTCTTTTTAGTCTGTCTTAGTCTGGAAGCTCTGTTAAAACTTGCCCACCATGGGTGACCCTTCAGGTATTTGAAATGCCAGTGGCACAGTTTCAGCATCATAGCCACACAGAAATCACTGTGGTGTGACACACTACTGGACATTCTTTCCTCACAAAGGTGGTAGTGATGAGGGAGAAAATAAACGGATGAAAGACTGCCTAGGTTCTTCTAGGTTCCGACCATTGATCCCATACTCATGACTTAGGTCTACCCTGACGCATAACTTACTCTTCCCTTCTCCCTCATTCACCAGTCCTGAATGGACTATTACCCGACTGGTATCTACCAAGCACCATTAACTACCAGAAGCAGTCCAAATCACCACAAAGAAAACATTACTTTTCTTTGAAATGTTACACACCTCTTACAAGGGAATCAGAAGATTCTGTTGACTCTATGTTGTCTCTGAGACACAGCAATGACTTTGTCCCATCATTTCCCAGTAAGAACTCAGGGTGATGCCCACATGTGTCCTAAATCTTTGTGCTTATGGTTTCATCCATTTGGGATTATGAGAGCCCCAGTGATAACTGAGTCCACGTGGATGATGTATTCCTTGATAATCTTTCTCCATGGCATATGCTTAGGTTACTCAGCCCCCACTAAGACCTGGCACAGCCATATCCCCTATCTTTGAACACATATAATCTTTACCTCATTAAGGGCTTAATTCCTCCATTCCTGAACATCAAATTAAAGTACCTTTTGCATATTTTATCTGTACAGCTCAGAATCACATGCCCCTTTTAAATTCTTCCACACTGGTTAACAAGCATCATGTATGAAAAAGTGAGTGATGAATCATCTATCTATTGAATACACAAAAGACATTCAAAAATTAATGGAAATGGGATGAAAAGATAATATAATTTTTCTACTTTTTGAATCCCCCTTGTAGTATTTGGCAGGGGCTGATGTAGATACCAACCACTGAGTGTCCTTAGCACAGGGCTCCAAAGTTCAGAATCTTTTTCTACAAGAAGAAAGGATGGTCCCTTCAGTGTTGAGATATTTAAAATTTTAATTGCTATATGTTCCGCAGCCCTTCTTGTGCCTGGGGAAACAATCACCTTATTTCTCACTAGCTCTATGCTAGGTTCTGTGTTAGGCACATTATGAGCACCGTATTACTCAGTGCTCATAGTCATAGGTACCCTTTTCATCTCTGTTTTTCCTAGGAGGAACATAAGCAATGGAGGAGGCAGATAAAGGCCTATGCTTGCTAAGTACAGGGAGGCAGGGGCTAAATCCCAAGTTAGGTCTGAAATGAGGAAGCACAGTTAATTTGGAGACTATCCCATCTCCAGAGTAAAGCTGTTACAATATGCTTGGAAAACAAAAAGCCATAGGTTTGGCAAGAGCAGAGGATTCAAGAGGGTACAATTCCATGGCTAACCACTTGACAGTAAGAACAGTGCGTGGGCTGTGGTAGACTGTCCTGGTCAATGTTGACAACGTACCTAACGCTTCCTCCAAATAGATGTGTGAACAGGCACTTTTAGAATACCTGAGCTAAGAGAATCGGGGTTCAGGGTGAGGGGGGTGGAATCAGAGAATCAGATTCTAGGTGGAGTGGGAAGGACTGAAAATTGTAGTGTAGCTGGAATAATACATGGTTCAGTGAGCAAGATGGGTTAGAGTATGAATTAAAGGTATACAGGACCATGGGGATAAGCACTGAACATCAAAGGGTGCAATTAATTCCATTCCAGTCATTTCCCAACAACCGGGAACAGCGAGACACAACCCTGCCCTCCATTTCATTGCCTTCAGATGAAAGGAGTCTTTCTAGGGACCTAGTCATTTACAATTGGCAAGAAGGATGTTGGGGAAGGGGTGGTGGGTATCAGACTCCAGATGAGCAGTGCGCTGCTTCAGAACTGACATGTGGTGTCTGACTTCCAGGTAACAAAGAGAACATGTGGCTGCACATTGATGCGGCCTATGCAGGCAGTGCCTTCATCTGCCCTGAGTTCCGGCATCTCCTGAATGGGGTAGAGGTGAGTTAGCTCTTTGAACTTGAATACAGTGGATTTTTAAAATCATTCTCTCACCAGTAATGTTTCCCTTTATAAGACTATAACATTTGACATTTCACTATGATGGTTTGATTCTACAACATGTTTCCTAACTATTTCTCTCGATTATTGGAAATTACACATACTCATGACAAGGGTTGAAAATCGTCCCCGGTCAGATAGTCTGTGTTCTACAAATACTCTTTAGGTTTGTAGCTATTACTCCATCTAAATTAATCCTGGGCAGGGTGGACATATATAAGATACAGTTTAACATGAAAAAAACTATAGAGGAAAATGGACTACTCCAGATAGATCACAGTTTAAATCACAAAGCAAATCTTGATCAATTTGCCTGAGTTTTGAACCTAGTGAGCCAACTCTTCCAAACCCACCATTGTCAAGTAGATTCTAACTCATAGCAACCCTGTGCAATCAGGTAGAACTGCTTCCCCAGGGCTTCTGAGAGTATACATCTTTATGGGAGCAGGCTGCCTCATTTTTCTCCCAAAGAATGGCTGGTGGTTCCTAACCACCAACCTTTTCATTTGCAGCCCAATACTTAACCCATGGTGCCAATTGGGCTCTTGAACCAACATCAATCCCTTTTTCACAGTCATCTTCACCTCCTGCACATGTTCCTTTTAAATCCCTGAACAGGCTTTGAGCCTTTTCTACACTTGAGCAAATCCCAAATCAAACCCACCACTGATGACTCAACTTCGACTGAGAGCAGCCCTAGGAGACAGCAGAACCAAAGGGTTCCAAGACTGAACTCCTATGGAAGCAGACTGCCATGCCCTTCCATAGAGTGACTAACTGGTGGGTTCAGATGTCTAAACTACGACACCACCAGAACTCTTTGTTAAAAGTAAGGCTAAGGAGCCTGAGTGGCATAGTGCTGGTTATGCCACACCCTTTCTTGATGAAAACCGTAAAGATCGAGATATAAAGGAAATTCTTCCTGTGATTCAGGGCCTATATGAAAAGCCAGTAGCCAATGTTACATTTAATGGAGAAAGACTGAGACCTGGAAGAGTACATATTCTCAGAACATCTACTCAATATTGCACTAGAAATCCCAGCCAAAGAAATTGAAACAAAAGCATCTAGGTTGGGAAGAAGAAATATAAGAATCTCTACTCGTGAATATTATGGTCCTATTGGTAGAATCTAAATGTGCAAACTATGGAGACATGAAAGCATGTACAATACTGTCCAGTCGACCTTTCAAGAATGGATTATCTAATGCAGCGGTTCTCAACCTTTGGGGGTCAAACGACCCTTTCACAGGGGTTGCCTGATTCATAACAGTAGCAAAATTACAGTTATGAAATAGCAACAAAGATGATTTTAAGGTTGGCGGGGGTCACCACAACACGAGGAACTGTATTAAAGGGTCGTGGTCTTAGGAAGGTGGAGAACCACAGATCTAATATAACAAGAAGCAAAAACCGCAAAAGACGACTAAACGAGATCACATAAAAATTTTTTAGTTTTGTTGAAAAAGACTTACAAAAACATGAAATGATAAGCTACTTATAGGAGAGTACCTTCAGAAACTATATATCTAAGAAGAATTGAATAACCAATATGTTAGATGGACAACTTTACAACAAAAAGACAAGACATTCATAAGGAGGGATAAGGGCTAGAATAGACATTTCACCAAAGAGGACATTTAATTGGCCACCAAACCCTTGAAAAGACGCTCGGTGTCATTAAACATCTGAGAAATCCAATTCAAAACCACAGTGGTTACCGGTTCACTACCACTGGGAGGGCTAAGATTAAAACAAAGCGGAACAAAATAAAGCAAGAAATGTTGGTGAGGTTGTGGGGAAATTGGGATCCTTATCCATTGCTTGTGGGAAAGCAAATTCACGTAGCCATTGTGGAACATAGTGTAGCAGTTCCTTAAAGAATGAAAAACAGAACTATTATATGTCCCGGAAATTCCACTGCTAGGTGCATACCACAAAGATTTGAAAGCAGAGACTCAAACAGAGACTTCTGCACAAATGTTCATTTCAACACAATTCACAAAGCCAAAAACTGGAAGCAACTTTCATACTCAGCAACTAATGAAAGGATAAGCCAAATACAATAAATACATACAATGGAAAACTATTATTCAGCAGAAGAAATGATGTCTTGATACTTGCTATAGTACGGATGGAACTTGAGCACATTATGGGGAGCAAAATAAACCAGTAAGAAAAGGATAAGCATGGTATGACCTCACATATATAAAAATAATAGAAAAGGTATATAGAGGCCAATGTTAGATAGTGGTTACTAGGGAACAGGCAGGAAAGGAAATAAGAAGATTAACAATGATTGATAAATTGCATTGATCAAGTATGGAGTTACACATCTAATTATTTCAGTTGCTGCCAATAAGTTGTATATGTTTAAAAAGTTGATAGACAAAAGTTATGTGCTGTATTTACAATGACAATAACAGAAAAAAGAGTATTTGCTGAATGTATATATAAATGTATGACCAAACAATTGATATGATTTTGTACTTTGGTGTGGAGGTTTAGGGTCATGGTTTCATGGGACATCACAGTTAATTGAGCTATAAAATGTTTAATGTATCTGTTATACCTCCAACTTCCTTGTGTTGTGCCCATGGTCTGAAAAGATTACAAGTCGTTATCCAAACACAACAATCTGCCTCTATTCACCTGGAGCAAAAGTAAGAAAGAGTGTCAGAAATGGAAGGATAACATGGAACTTATGGCTAATAGCCACTGTGAACAAATGCTTCCTGTGCCATGAGACAGGAAGAACTGAATGGTGTCGAGCTATCATGACAAATTTTTTTCTTTTAAAACAGTTTAATTGGTACATAATCCACATACCATTCAATTAAATAGTTTCATCATATCAGGAAGAATTGTACAATCATTACCACAATTAATTTTAGAATGTGTTCTTCCTTCTTGTACTTCTTGTTATTAGTTCCCAATTTCTCCCCAACCTTCCCTATCATACACCCAAGGAACCATGAATCCAGTCACTGTCTCTATACATTTACCTATCCTGAATCTCATATACAGAAAAACGCTTTTAAAAAACTAAGAATAAAAACAAAATGAGAAAAATTTTAATAGAAAAGAAAGAAAACATTCGAAAGTAGAGAAAATTTAAAATTTGGAGAAAATTCAAAAGTAGAGCTAAAAGGGAGATCAATGACAAGGTGTCAAATTTTAATCTAACAGCATCTGCCTTGATCCACTTTGCAATGCCCTCTGCATGATAGCCAGGAGACGCACACCCTTCGACTGTGCTTGGGGGGCATTCACCACAGACTTAATCTATGTGCGGACCCTGCAAATGAATTTTGGGCTTCCACTGTCATCCACAACCTTCTGCAAACCAGGTGTTCACAGTTAAGCCCCGATACTATTCCCTCCTTTAGATGTGTATTATATTATTTATAAATCTTGGATCACACAGGCTGGTATGTTTCTTCTATGTGAAATTAGGTGACACCTCATTTCGATGACTGAATGCTTGCTTTTTAAGCCCTTTAAGACCCCACATACTATTTTTTTGATGTATGGGCACCTTCTAGTTTCTTTGCCACACTTTGATATAGTACCTATTTCTTCAATGATCTCTTCATGAGGGTATCAAGTAGGATCATGTACCGTGACTAATCATTTTGATCAAATATTCTATGATGGATCTTGATCAAAAGTGGGAAGATACAGAGCAAAATTTCAAATTCTCATGGACTCTAAATGTTTTGACATCTGAAAAGTGAATGAATCCCTGATACTATTGCCCTGAGATAATCTTTATACCTTGAATAAGAAATATTCCCTGAAGTAATCTTAAAACTAAGTATTTGTTTAATTTAACGAAAAAAAGTTGTGCCCTATGCCCTTTTAAGAACTATCTCTCTGCGAGAAAAAGAAGGACAACAGCAACTCAAAAGATTAGATAAGAATTTTAGGGAGCAGTGAGTTCATGCTAAGGAGTCCTGATGGTGCAGTTGGTAAAGCATTTGGTTGGCTAAAAACAAAGTTGATGGTTCAAATCCATCAGCTTCTCTTCAGGAGAAAGATAAAACTATCTACTCCCACAAAGATTTACAGTCTTAAAAAGCCTATGAAGTCAGAAGAAGCACACCAGCCTGTGTGATCACGAGGTGTTAATGGGATCAGGTATCGGGTATCTAAGACCCAGAACAAAATCATACTCAATGTGAACAGGGGTGGTGGTGCATGCAGTGAAGACCCAATGCCCATCTGTAGACAATTGGACATCCCCTCACAGAGGGGTCACAGGGAAAAGATGAGCTAGTCAGGGTGCAGTATAGCACCGATAAAATACACAATTTTCCTATATTTCTTTAATGCTTCCTCCCCCTCCCCCCACTATCATGACCTCAATTTTGCCTTACGAATTGGATTAGACCATAACATGCACATTGCTACAGATAAGAGCCCGCAACACAGGGAATCCAGGATAGATAAACCCTTCAGGGTCAACAATGAGAGTAAAGATACCAGGAGGATTAGGGGAGGGTGGGGAGAAAAAAAGGGGGGATTAATCACAAGGATCAATCTATAACCCCCTCCCAGGGGGGAAGAATAATGGAAAAGTGGGTGAGGAGCGATGGAGGATGATGTAAGATATGAAAATAATAATCTAAAACTTATCAAGGGTTCGTGAGGGAGGGCAGGCAGGGAAAGGAGGGGGAAGAAATGGGGAGCTGATATCAGGGGCTCAAGTGGGAAGAGAATGCTTTGAAAATGATGATGGCGGCATTGTGCAAATGTGCTTGACACACTGGATGAATGTATGGATTGTGATAAGAGGTGTAAGAGCCCCAATAAAAGTGAGGGGGAAAAAATCTAAACCAAAATTATTTTCATTACGACTTCATAACTGCAATTTTGCTACTGTTATAAATCACAATGTAAATATCTGATATAGGACGTATTTTCATTGTTACCAATTGAACATAATTAAAGCATCATGATTAATCACACACAAAAACCATGCTTCCGATATATAATAAAGTTCAGAATGACTTGGGTCATACAAAGAAAAAAGCCTAGGAAGCAGTTCTATTCTGTCCTCTAGAATCACTGTGTTGGGATCGACTCAGCTGCCACGTGTTGGCGTCTGCTGCTGAATTTATGCTAACGAGAAAAGACGGACTTAGAGGCAGGCCCTCAATGAGAGGGTTGACCCAGTGTCTGCAGAACGAGGCGCAGACGTGAGAACGAGGGGGAGAATGGCTCACCACCGGGCAGCGTTTCCCTCCGTTGTACACAGGGTCACTGTAAGTTGGAGCTGACTCATGGTGCTTCACAACACTGGTGCTCTCAAAGTCAGGCAGAATTTTATTGCTGATAGTAGCTCCTGGGACAGGAAGTTTTTCCCCAGAAACTGCGATATAAGAGAGTAAGTGAACTAGTGTGACTACAAAATCACAGAAACCAATATGAACCCAAACTCTCAGAATGTGAAGCTATTGTTTCCTGACATATCCTGCATCCAGATCTGCACACTTTGGAAGGCGGTGTTTTAATCTCTCTAAGCCTACCTCGAAGAATTCTATGTCCTTGAATTTACACCCCATCAACAGCAGCTTGGGGATCCTCATGGTACCTAAATTGTGTTCCCGTGCAATAGTCTTTAAGGATGAGGAACAAAGGAAATTGGAAGGGTCAAGGTCAGGCTGCAGAGTGGGTGGTCTTAGGCTTCCCAAAGCAATGCTTCCAGGGCAGTCCTTGCTACCATTAACAAATGAGCAGATACATTATCATGTTGGGGGAAAAAATCCATGTATTTATGGATTTTTCTCACTGATGCAGCTTTCAATTTAAAAAAAAAATCACTTTACTGAGGAGTCTTACAGCTCTTATAACAGTCAATTGTATCCAGCATATTTGTACAGATGTTGCCATCATCATTTTCTAAACATTAACTTTTTTTGAGCCCTTGGTATCAGCTCCTCTTTTCCCCCCTCCCAGCTTCCTCTCCTACCCTTGTGACTCATTGATAAATTATAAATTATTAGTGTTTTCATATCTTACACCAACCACTGTCTCAATGCTCTTAAAACTTCTTTAGAGTTTAGTGGCTGTGATAAAATTCTGTCCCATAAGAAACTCTATCAAGATTACCTGCTTGGAATCCACAAAACATCGCTATAACCTCTGAGCTGCCATCTCTGCCTTGAATCTAACAGACTCAGCACATTTCCTCAGCAGCCACTGGATTAATTGGACCTTTTGTGGAAAGCACTCTTTCGAGAGTAAGATAAATGTTATTTCTGAGAGAACTTGTGCACAGCTGTTCACTGACTGCCGAGATGTGTCTCAATATGATTGGCTTGGAAAACATCGGTGCATGTATGATCTGGATGCTTGCTCACAGTACTTGCTGACTTACTCTCGTGAATACCAAAAAGGGCCCAGAGCGGCAAGCATTGGCAGTGCATCAGGAAAGATATGCAAGGCAGAATATTTGTAGCCTTAGGCCAACCACTGAGGCTGTCTGCTTTATACGACATAGCCACTCACCACACGGATGTTGGCATAAAACCCCGCGTTTCCCTCAGAACAAGCTGGTTAACTGTGGGGAGTCAGTTAGCCTCTCTCTCTATGCTTCATAGGATGAATTTAATAACTATAGCTCTTGCCTGGATTTTTGTAAAGATTAAATGCATTCGTTATCTTTAAAGGGCTTTAAAAAGTATCTGGCCTCTGTAAATATTATGCATGCATTAGCTGCTATTTTTCTTTATTACCCTGGCCTAGAGCAGTGGTTCTCAACCTTCCTAAAGCCAAGACCCTTTAATATGGTTCCTCATGTTGTGGTGATTCCCCAAACCATAAAGTTATTTTTGTTGCTACTTCATAACTGTAATTTTGCTACTGTTATGAATCGGGTGACCCCTGTGAAAGGGTCGTTTGACCCCCAAAGGTGGAGAACTGCTGGCCTAGAGAAAGTGTTCCTGAGTAACTTTCCTGTGTTTTCATGTCAAAACTCCACAACAATCTCCCGATTTCTATTTGCCTTCTCATAATACTGTAATCGGAGAGAGTGAATGTTAGAGGTATATTGTGTAAACAATATCTTAAAAAAATGCCTGTTAGAAATTAGTAAAATAGCATTCTGATTGATACATCCATCATATCCATTTGTTTACATATTTACACATTCATTCAACATTTTTCTGTTGAGTACTTAATGTGTGGTAGGAGATCGATCAATCCTTGGTGGTAAAATGGAGCTTCCAAATTCCTTTGTAAGAATAGGTTGGGGGGGGGGCGGCATGTCGAAATTCTGATAATATGTTATTAATACCCAGAATATATTTATTGCTATCAGATAGTTTTATGAGTGCTTTAGTATTGGTAAATGAATAATAAATCTGTATGCTTATAAATGGGAACCCTGGTGGTGTAGTGGTTATGTGTTTGGCTGCTAATCACGAGGTCAGCAGTTCAAAACCACCAAATGAGGCTTTCACTCCCATAGAGTTACAAGCTCATAAACCCACAAGGACAGTTCTACCCTATCCTATAGGGTTGCCAAGAGTTGGGATCAACTTGATGGCAGTGAGATCTATGTTTTTGTTTTTAGTTAATGCTCATGAATACTTTTTCTTTGATAGCCAATATAAATCCCTTGAAATGCCAAGCCCTGGACAGTTTCAAAGGAAGGACCATGTACTCATTTGGGATTCACCTGCCTCCTCAGGGCCCAGGTGTACCTTGGCTAGATGAGCTCTTCCTGGTTAGATACTTTTTCTAACTCTAGGAAGCTGGTTTTCCCATTTTTCACTTCCCATTGGGCTGACTATATGAGGTTTTTGTCTTTCATCGGGAAGGTGCCTAATTGTCAGACCACCCTAGTGATGGGCAGATCCTATCAGCAGCAGACAGTGTTTCCTGACCAACAGTGAATCATTTCATTTTTCCCTGCATTATTGCTCCTGACTCTATCTCTTTGCTTGGCTGAGGGCCTTGGTGCTCGCTGGGTCAGATAAGGGGATGCAATATCCTGTTGTAACCCTTCTCTTGTAGATAAGCGCCCTTCCCTCAGTCAGCAGGAGGGAAATATCACTGCCGGGTAATGAAAGACGTTTAAACTGATCCGTCCCATAGGAGGGAACTAATAAAATCCCTAGCAAACAAAGCTCTTCTTTAACCTTTTGTTTCCTTTTATCAACAAGTGGAACTCACCATAATTTCCGGTCTCTTTCTGAACATTGCTTTTATTGAAGCATGAGAGGAAATGAATCTGCAGCTCCCGAGCAGATCGATGTGGAAAGTAAGCATTAGGTCATTAAATGTCCTCCTCCCCCGTCCCCACTGCCGACTTGGCCCTTGTCCTTGTTGCTTCTTCTGTGCTCCTTCCTCAAACAAACAGAGAAGAAAGGTTGAAAGTCTTGAGAAGCTATTACAAGAGGGGGGTTCAGCGATTCCCCATTGGGAGACTGAGTTAGGTTTGTGTCTGGCCAAGGCTGCTGCCTTGATTTCTGCTCCAATTATGAATCTAAGCTGGTGGCTGAATATATGGACTTTCTGGATCCAGATTCTGTTCATCATTCAGATGCGAGGCTAGTGCACACATTTTAGAAAATATAAGAACTCATCCTTCAGAAAACTTAGAGGAAATTCAGAGTGCGTATCCAGCCGCTGGACTCTCTTATTTTCTCCTGGAGAGCATGGCAGCTGGAACAAGTTGCTTGTGGTAGTCACCAGCAAGGAAACTTGTAAGCATTACGAAAACAATGAACTTCACATTGTCTGTAAAAATTTGTTGACAGCAAACATTTGATTAAATTGCAAGAACTGTTGATGTAGACTCATAGCAACCCCATAGGACAGAGTAGAACTGCCCCCATGAGTTTCCGAGGCTGTAAATCTTTACAGAAACAGAAAACCTCATCCTTCTTCCGTGGAGTGGCTGGTGGTTTTAAAATTGCTGACGTTGTAATTATCAGCCCAGCTTGAACCCACTACAACACCAGGGCTGTGAGCTGGAATTAACTTAATGGCAGTAAGTTGGGTTTGGTTGCTGAAATCCAGCAATGCTAATGGAAGAACCGATCATACAAATGGAAAATGGGGTTATCCTTGGTTATTGTACATTGAGTAAGTCATCTTCACTTGTCTGTTGTTCACAACTCAATGGATGTCTTGTGGACTTTGCCTGTTTATAGAGTGGAAAGAATCATAGGATGAAGCATAAATATTAATTAAAATATAAAACTCAAGACTGAAATGGTCCTGGACAATTTCTTAGATGGTAATCTAAGTTAAAGTTCTGATCATTCCAAATATTTGACTAATTTATATCATGTGCATATATTTTATGTGACTTTATGCTGTACAAATTTATGTGTGAATAAAATATTAATAATATTTAGCCTTTTAAAAAACAAAAGTAGACCTCTTATGTTTTGTTACCTATATATACCACAATTTAAAAAAAAGTGGAACTGTGCATCATCCTTAAATGGTTAAATATTCATATGCTTAAATATGCTTAATATTTAAGAAATGCTTAAATGTGCATATATAATCGCAAAGCAGGTGAGCCACTGGTTGTGATGCCACGTGGGAGACCTCCTCTCCCTTATAAACAAGCCTCCCTGTGTCTTTTGATGGACTGTGTTTTTTCAGATTATGCATTTAATAAATGATTAGTTATTTTAAAATGCATCCTTTGTAAGGAATGTGGTAACCCAATTTGGAACATAAATTAGGAACAAACACATAAATAGTAAGCTGCTTTAAAAGAGTACCTTTAGAGTTTATCTTGATCCTTTCCCTCATATATACATTTCTACAGCATTTCTCCACCAAGGGCACTTGGGTGATAAAAGAAGAGCTGAGACCATCATCTGGATCCCTTGCTCTAAGTCTATTACCTTCCCCCTACAGAAAAGAAGGAGGGTCTTCATTTCACTCTTCCCACAAACACTGTTTGAGCATCTTTGCATGCCTTACCCTGGACCCTTAATTGAGAGTAATCAACGTACCAAGAAGTCAATCTAGGTTTGAGATCAATGACCCTCATTCCAGGTGCATGAACATCACTAGCCTATATCCGGTGGGATGCCACCCCTGCAGGGCCCATTCCACACCGCACACAGCATGTCCTTTTTCCCCTCTCTATAAACCCTGTGGCCTGGTTGACAGTCCTCTGATAGTCTCTTTCATATTGCATTTAGATGGTCGGTCCTCCTGTCAGATTTCACCACTTTTCCATGAGCTTGGGAAGCAGTATGTTTTAATCACATGTCTTCCCTGGGGTCACTACATGTTTGATAATAACCATAAATCATCCACAGGAGCAACCTGTACACTGCACAACCAGTACACAGGCACTGCACTCAGACCTCTGTAGGTGCTACTTCACAACATATTCTTGAGGCAGGAATTCTCATCCTAGTTCACATGATGTGGGCAATTGGTCTGGCTCTGACTCCCCAGCTCTTTTGGACTTTAACTCGGAACTAGATCTATATTTAGCTGCATGTCTCATGAAGTAGGATTTATTATTACCATTTTAAAATGAAGAAAAGGAGCTCAATTTTAGCAATGTCGAGAGCACAGACTGGAACCCATAGCTCAGTTCCTCGGACCTCTAAGTCCTCCTACCTCTAAGCCATGATTTCCATGGCTTCACATCTCATTTCAACACCATACCACCCGGCGTCTCATGGTGTGGCCTCTTGGCTTTTTATTAAAATTTTCATTATGATGTGTAAGACTTCATTGTTTTATAACTAAAATGTTCGCTTTTTTGTTGTCATTTCCTTGACAGTTTGCGGATTCATTTAACTTTAATCCCCACAAATGGCTTTTGGTGAATTTTGACTGTTCTGCAATGTGGTAAGTTTCCTCATTCATTAGCTGTCAATTCCCTGCCCCCTTGCTCCTCGGCGATGGTTCGTTTGAAAGGAGACAGTCTTGTAAGCTAGAAGAGCCTGTGACGTCACGTCACTGGCTTTTGTTTCTGAAATATTCACAGAATTCTTGCTGAGTCGTACCCCTGGTTGTAAAGCATTACCTATAACGAACTATTGCGACGTGTTGGCAGAAGGAAAATGGAAAGCAAACAGACAAAAGCTGTGATTTGATTTATCTAGCATGAACAGAAAACAGACGTAAGGGAAGGGTGATTCATGTTTCTAATTCACTTGCTTCGGTGTTTTTGCCCCTAGATTTATAACCAACCCAACACCTTAAAAGCATTCTCTAAAGAAAAAAAGCACACACAAAAAAACTCCAGTTTCCTACGAGGAAAATCACAATCCCTTTGGTTATATTTAGATCAAGAAAAAGAACTCAGAAATTAGAGGACATGGTGGCACCTCGAGGCGAAGCTGTGTAAGAGACAATATGATTGGAGTGGTATGAGAGTGCGGATTGACGCTCTTCCATTTTTCAAGCCAGAGGCTGAGGAATCAAACTTAGGATCAAAGGGCTTTGCAGTTATTTTTTACAACTTTGCTAAATATATAATTAAATGAGTGGTTGTCCTACTTGGACTGGTGAAAAAATAAATCAGCTCTCACACAAGCTAATTAAAATTAGTCCCAGTTTACCCAGTGATCTCTTAGTCCTTTTGCTAGTTTATCTAAAGAGAAGCTGCAATTTGAGTGCTGTCCTTCAGTTCAAATAAAAGGATTTTCTTGTCAGATTTCTTTCTCCCAACCTTTGGTACTTGATTTTTATCACCAGTTAGTATATGGGCCCATCACATTTTATTTTGTTTTGTTGTTAGCTACTGTCGAGTTGAAACAGACTCACGGTCACTGTATTTCTAACAGAAGAAAACATTTCCTGATCCCACCTTCTTCACAGTTGTTGGCATGTTTCTCAGTTGGATAATACTTAAGGGTGCCTTTATTAGCTAATCTTCAGAAGTTCATCCTAGGCCTTTCCCCCTAATCCTGGAAGTGACACTGAAACTGTCAGCTCGGGTTGACCCCGTTGGCGTTTTAAATACCGATGCCACAGGTGACTATGAGCAAGGACAGGGGGTGGAATTCTATATTTTTAATCAGTATTTATAAAATCTATAGTTGTTATGAATGTTAATGTTCATTTTTAAGCTTGTAATTTGGCTTTTCTATTTTACTTCAAGTACTTATCTTTACCTAAAGGATAGTTATTCCAAGTGTTTCCATAGCCTAAAATTAAGTGTTGATTGAGAATCATGGGTGGTGCACTGGTTAATTCTGGTGAGGTATTTATCAGTTGTGAGGACTCTTTATGGGGTTAGTGTTTGGATGCCCACGTTCTGAGTGCTGTCTGAGAGCCACCAGCAGTGTGACTTGGTTATCTGACTACAGTGCTGGGATAACCGAAATACCCCAGGTGGGTGGTTTTAATGAACAGAAACTGATTTTAGGACAGTTAAGGAGGCTAGAAATCTGGATTCAGGACGCCTGCTCCAGGGGAAGGCTTCCTTCCTCTGTTATCTCTGTAGAAGGTCCTTGTCTCTGTTCACTCTGTTCCTCCATTTCTGGGTTATCTTCATGTGGCATGGAATCTCTCTGCCCCATACATGCTACCTGGCTTCTGTGTCTCATCCACTCTTTTTCTATTTTAAAAGTGATCAGCTTAAGGAACACCCTAACCTTCGTGAGGCTGACCTCATTAATATAACAAAGAAAATGCTATGCTCAAATGGGAGGAGAGCCACAGGCATGTTGTTCTTTCTAGTGTTACTGAGTTGCTTACAACGCACAACAATCTCATGTGACAGAGCAGAATTACTCTGTAAGGCTTTCTAGGCTGTAATCCTTAGGGGAGAAAATCACAAGGTGTTTCTCCTATGGATATTCCAGGTGCCACTTGAGCGTCTTCACACAGGTAACAGGCTTAGGATTTGCAATACACATTTTCGGGGAACACAATTTAATCCATTACACAGAATATATTACCTGTACTCTTTTTTTTTAATGGAGTCCTCCTAGGTGAGAGAACATAGCTACTGCGATGACACTAAGGTGCTCCATGTAAACTATGAAATCATTATGGATGAGCAGAATAAGAGTTGTCAGGAATGGAGCGGTTGTAACCAGGAGTGCCATCGGCAGCCCTGGCCACAAGCAGGCGCTCACAGCTTGCCACGATGTTTCAGTCATGACCTAGCTAAAGTAGTAATGTCAATAATACTGATGTGTATTAATAGACGCCAAGGACCTGTTTGAACCCTTGACTTATGTGTGTGTGTGTTGTGCTGTTCTAAATACCCATGTTACCAGAAAGATATTTTTCTTCTTTAAGACATGATTGCAATAATGTGGGCTTGCCTAATACCATACAAGGCAGGTAATAAATAAGGAAGTCTGTCGGAACTTTCAGAACAATTTAGAAAAGTGCAGGCATCTCTCTGAACTCCCAAGTCTTTAGGCTACTGGAGATCCCCTTGCAGAGGGGCCTCGGGGAGGAGATGAGCCAGTCAGGATGCGATGTAACAACGATGAAAAATACAACTTTCCTCTA
>NW_022103904.1:15355360-15359510 GCF_000313985.2 Echinops telfairi
TTTATGAACTATCAAGGGCTCATGAGGGAGGGGGGAGCGGGGAGGGAGGGGGAAAATGAGGACCTAATGTCAGGGGTTTGAGTGGAGAGAAAATGTTTTGAGAATGATGTACAAATGAGCTTTACACAATTGATGTGTGTATGGATTGCGATAACAGTTGTATGAGCCCCTAATAAAATGTTTAAAAAAAACAAAGAAATTGAAGAAAGAAAAAAAAAGAAAACCAGCCAACAACAATCCTAAATTGCATTTTTTATAGATGTCTTTTAAAACTTGGCTAATAAGACAAATAAGGAACAAATGATTTTTGGTTCTTGATTTTACTGGCTTTTTTTATTTCTTAAAGTAAGCAGTGTCTCTTTCATTGAATGAAATTTTACCAATGGTTAGTCTATAATGTAAAGTAGACACACTGGTTATGTTCTTTAAATATTGAAATGGACAAGATAATTGAAGTTTCTAAGATTTGCAATCATTACAAGCACAGTAAATAGGATTCATAATGATTTCATTACTCTGGTCACAAGCATTTTATTGTTAATTTGGCATTTTGAATCTTTTATATGTAAATCTGAACCACTCTGCCCAAATTTCAATGTCTCTTGGATATCATATTTTCTCCAGCTATACCTACTCTCAAATTTCCCATGTGCCAAGGGCATGTCTTGTTGCTATGAGGCACATTGAGGCATTTCCAAGGGAATGAAGCACTGCAGACCCTTGGCCAGCCTCACGGTTGCTGTTAGTGGAGCCCGTTGCTGCGGTCACTGTGTCAATCCCTCTTATTGAGAGTCTTCTTTGTGGTGCTGTGGTTGACCCTCCAGATGACCAAGCATGATATCTTTTTCCAGTGGCTAGTCTTTCTTGATAACATCTCAAAGTACTTTTCTACTTAAAAAAACCCACCTATTTGTTTCCCAAATAAAAGTTTGATAACTTTAGAACATATTGTTACCTGCGAAAGTATTTTATATTAAACTTGGTTACTTTGGAAGTTATTTAACACTAGCTAAGGATCCTTGATGGCCCAGTGGGTTAAGCATCAGGTCAGGTGTTAAAATTCACCAGCAGCTTCAAGAGGGAAAGATGAGCCAATCCGTTCGCATAAAGTCTAATAGTAGGTAATGCAGATAGAGGAGTTCTATTGGGTCAATATGAGTCCTATGAGTTGGAATCAAGTCAATGGCAATGAATTTAGTTTTCAACCTTTAAGGTATGTAAGATTTGATTCTAGACCTAGGCTTAAAGCTGCTACCAATCTAAACCACTTGCCAGTGAATTGACCTTGATGCATGGTAACCCCACATGTGTCAGTATAACTGTGCTCCCTGGGGTTTTTTCTAGCTGCTTTCTCAAAAGCTTATTGGCAGGTCTTTTTTCTAAGGAGCCTGTGTTTAGCAGTAGAGCATTTAGATTTGTACCACCCAGTGGTCTCTTACGAAGCAACCAACCCACTGCCATTGAGTCCATGCCAGTTTATCTCAATCTTAAGGCTAATGGTAGAGTCGGTTATGCGTTAGGCTGTTCACCAAAAGGTGAGCATTTCGAAACCACCAACCGCTCCACAGGAGAGAGACGAGACTTTCTGCTCCAGGGGAGACTGAACCGCAGACACCCACAGGCGCAGTTCTACTCTGGCCTATCGGGTTGCTGTGCATCAGAACTGACTTGATGGCAGAGATTTTGGTTTGGTTTGAAGGCTAACAGCAGACTGCTTTAAGTGTCTTGTTGTTTTATTTGTACTTTGGTTTGGGTGCCCTTTAATATAGTGAGCTGAGTTAGTAAAAATTGTTGAAAAATAGTGGCTATCAACAAAGATATATCTGTTCACTTGGAGCAAGAACGGTTTTTGTATGTGTGTGTTTGTTTATCAAATGAAAGGGCTTGTCTGTCTAATCATGACTATAAACCACAGTGAGCAGGGAAAGAGGACACATGCTTCCGATAATGTCATGAAGCACGTATAACTTTGAATCCCTGACAAGATGAGAAATTGAAGAAGAAAAATCAGGACGATCTCATAAAATTATATATTTTAAAATTCTAAATAAAACATTAACATAATTCAGTGTTTTTTAAGGGATAATTTACAGAAATAAATTATGCTTACTCCAGATAGGCCAGGTGGCTTGATCATAGGAGATTTTGGGGAAGGGGTGGAACATTAGAATTGATTGTGATTGCACAATTCATTTTAGGGGTGTTTTAACCATGGGGGTGGTGTTCTAGAATGGACATGGTGATGATTGTACAATTCTCCTTGATATAATTCAACAATTTAACTGTTGAATTGTATGATTCGTAAATTATGTGCCAATAAAACTGTTATAAATAAATAAATAAAATTAGGAAATAACAAAAAATTTTCAAATGTCATTTACTGTGTTACCAGTAAATGGAAGGAAAATATCATATTAGATGAATACAAAACAAAAATGGCTGTAGGCCAAACTAAGCATCCATTCATGACAAAACACCCTAGAAAATTAAGAACAGAAGAGAACTTCCTTAATCTGATAAAATACATCTACCCAAACCTACAACAGACTTATTCTTAATGGTGAAAGTGTAAAGGTGACCCTTTAAAATGGGCAATAAAATGACCACTTCTAGTTAACATTATAATTGCCTAGCTTGTCTTATAAGAGAAGACAAAGAAGTAAGAGTAGGATTAGAATGGAAGATATAAAACTTTTATGATTCACAAAAGGATATGACTGTTTTCAATGAAAGATAATTTTCAATCAAAGCTTTATAATAAGAAAACATAGCAAGTTTTCCAGAAACTAACAATTTTTGAAGTTGCATTCTTTTACATCCATAAGAAACAGAGCAAACGGGACCGATAGTTCCTGGGGGACATGGGAGAAAGGGAGGTGGTAGACAGGAAGGTGGGGGTCAACCAACCCAGGGACAAGGGGACAACAAGTGAACTAAAATCAATGGTGAGAAGGGCATAGGATACCGAGGGGGGCTTAATCAAGGGTAATGTAACAGCGAGGAATTACTAAACCCAAATGAAGGTGGAACATGATAGTGGAACAAGAGGAAAGTAAAAGGTAATAGAGGAAAGAACTAGGAAGCAAAGGACATTTACAGAGGTCTAAATACAGGCATGTACATATGTAAATATACTTATATATAATGATAGAAAAATAGATCTATGTACTTATATGTATATGTTAAGAATTAAGGTAGAAAATGGGCATTGGGCTTCAACTCAATACTCCCTCAATGCAAGAACACTTTGTTCTAATAACCCAGCACTCTATGATGCTCACCTTCCCAACACATCTCTGAAGACAACTGTGTGCATAAGCAAATGTGGTGGAGAAAGCTGATGGTACCCAGCTATCAAAAGATACAAGATATTGGGTCTTAAATACTTGAAGATAAACAAGCAGTTATCTAGCTGAGAAGCAACAAAGCCCGTATGTTAGAAGCACACATCAAGAGGTGTCGATGGAAACAGGAATCAAGCATCTAAGACCCAGAACAAAATCATACCAATGTGAATAGTGTGTGTGTGTATGTATGTATGTAGTAGAGACCCAATGCCTATCTGTAGACAATTGGACATCCCTTACAGAAGGTTCACAAGGATGAGACAAGCCAGTCAGGGTGTAGTATAGCATGGATGAAACATATAACTTTCCTATAGTTCTTTAATGCTTCATTCCCACCCCCACTCCCATTATCATGACCTCAATACTACCTTAAAAATCATACTAGACCAGAACATGCACACTGTTACAGATAAGAGCCCACAACACAGGAAATCAGAACCAACAATGAGAATAGAGATACCAGGAGGATAAGGAGAAGGTGGGGGTAGAAAGAGGGAATTGATCAGAAGGATCAACATATAACCTCCTCCCAGGGGGATGAACAACAGAAAAGTGGGTGAAGGGTGACAGAGAACGATGTAAGATATGAAAATAATAATCTATAACTTATCATGGGTTTATGAGGGAAGGTGGGCGGGGAGGAAAATGAGGAGCTGATATCAAGGGCTCAAGTAGAAAGAAAATACTTTGAAAATGATGATGGCAACATATGAACAAATGTGCTTGACACAATGGATGGATTGTGATAAGAGATGTAAGAGTCACCAATAAAAGTACTTAATAAAATTTAAAAAACAACAAAA
>NW_022103904.1:15361820-15377026 GCF_000313985.2 Echinops telfairi
GTCTTAAAGACTTGAAGACAAACAAGCGGCCATGTAGCTGAGAAGCATCAAAGCCCACATGGAAGAAGCACACCAGCCTGTCTGACCACGAGGTGTAGAAGGGATTTAATTTTTTTTACAAAAGAAACTTACCACCTTCAAAGTACTCTCCACAACACTTAATACATTTATCAAATCTGCGATTCCATTCTTGGAAACATTTTTTTCTTCACCTCTTCTATTTTGTCAAGTCACTGTCCTCTCATGTCCCTCTTCATTTACAGAAACAAAAAGAAGTCACATGGAGCGAGGTCAGGTGAATAAGGTGCATTGGGAAAGAGAGGCATGCTGGGGTTTTTCTTGCCAAAAACTGGTGCAATGAGAACCAGTGCCCTGTCTCCATGAATCGGGCCTTTTTGTCACATACAGTTATGCAATCTTTTCAGAACCTCAAAGTAGAAAGCTTGATTAAGAATCTGACCCGGTGGAAAGAACTCCAACTCCACTATCCCCCTCACCTAAAGAAACAAACAAACAAATGAGCATTGTCTTGATCTTTTATTTCACTTGACAAGCTTTTGGGTGTGTGTGTGGGGTGGGGGGGGTGAGGTGACAATGGAATCTTCAAGTAGCTTGATTGATGTTTGCTTTTGGGGTCATGAGAATAGCACCATGTCTCGTCATCAGTAATGACCGTGGGAAAAAAGTCTAGGTTGCTTCAGAGCTGTTCTTTCGACGCATGGCATGTTTCCACTCGACGCTCTTTTTCTTGGTCAGTTAGAACCCGAGGCACAGATTTCGCAGCGGCCCTTATCATTCTCAAATCTTCTGTTGCAATTCTCTGAATCGAGCTCCAAAATAGTCCAAATAACTTCCCAAACTCTTCAATGGTCTGTCGTTGGTCTTCGAGCACAAGTGCATAAATTTTGTCGACATTTTTGCTTCTATTCAGGAAGTTGACAGGCATCCAGAAGCAGGTTTGTCATCAATCAACATTGCACCTTTTTTGAAATGAGAAAACCACCCATGCATTTGAGTTTTGCCCATAGCGCTGTCCTTGTAAGTTCAACATCACAACAGTTTCTGCAGCATTTTTATCAGTCAGGAAACAAAATCTAACAGTCATAAACTGTTCTCTTAAACCGGCTATCACAAAGAATGAGGTTCAAGTGAAACTGCTTTTACAAAAAGATTTACTGTGACCATAGAGAACCTTCCCAGGTGACGCCACTGGGTGCACTAACTCAGAGTGAGTTGCTTGATGCCTGCCTAGTGGGAAAAATGCATACCATGAAAGCTCTGCCTGATGGAGCCTTTTTCCATTATTTTTTTTGGGGGGGGCTTCACCTCTCATATGTAGGATATATTATTCTTTATACAATTTTGTATGGTTTTAACACAGAATAATACTTTCTTAATAAACACACACACACACACACACACACACTCAAAGGGCGTTGCTGATAGTGGAAAAGGAATTATGATCTCCACTTTCTCTCCAGAGAAAGAGAAGGCTCTCTTACCCCTGTAAAGAGTTATAATCTTGGAAAGCCACCAGGGCAGTTCTACTTTGTCTTACAGGTTTGCTAGGAGTCCAAATCCATTTGAGGGTAGTAAGAGTTTTTCTCTATCTCTGTCCTTCTCTCCTCCTGCGTGATCTCTCTGCCAGCCTGTCCCTGTCTCTCTGAAGTTTCCATGGAGTCAGTGCCAACGCATGGCACTCCATATGTGTCAGAGTAAAACTGCCCAATAGATTTTTTTTCTCTCTGTTTATTTGGTGAGTTAAAAAAAAAAATCATACCAGTAATTACAATAAACTTCAAAAGGCTAATTTTAGCGCTCTTAGAAAACTTACCAAACAGTGCAGCCTGAGCTGCAAACAAAGAGATACAAGTCTGTGTGAAGACCCTGACTGGCAAGACCATCACCCTCAAGGTTAAGCCCAGCAACACCATCGAGAATGTCAAAACTAAAATCCAAGACAAGGAAGGAATTGGGAATCTGCTCCCCACCCTCCCTACCAACAACCAGCAGTGCCTGATTTTTGCTGGTAAACATATGGAGGATGGCCATACTCTCTGATTACAACATCCAGCAAGAGTCCACCCTGCACTTGGTGTTGTGTCTGCATGGTGGCATCATTGAACTGTTCCTGCGCCAGCTGGTCTAGAAGTGCAACTGTGACAGGATGATTAGACTCAAATGATATGCTGCCTCCACCCCCTAACTGCTATAATAAGTGCAGCCACATGGGGCTGGCCCCAATCCCAGCTACGGCGACCTCCTCCCGAGAAGATTGCACTACAGAGGACAGCATTGAAGATACAGCCCAGGGAGAGTGGTGGGCCTGCCCAGACCACACTGGAACAAACTAAAAGGGAAAGAGAAAGAGAGAGAGAGTGGACCACATCCTGGCTCACCGAGCCCAGAAGACGGCACTCCTGCTCGGAGTAGCCAAGACACAAAGAGGACTGTAGGGCCAACCCCACCATGAGACATGACATCCCCTCACTGACCCACAGCACTGCAGAAGACAACACTGGAGACACAGTGCGGGAATTGTGCCTGGTTTGACCACCACACACCAGGATGAAACACAAAGGGAGAGCAACTGAGCAGCAAGGGGAGCAAAGCAATAAAGTCCCTGAGGAATACAGAAAATGGACTTCAGACTCAGAGGGCAGGGCTTGGCACCTCATCAGACTTGATCAGAAAATATTCATAAGGGTCAACAGACAGGCCTGGGACTATTTATAAGCCCCCACTTGTTTCCCCCGATGAGGGGGAAAGAACAGAAACATGGGTGAAGGGAGACAGCGGATGGTGTAAGATATGAAAATAATAATTTATAATTTATCAAGGGATCACAAGAGTGGAAGGTTAGGGGAGGGAAGGAAAAAAGAGGAACTGATACCACGTAGAAAGATACTCTAGTAGAAAGAAAATGTTTTGAAAATGATGGTAACATATGTACAAATGTGCTTGATAGAATTCATATATGGATTGTTATAAGATCCCCCAATAAAATTATATATATATATATATACAGTCACACCAACAGCTTGCATCCCAAGAAGAAGGTCAAATAAGGACCCCTCTCTGCTGACTTCCTGCATCCTGCTGGTGGGGTTCTCCTGAGCCCAATAGCCCTGGGCCCTCAATAAAGTCCCACTTTCATTGAACTGAAAAGAGAGGAAGGAAGGAAGGAAGGAAGAGAGAAAGAAAACTTATCTATATTCATTTCTTTAGAAGGGACAGAATTTTTCTATTAGGTAAAAATAATGTAAGATGTAATATTACTTTAGTATAAAAATCAAAAGACTACTCACCACATAATTATTATATATAATCATCAATCTCCATGACAGAGTTTACATTGTCATTTTTCCAACCAACTTTGACGCAAGACAAAAACAAATGCATTCCACACATTAAAGAATTTGGTGAAAACCTGCTTAAGGAAGTTATTTCCACATCCTCCTTCCCTATCCACTTTCATGATTGCTCACACACCCAAGAAAAATAGTTTAGAGTTGACTTAAATTTCTCATTGTAGAGTATAATTATGTTTATTTTCACAACTTTAATGGATTTAGCTAGTGGGTGACTGTCATTCTAGAAAGGCTTTTATCTGAAGAAAACTGCTGTGCGTTCTTCAGAGGGCTTTTGAGGCTGATTCTTACCTGGGGATTATTGGGTCTTCCCCTCTGGGTGTCCTGAGTGGACTTCAACTTCCACCCTTTCAGTTAGCAGCAGCACATTAACGATTTGCATTGCCCATTGACACACAGTCTCTATATTTTTAGTGCTCTGTCATATATGTATAGATGTCATATGTTCAATTGAGTTAGTTAATTGTGCCAGCCTGGCCAATAATCACATGTGGGGCTAATTGAAAGGCGGAGGGATAACTGGGTGGTGAAGCCTCACCTTTCTAGTTCTCGGGTCTCTTGCTTTGTGAGGGTTGCGCCAGGGTGCAGCTGCCTTAGCAGTTCCCTGCTTCAGCTTGCAAGATTGACTTCCTACAAGACATCCCCAAGGAGAAGCTACATGGACCTATCCCGATGCAGCCCTGGGTGCTGGAGCAGCCGTGTGGAGACCCCTGCTAGTGCTGAGATGCTTGTTCATTCACTGACTCAGCTTTCCTCCTGCAGTCGGCATCATTGCCTCTGTTTTGTGAGGTGGAGGACTTTGTGGACTGGTGTTGGGTTAATGGGTTAATGCTGGACTTGTGGGCTTGGGCAGCACTGGGTTGGGATGTTTTTGTGATGCACATTTTCTTTACATAAAACTCTCTCTTATACATGAGTCACTGTGGATTTGTTTCTCCAAAGTACCTAGACTAATACATCAATATATATACACATAGGATATATCATATAGAGTTATGAATATGCATGTATGTATATATATCACTTGATGCTATTAGTTGCCATTGAGTTGATAGTGATTCGGCTCAATGGCAATTAATAACATCAAGTGACATATGCTCTAGTTGCACAGTACAAGTAGAGTGTGTGCAGAGAAAAACGGCTCCATGGGGTTTTAAAGCATGCAACATATAAATATGCCATATATATATATATATTAAAGATTAAGGATCCTTAATATATATATTAAGGATATATATATATTTATCCTTAATTCTGACACTAAGAAGCGGAGATCTCTCCTGGGATAGAGAAATCCAAAGGACATTTCTCTAGTCACTCTTGTTAAATATTCTCCTAAAATGCAATGAAATTCCTAGACATACACACATAACATTAACTGCAGTAGATTTTCTTCTCCCATAGGTCAGAGGGAATATACACTAGAAGATGGGTTGCTGATTACTGTCACTGTTTTCATCCTTCTGAAAAGAGAAAACCTCCATTATGTGTCCGAAGTAAATCTCATCTCCTTCTCAGTCTTCTTTCTCCTTGGCAGTCCTCGTCCCGGCATCCTTATTTCATGGTCGCTGAATTTCATCTTTCCTATTATGCTTGTTTTCAAGTCTGAACTCCTGTCAAATGGAAAGTTCTTCTCTAGTTTGTCCGTAGGTTATTTTATTTACCATCAAATTGCTTTGAGCTAGTGTCCACCATGCCAAATGAAGCAGAGTCGCCATTAGCATAAAGTTGAGGCTTCTCTCATCCTAGTCCAAATGAAGGTTTTGGCCTGAGTGACCCAGACCATCAATTTGAATGCCTGTGGAACAAATAGGTGTAAAAGGATGAAATTCTGAAGACAGGTCTTTGGACTCGGGCCTATTGCACATGCCACTTTAGCTGTCTCTGTCTTCTCAGCGGCTAACCCATTTAGTCAGCACCCATTTACTGGCATGACCAGGAGTGGGTACTAACTGATGGTGTCAGGTCCTGAGAATACAGACAGGCATAACACGTTTTCCCACCTTCTCCCAGGTTCTCTGAGCTAGGAGATTACATCTCTGCTAGAGAGAGTCCAGGGTCTTGAGGTTGTGTGAGAGGTCAAGTGTACCCTGAGGTACCTCACAAAAGAGGTCTGCATATTTACTTTCAAAAATGAGCCATGGAAAATGCCACGGAGCATGGTCCTACTCCGGTACACATGAGGTCACCATGAGTCGGCATTGATGCCACAGCAACGGGGTGGAAGCGAGGGCAGGATGTGAGAGGCAAGAGAGCATGGCAATAGGCATGTTTGAGCAGAGCCTCGAGAGAAGAAAGCTCTTCACTGATGAGTTGAAAAGAGGGAGCAGGATGCACAGGTAAAGGAGCAGTCATCCAATTTAGCGCTACTGTTGATCTCTGTTATTTGTTCTGTAAACCAGGGTGAAAAACAGATCCAGCTTAACCGGAGCCTTTAAACTTGACCCCCTTTATCTGAAACACAGTCACCAGGATTCAGGTAAGCTTATGCTCTTGCTTTTAGTCAATTGTTCCCATGTGTGTTTTCCACAGAGCTCTATTCCAAGTTTCTAGAAGGCAGAAGAGGATCATTTACAGACAGTAATGGTTGGAGGGTTGAGAAGCAGGAGCGGTTCTCCACTTTTCTTCCCTGTAGGGTGGCATGCCCTAATGCCAAGGGCTCCCTCTGTGGAATTGCTACTCCCACGAGCACCTAGAACCTGATGCTCAGGGCAGGGGCAGGAGCAAGAGATGCAGAGATGCCTCCTACATGTAAGGAAGCATCTTTGGAATAAGGTCTGTCCTGATGTCTTTCTGAAAAGGAATCTGGATCAATGCATGCAAAACTCACAAAGGAAGAAAAACTGAACAAACAAAGTTGGGCAATGGTGGAGAGAGAAGAGAAAATGAGATGGAGCTACAGGTAGGATTGGTATACAAAATGCATGCTGCATTCCTTCAGTTAAGTTGGCACTGGTGACAGGACACCCACCCAAAGGTCACTGGAAATGGACCAGAAGACAGTTAAGTAGTGACTGATGAGTCCCACAGAAGGGTGAGCATGGGCTGCTCCTTGGGCTGCAGCAGGGAGCTGCACACTTGCTAGAAGGGTACGAATTTGGCTTTGGGTTTCCCAGGGATAGGAGGAGGTAGACAAGTCATGGTGACTTTAAGGACTGAGGAGCAGAGCACTCCTGGGTAGGAAAGACCCTAAAGGCATTTCTCCAATACCTTTTTCACAGCTCTGATCTTTTCGCATACACAGTGGCCCAATGCCAAACCTAACATTACATAGACCAGGCTATAGAAGTGAAACCATGGCCACCGGAAACCATTGGCTAAGAAGTGTTTATCATTCTTGGTGCTAACAGTGACCGATTGTACAAGGGTTCTAAATTGGACGAAATTCTCCAACCAGGCCTTAAGGAAACCAAAGGACTGAGAAACAAATACCTTCTTTCACTAATAATGTTGTTTTGGTTGTTAATCAAAACTCTACTTGAAACCTCTAGTTGCACGGTCCAATAGAATTTTCTGCAAGGAAGAAAATGTGCTATAGTATGTGTCTACTGTGCACTTGAAATGTGGTTAAGGTGTTTGAAGAATTAAATCTTTAAATGTATTTCATGTCAGTTAAATTTAAATAACCACAGGTGGATACCATATTAGAAGGTGCATGTGTTAGTCTGGGTACTTTAGAGAAACAAATCCACAGAAGCTCATGTATAAGAGACAGTTTTATATAAAGGCTAAGTGCACAGCAAGAAAACCATCCCAACCCAGTGCTGCCCAAACCCACAAGTCCAACATTAACCCATATGTCCGACACCAATACACAAAGTCCCCCTCCATCTCACAAAACACATACAATGACACCGACTATAGGAGGAAAGCCGAGTCAGTGAAGGTGTAAGCATCTCAGCACTGGCAAGGGTCTCAACATAGCTCCTCCAGCACCCAGGGCTGCATTGGGGTAGGTCCAGGCAGCTTCTCCTCAAGGATGTCTTGCAGGAAGTGAGCCTTGCCAGCTGATGCAGGGAACTGGCTAAGGCAGCTGCACCCTGGTCCGACCATCAGAAAGCAAGAGACCCGAGAACTAGTCACTGAGCCATTTATCTCTCTACCCTTCCATTAACCCACATGTGTTTATTGGCCAGGTTGGCACAATAAACATTAGCTATCTCAGTGCAGCTATATACACTGGAAAGGAGGGTCATTCATTCATTTTGGCTCATGACAACCATGTGATTATTTAACAAATTGAGCACCTATTACATATCAAGTACATTTTTGGTGTTGCTATTTTTAGTTATGATTTACTATCAGATTACTGCTGATGCCTGTGTGAGCTATTTTTGATTGAACAGTGTGATCCACAGGAAAGGCCACATGGTATGGTATGGGGGAAAAAGCATTGATCTAGGAGCTGAGCTCCACTGTGTCCCTTAGGGCTTCCCGCTTACAGAGTCATTCACGATATGAGTGGGTTGGGCTGAAAGACCTCGTTTTACTCTCATCTCCAACATCTTATCATTTAAACTGAGAAAACCTTCTACCTGTTTTGTCAGTTTGTCATACTGTGGTGGCATGAAAGTAGCTGGAATGCTGGAAACTGGGCTAACAGTTTTTAAAATACCAGCATGGACACCCATGTGGACAGGTTTTAGCAGAGATTCCTGACTACGAAGACTAGGGAGAAAAGCCTGGTGGGATACTTCTGAAAATTCGTCAACTGACACTTTGCAGCTCACAAGAGAAGAGCCACTCTGCTGCTGGAAGGCTCTCCAACCCCCCATGGCTGCAACAGTGGCCCAGTCAGACTGATCCTTGTGCAGATGACACAAGCCCAGAAAATGTTTTATCCTGTTGTCCATGGGCTCAGTCCGTGATTCAGAACGTGCTCAATGACAACAGTCTGTGAAGGATCGTATTAGATCATAGCTTCCCAAATTTATTTGGCCTACTGCCTAGTTTTCTGAAAAAGAAATTACTCTGAGTCCCTTGGGCAATTAACAACTTGTGTCTATAGCCCGGGATACAGGACAAAGCACAGGTATTTCCTTTTGCAGCCCTCTGCCCTGGACCATGCCAGCACCACCACCACCACCTCCAGGAGGCAATATTGCCCACTTTGGGAAACACTGTAATGTAAGGGGGTACCTCCCCCCAAAAAAACCGGAAATTTTTTTCTTCTTTAAAAAAAAATCATTTTATTGGGGGCTCTTACAATGCTTAGTTCAATCCATACATCCATTGTGTCAAGCACATTGGTACATATGTTGCCATCATCATTTTCAAAACATTTTCTTTCTACTTGAGCCCCTGATATCAGCTCCTCATTATTACCCCTCCCCCCATGCACCCTTGATAATGTACAAATTATTATTATTTTAGTATCTTACACCGACTGCTGTCTCCCTTCACCCATGTTTCTGTTGTTTGTCTCCCTGAAGGGGGGGGCGTTACACATCAATCATTGTGATCAATTCCCCCTTTCTCCCCCTACCCTCCTGGTATGGCTACTCCTGAGGGGTAGTATTGTTATTGTTCCTGAGGGGTTTATCTGTCCTGGATTTCGTGTGTCCAGAGATCTTATCTGCACCTGTGTACATGCTCTGGTCTAGCCAGATTTGTAAGGTAGAACTGAGGTCATGATAGTGGGGGTGGGGATGGGAAAACATTAAAGAGCTAGAGGAATGTTGTGTGTTTCATTGGTGCTATACTGCACCCTGGCTGGCTCATCCCTTCCTGATGACCCTTCTATGAGGGGATGTCCAATTGTCTACAGATGGGCCTTGGGTCTCCACTCCACTCCCCCTCATTCACATTGATATTATTGTTTGTCCTGGGTCTTCTGATGCCTGATACCTGATCCCATTGACACCTCATGATCACACAGGCTGGTGTGCTTCTTACATGTGGGCTTTGTTGCTTTCAGCTAGCTGGCTGCTTGTTTATCTTCAAGGCGTTAAAAGCCCATATACTGTGTCTTTTGATAGCTGGGCACCATTAGCTTTTATTCAAAGCAATGCGTCTATTTTTTTTTCTTTTTACAAAACAACCTTATCCCCTTCAAAGTACTCTCCATTACACTTAATACATTTGTCAAATCTGAGATTCCATTCTTGGAAACATTTTTCAAGATCATCTGTTTGGATGGCTGACAGCACCTCCCTCGTTTTTTTCTTCACCTCTTCTCTATCGTCAAATTGCTGTCCTTTCATGTCCCTCTTCTTTTTGTGGAAACAAAAAGAAGTCTTACGGAGTGAGGTCAGGTGAGTAAATTGTATGGCGCAAGAAAAGCATGCTGTTTTTTGCTCAAAACTGGTGCACTAAGATGGCCATGTGAGCAGGTGCATGCTTGTGGTGGTAAAACCAGTCCCCCATCTGCCACAAATCTGGCCATTTTTGTTGCATACAGTTCCACTATCTTTTCAGAACCTCTAAATAGAAAGCATGATTAACAGTCTGACTTCGTGAAATGAACTCCAAATGCACTATGGGTTGACATTTTTGTCCATTCAGGAAGTTGATGGATGTCCAAAATGAAGTTTATCATCAATCAACTTTTCACCCCTTTTGAAATGACAAAAACACTCATACACTCCAGTTTTTCCCATAGCTCTGTCTTTGGAAGCTGTGTTCAATATCACAATAGCTTCTGTGGCATTTTTCCCAAGCAAGAAACAAAATTTCACAGCCACACACCATTTTCTTAAATTATCCATCACAAAAAAAGAGGCTCGAGCAAACGGCTTTCATGAGAAAATTCACTGTGACCAGAGAGAACTTTCCCAGTTGACGCCACTTGGTGTACTAACTCAGAGTTGCTTGATGCTTGCCTAGTGGGAAAAATACATACTGTGGAAACTCTTCCTGGCAGAGCTTTTTTCTGTTGTTGTTGTTGTTGTGAGTTATTTGTGTGTGTGTGTGTACCCCTCTTAGTCATAGCTGAGCCTAGTTAGGGCCTGCTTACAGTCCTATGTCAATTGCCATTACCCAGGAGGTAGGAGTTTCTCACTTCATAGTGTGTCTAATCTAGCCCTAAGTAGACAGTCAGACTGGTCTTCATCATTCTCACCTTACTTCTGGGATAATGCGTGATTTCACAGATAATCACTGAGTATCTGCTCTGTACCGAATGCTGAATAGGATCTAAGAATGCAGAGATGAAATTTCTGCAAATAAATTGATTCTTTTTAATATTTTAATCATTTTTCATATTACAAATTCAGAGTCTCATGCATGAAGGGATGAATGATGAATGGTTGACATGATCTGAATGCTAACTTAACACTGGGCCAGAGAAGAAATCTCAGATTCTCATGCTTATGTAATGCAGATGGCATGACTAACAGGAATCCATTAATAATTTAGCATTTCCAATTTGTGTTTTGGGCATCATCCTTTCAAAGGACTTCTATTGAATATGTATCCTTGAGAAGTGCCACAAAGGAGAGTGACACGAAATAAAATCCAGCGTCGGTCCTCCGGGGAGTTTACCCAAGACACAGGAGAGACAGTCTATAAAATGTACATAAGAGATTCACTTTGAAAAAGAGAGGCATTAAGCATTTGATTGAGGGCAGTGGTGGCTCAGTGGTCAAATGCTTGCCTTCCATGTAGGAGACCCAACTTTGAACCAGGTCAAAACACTTCATGCTCACCCACCCCCTGTCTATGGAGGCTGGTATGTTACCAGCTTGCTGAACTATGATGCTATAGGTTTTGGTAGCGCTTCCACTTTAAGACAGACTAAGAAGAAAAGCCTGGAAATCTATTTCTGAAAATGAGTCCATGAAAACTCGTGGTCTGATCATGGGAAGGTGCAGGACTGGGCCATGTTGTCTTTTGTGTGTGGGCTTACCAAGAGTCAATGACCTACCCTAGAGCAGTTGTTAATTACCCAAAGCATTTAATTAACAAGTCTGTCTAACAGGGTTTTTTTTCTTTTCCTTTTTTCAGGGCTTATCACTGATTATAGGGTAAGTGGAATATTTCTCTCATTAATCTCCAAGTCGGTTGTAATCCAGAGAATGGGCATAATTCTGGGGGTTAGATCTTCTGCAGCCTCCCATTACTCTCATGGTCAGGATTCCACAAAATGATACCTTCAAACTCAGAGCTCTGGTGGTGCTGCTGGGTAAGTGTTGGACTGCTAACCACAAAGTCAATGGTTCAAATCTATCCACTACTATGCAGGAAAAAGATGAGTTTTTCTGCTTCCGTAAAGACTTACAGCTTTGGAAATACTATGGGATCACTATGAATTAGAATCATTTTGATGCAGTAGTTGTTTTTTTTTGTAACTCAGTTCTACGTAACAAAGTAGATGGGGCTCTGATAGGCAGCTTTGCCAACTCCACCAATCAGAGGTCCTGGGTTAGAAGGAAAGAATCTTTGCCTGTTCCCTTAGGAAAAGACAAAGAGACAGCTGTACACAAGCTTTTCCCAAATGCAGTGGGCTCCATCCCTTGGCCCTCAGTTAGACATCATGACTGTGTGCCCGAGACGGGCCTTCTGAGGGAAATGGGAAAATGAGGGGCAGAGGACGCTAAAAGTGCTCTGGGGTAGTAGAGTCATCGCAGCAGCCTTGCCACATTGCTTTGGTTTGTGCTCCTTTTTATTTGAAAACACCAGGCTATACTATCCTTCCTCTATAAGGGAGTTTGCAAATAAACGCTGTTGTTTTTCACTGCCATTGTGTAAGCCTCTAACTCACAGTGCCCCATACACAGCAGTACCACCTGGAAGGCAAAAATCCTATCACTGTCGCTACTGCCTCCATAGACACACGTCCGTCCTCTTGGAACCACGAGGGGTGGTGGGACTTATACAAAAGCAGAGAACTCAGGGGCCACTGAAACGTAAAGGAACAGGAATGGGGCTACTAGATCATCTGCCCTCCACCATCGAGAGATTGCCTATAGTCCGTTGTTTTTCTCATCAACTTTGAGAGACACTGAACTTACCACAGTAGGGTACCACTATGATCGAGGTTGTGCACCTGACGCTGTCTGAGTCAAGGAGGGCCCTCATTGTTGATAATCTGCCAGTTGACCCTCAAAAGCATAGGCATAACTCTCCCTCTTCTAGGTCCCAGCCTCTGATGTGCAATCACTTGCAACTAGTTGAAAACAACTGTGAGCCTAGAGACCTGCCTCACCAGGAAGCCCTACCAAACCTGGGCACAGTTTTCTTAGGATCAACACACTTCACAGCCACAGAGGGAAAGGGCCACAGTGTCTGTAAATTGCTGGTTGGGATGGGAAGCTGAAAGCTCACTGAATCAGTTCACTTCTTTGTTTAAAAGGTTAAGATCCAATTTTTTTTAGCAAGTTATTATTTAAGGGATAATGTGACAGCAAGCTTAAGAAAAGTGTTGAGGATTGGGTCACCCATTCTTTCCCCATCCTAACCCAGTGTCCGTGCAACTTCCTCTTGCTCATGACTGTTCGCAGAGTTAGCAGTACAAGGATGCTCCAAGGACTACACGGACCATGTTGTGCTGAGCTTTCATGTCCCTGGAAAGAAAGTTGAGAAACATTCTTACATATTTCTCCATAATCTCAACAAACTACATAAAAAGGATAGATAAGTCGATGGTATATGGTGTAATTATTCATTTCCTTATGTTTACTTATTTATTGACTTGTCTATTATTCTACTATATATTTTACTACTTTCCTATGAAAGATATTGTTTTTATAAGTTACTCTACAAAGGCTATCTTGTACATTTAGCCTTCTGCTTATAGTTTATGATTTCCTAGTGTGTATGACTTAGAATGGGGCCATTAGACCCAAGGATGAGACAATGTAATATCTTGTAGTTTTCATAACTCAAATAAAAGGCAAAAGTATTACTCTATGTAATATTCACATCTGATAATACAGATTATGTCAGAAAGTTCAGATTGATGAATGAGTCCCTGGGAATTGAACTCTTTTTTAATAATGTGGCACTACTTTTAGAGAGCCTTCTGTGTTATTTGCAAGCATGTTGGTTTACATAAGTTTCATTGTCCAAAGACAAGAACTATCTCAACTATGCATACACGGAGCAACTGAGGACTGTGGTCTCCTCGGATAGCGCCTGTAACTCAACCAAGGAGTAAAGATGGGTATGGACAACTAGACCCACAAGTCAGAAGCTGGCAGAGATTGGCTTTGGCTTTTGTGGTCTATTTTTTTTTCCTGAATTTCTTTCTATACCCACGAGAACCTTACCCTTCTTTGGTGCCCTTGAATTCTCCAACCCCACTCTCTTCTTTACCCTATTTACTATGTCAGAAGGAGAGGCATCAGTCTTCTTGTATCCTCAGTGGTGAATACTGTTCTCCCCAGGCACCAGTATCTGCAAGTTGTATCACTTTTTCTGCTGGTAAACCAGAAAAATGATGATTTCTGTCATTTACCTCGTATTGGTTGCTTATGCGTTCTGTTCTGTTGTTTCAATTAAAAATCACTGCCATTGAATTGATGGAAACTCATAGTGATGGCACAGGACAGAGTAGAATTGCCTCTGTGAGTTTCTGCGATTGTAACTATTGGGGGGAGCAGAAAACCAAGAGGGAATTGAAATGGCTTGAGACCCGGATTTGAATTTACTGTCTCCAGAACTGTGGGAAAATTAATTTCTGTTCTTTCAAGTCAACTACTTGCTATATTTGTGCTATATCTCACTAGGTAAGCAAATTTAAATTATATGTGCAGAATAAAATATATATTAATATGCCCTGGTGGTGTAGTGGTTATGTGTTGTGCTGCTCACTGCAAGGTGAGCATTTTGAAACCACCAGCTGCTCCAATGAGGAAAGATGGGGTTTTCTGCTCATATGCAAGTTCAAGTTGAAGTTGGAGAAAATTAAAACAAATCTATGAGAGGCAAAATATGACCTAGAATATATCCAACCTGAATTTTGAGAATACTTTAAGAACACATTGGACACTATTGACAGAAGCCTGGATGAGCTGTGGGAAGACATCAAGCACACCACAGATGAGGAGAGCAACAGGTCATTAAAAAGACAAGAAAGAAAGGAAAGATCCAAATGGATGCTAGAAGAGACTCTGAAACTTGCTCTTAAAGGCAGATTCACTGGAAGAAATGATGGCATAAGAGAGTTGAACAAAAAATTTCAAAGCACATCTCAAGAAAACATTCTCATAATGAAAACCACAAGGGAAAAATCACACTCGGCATATGTCGAGCTGAAAGAGCTGAAGAAAAAAAAATCAAGCCTCCAGTTGAAGTATTGGAGGATCCTATGGGCAAAATGTTGAGTGGTGCAGGAAGCATCAAATGAAGACAGACGCAATACACAGAGTTACTTACCAAAAAGAACTGGTTAACATACAGTCATTACAAGAGGTAGCATATGAGCAAGAACTAATGACAGTGAAGGAAAAAGTTCAAGCTGCACTCAAGGCCTGGAGCCCTGGTGGCACAGTGGGTATGAGTCGGGCTGCAATCTGCAAGCTTGGAAATTTCAAACGCCCAGCCGCTCTGAGGAAGAAAGAAGAACCTTTCTAGTCCAGTAAATAATTATAGTCTGGAAACTTACAGGGGCAGTTGCACCCTGTCCTGTAGGGTTGCTATGTGCTGGCATCAACTAAATGGCAGTGAGTTTGTTTGTTTGCTTGTTTGCACTGAAGGCATGAGCCAAAAACAAAGCTCCGGAAGCCCTCATGCATCTGTGCCAAGAAACTTGGAAGACAGCCCCCTGACCAACTTACTGGAAGAGATCCGTATTTGCACCCCTTTCAAATACAGGTACTCCAACAGAGTGAGGAACTTATCTAGCACTGTCATCAATATCACATGCAAGTACAATGTGCCGGAAATAATGACAAA
>NW_022103904.1:15380260-15392790 GCF_000313985.2 Echinops telfairi
GGTATCATGAAATGACCCTTTAGCTGAGCAAGGTGCTCTTGTATTAAGGGAATGTGCATGAGGAGGCCCAATGTCCACCTGCCACCCTACTACTAAACCTATAAATATGTGCACCTAGGTCCATTTCCCCCATAAGCTTAAATATATTTACATATGTACATGTCTGTATTTAGGCTTCTATGTATGCCCTTTGCCTCCTACTCCTTTCCTCTATTTCCTTACACTTTCCTCCTGTTCCACCACCATGTTCAGCCTTCATTCTGGTTTCAGTAATTCCTCTCAGTTACCTTGCCCTTGATCACTTCCTCCCAGTCCTCCCATCCCCTCCTTGCCATTGGTTTTGAATCACTCATTGTTCCCTTGTCCCTGGGTTGGCCAATACCTCCTCTCTTCCCCTACCTCAAGTGAGGACTTGAAGCATTTGTTGATGGAAATAAAGGACTGCAGTCTTCAAAATGGATTACAACTCATCATAAAGAAACCCAGAATCCTCCTAACTGAACTAATAGGTAACATTATGATGTGATTAAGATGACAGAGAAGATAATTAAGTTATCAAGAAGAGATTTCATTTTCTTTGGATCTACAATCAGTGGTCATGGAAGCAACCATCAAGAATTCAATCCATGTATAATATTGGGCAAATCTGCTGCACAAGACTTCTTTGAAGTGTCAGAGAGCAAGGATGTCACCTGGAGAACTAAGGTGCTCCTGATCCAAGCTATAGTATGTTCATTCTCTCACGTGAAGTGAATGAGGAGGATGGGAGAAAATTCATGCATTTGAATGATGGCGTTGGTGAAGAATATTAAAAGTACTATAGACTGCTAGAAGAATAAACTAATCTGTCTGAGAAGTACACACAGAGGGATCCTTGGAAGCAAGGCTGGTGAGACTTCATCTCATGTACTTTGGACATGTTATCAGGAGAGACCAGCCCCTGGAGAAGGACATGGTGCTTGGTAATGCAGCAGGTCAATGAAAAAGAGGAAGACCCTTAAAGAAATTGATTGATACCGTTGCTACGATCATAGGCTCCCACCTAACAACACTGTGTGAATGGTGCAGGGCAGTGTTCTGTTGTGCTATACACAGGGTCGCTGCTAGTTTGAATTCGCTGGATGGCACCTCACAGCATCCACAATAACAGTAAATAGATACAATAATCTTTCTTTTCATCTTTCCTTATTCCAGTCCTAACATTTTGTAATGGTAAATGAGATAAGTGCATTTTTGGTTTTATGTCAATTAGTTGTATCATGTAAAGTACGATGAATACTTTGTATTGTTTTCATTTAGAGATTATGTAAGGTTTAAGAAGATTTAGTCAGATACCAAGTTTGTAAGGGGTGGACTATGATGGTTGATGTTAAGTCTCAATTTGACCAGACCATGAATCTCAGTGCTTTGGCAGGTAGTATTTGATTGCATTCCATTTTGTAACAACCTGTTAAAAGGCAATTTCATTCTGAAGGTAGCCTGCATCCAATATACACGGATGTCTGGCAAAGCTTGCTTCCTCTTGATCTTGCCTCCAACTCATCATCCTCTGATCCCTGCTTCTTGGGACGTGAGATGTCCAACCAGCAGATTTGTGGACTCACCGATTCCTATAACCCTGTGCCTTCTGCCTGGCCTGCCTATTTTGGATTCATCCATTCATACAACTGGGTAAACTAGGAGAATACGCCTGCCTAACACCTAACCCATGGATCGGGAATGTTCCACGCTCTATAAGTTTTTGAGCTATTTCTTTGAAATATGTCTCTCACATTTGCATATATACATCAACTGTTTTTTCCCTCCGGAGAAAGTACTGTGTAATAAATTTGAGAGGAAGTTATCAGTATTACTCAAGAAAGTGGTATTAGATCATGCTAGGTAAGAAGAAGAAGAGATATGTGGGCTTCAGTTTGCTCTTTCCTTATCGGCAGAGAGACCAGTGAAAGGTGCCCTCCTGTCCTACCACCAGGTCATAAAGTCTATGGCACAGGAGCCCACATGCTGTGTGTGTTGACTTTGGGTCTCCCTACTTCAGGAGAGGGTCTCACCCTGGGAGGCACTCATTAACCATCTCTTCAGTTAATAATATGAGTATAAGTGCTTTGCAAGATAACAAGCTTTAGTCTCTCCTCATTGCTTTGAAGAAAAGCCTCTGGTTCTGTTGCCACTTGATCTGCTTCCATCACAGAGTGTTTTCATCCAGTGGGCATCATTGCAGCCTAAGGGGAATGGCTGCCAAGGATTTAAATACTTCCAAGAGAAATAAGTAAACCAATGGATCAAACAGGAAACAAAAATTTTAATACCCAATGACTGATACCCTAATTTATGTTTTTATTTCAGCACTGGCAATTACCATTGGGCCGACGGTTTCGCTCCTTGAAGATGTGGTTTGTTTTCAGGATGTATGGTGTCAAAGGACTGCAGGCTTACATCCGCAAGGTGACTTTTTTTTTAAACCTTATCAGGACAATGTTGCAGAAGTCTTCTCAAACTCACTGCTATGGAGTCCAGTTTGATTTATAGGACGCTATTGGGAAGAGTAGAACTTCTCCTATTCACAACTCTGAACTATGGTCAGAGGCTTAATCCTTGTGGGGATCCTGCAAATGGATTAGAGGCTACAATAAATTTTATAATGTTCTCTGCCTGATAGCAAGGCTATTCACATGTCTGGACTATGCTCAGAGGCTTAATCCTAGTGGGGATCCTGCAAGTGGATTTTGGACTTCTTTAGCCTTCTGCAAACTGGGCATTCAGAATTTAAGCTCTGATACCATTCCCTCCTCCAGATTTGTATTTAATTATTTAAAAATCCTTGGATCACACAGGCTGGTGCACTTCTCCCATGTGGACTTATTTGATGCCACACATAGATGGCTGCTTGTTTTACAGCAAGACTTTAAGATCCCAGATGCTATTCCTTCTGATAGTCAGGGACTATGTGTTTAATTATGACCCCTTTATGACAAACACAAGTTTGTCACAGATATTCACAAGAATGTGGCATAGCTGTGGTTCCAATGCTAGTGAGAGTAACATACCAAGACCTTCATTTTAAGTCCTGGCGTACCTGTCAGCCTAACTGTGCATCTCTGGACAGGTGAATAAACATTTCTAGATCCTGTTCTTTAATAGGGGAAACATGGGCCTACCAAAAGCCAGAAACTGGTATATCTCTACCTTAAAAGACTGCTATACACATCTGGGGTCTTAAAGGCTTGAAGATAAACAAGCAGACATCTAGCTGAGAAATAACAAAGTCCACATGGATGAAGCACACCAGCCTCTGTGATCATGAGGTGTCAATGGGATCAGGTATCAGGCATCAAAGACCCAGAAAAAAAATCGTATCTATGTGAATGAAGGGGAGTGCGGATTGGTGACCCAAAGCTCATCTGTAGACAATTGGACATCCCCTTACAGAAGGTTCACAAGGAAGAGATGAGCCAATCAGGATACAGTATAGCACTGATGAAACGTACAACTTTCCTCTAGTTCTTTAATGTTTCCTCTCCCCAACTATCATGACCCCCAATTCTACCTTACAAATCCGGCTAGACCAGAGCATGTACACGGGTACAGATAAGAGCTGGAAACCCAGGGAATCCAGGACTGATAAATCCCTCAGAACCAACAATGAGTGTAGCGATTCCAGGAGGGGAGGGGGAAGGTGGGAGGAGAGAGGGGAAACCTATCACAATAACCTACATATAACCCTCTCGCTGCGGGACAGCCAAGAGAAAAGTGGGTGAAGGGAGATATTGGTCAGTGTAAGATATGAAAGAATAATAATAATTTATAAATTATCAAAGGCTCATGAGAGAGGGAGAGTGGGGGCGGGGGAAATGAGCTGATACCAAGGGCTCAAGTAGAAAGAAAATGTTTTGAAAATGATGATGGCAACAAATGTAAAAATCTGCTTGATATAATGGATGTATGTATGAATTGTGATAAGAGCTGTATGAGCTCCCAATAAAATGATTTTAAAAAACTGCTATAAAGAAACATATCTGTAAAACACTATTAGAATCTATTTGAGATAAAGAACCAGGGAATACATATATTTATGTGCTATTTTATAAGCAAAATAAAACTCTTATTATTTGACAGCTTCTTTGGTGGAAGAAGGCAAAAACCAAGTTATTTATTTTTTCATGACTTTATCTTTAAGCTTAGAGACAATCGATATGATTAAGTAGTCTCATACATACTACTATATGAACCTTGGAAATACATACTACAATATGAACCTTGGAAATACCATGCTGAATGAAATAAGTCATACACAAAAGGACAAAAATTGCATGGTCTCAAATATATGAAATATCGAACAGGAACGAATACAGAGACCAAAGGTGGATGTCACTGTGGGTAGAAAAGAGGGGGAAACGGGACTCACTACTTAGGGGACACTGAGCTTCTGCTAGAAGTGATTGGAAACCTGGTAAATGAATAGTAATGATGCTTGAACAACTAGATGAATGTGATTAAAGTCATTCAATTGTTTATATAAAAGTTTTACAGCAACTGTTTTGTTACATATTATATTTACCACAATAAAAAATTAAATAAAATTTAAAATGTTCTATGCCAAACCTGATTTAGTAGGAACGTAAAATGAAACAAGGAAAAAAAGCCCTTAAAACAAAGCAAAAACCCATACTCTTTATGTCATCTTGCCAACTCGGACTCCAGTTCCTGGCTGCTCATTAGTTTTTCTAGAAACCAGGTTTGGTGCTCATGCACAGGCTCCAAAGTCTTTGGCGCCCTCTAGTGATATGACTATAAACCAATTCTTTAACAAAGGGTTGCAAGCCTATCAAAGTCTGTCCACACAGAAGCAGTTTTCTAGCTATTTAAATATTCCAATATGAGTATTTGGCCTTGATATTTATGTTGGTGTTTAGGATGACTAAGATATATTCCTAGGCCATATAGTGCTTGTTCTTTTTCATATATCATATACCTTATAACTCCTACGTATCAACTATCTTAACATTTGACATCTCACATTTACATAGTAAAAAATACACTGTTTTGCACATTAACAATGCACATATTTCTGGTAGTAACAAACACTGAGGTTCTAGCTGTGGTGGTTAAGGTTATGTGTCAACTTGGCTCAGCCATGATTCTCAGTGGCTTGACAGTTACACATGATGTCATTTGGTCGCTATGATGTAATCATCCTCCATTTTCCCGTAACAAACTGGTCTTAGCAACCTCACCATGTCATTAGGTAAGAAGTGAGTATACACTTTAAGTAGCTTCTTAATTCTCTAAACATCTAGAAGTTCAATCAGAGTAATAGAGTTCTTAAGAGTGATGGTGACTGAGCTATATGGAGTCTTGATATAAGATAGCTGTATTACAATCAGCCAAGTCCTAGCCATAATCTCTATGATAATCAGTTTCCTTTTCTACCAAATCACTAACACTATGGTATCGCCTGTTCTGTGGGATTATTGTAGTTATTATGTGCCAGTGAAGAACTCTACTGAAAGTATTAAGGTTATCTATGATTTATTTTCTCCTGTGCTTGAATGTTTACTCTTAAATCATAAAAAAAATTGTTTGGGTAGGATGTACATAGTCCCACTCACTTAAGAAAGCAATGATTTTTGTTTTTCTGAAAACATTAGAACATCTCTCTTAGTAACTGAATTTCTTCTCAACCTCTCAGGGGAATGCTGGTAAGTGGTGACATAAATCTTTAAGGAAGTTGCTGAAAGCACATATATGAATTAGGTGGTTATATTCTACGTGTTTAGTGATGAGAAAATCAAACAAATTTCCCTGTTTCTCTTTCAAGCATGTCCAGCTCTCCCACGAGTTTGAGTCTCTGGTCCGCCAGGATCCTTGCTTTGAGATCTGCGCTGAAGTCACTCTGGGACTGGTCTGTTTTCGTCTAAAGGTACATTTATAACTGTTTTTCTTTCACTTCATCTTCTCTGAATGTTATAGAAGGAGACAATCTTTGGGCTCAAAAACCTACATGAGCTCCTGAGGCTACTGCATCAAATCTCTGACTCATGCCACTCGCTCCTCTATAGAACCCTGAGACTTCTGGCTGTGCAGTTCTTTTGCCCTATGAGTCTCCCAGTTTTTCTCTCCCCATTTTGATCTGCTGCATCTCTGCCACTGCAATCCCCCTGATTCCTGGGGCTGTGTAAAGTCTGGCTAATCTGAGTGTCTACATGGACCAACAGCAGCAACTTGATCTGGATACTAGACATGAGATCCTCAGGCCCATAGATGTGCATTTGAATAAAGCCCCAGGTGATTTATGTTCTCACAGGAGGGTGAAAATAGCTGGTCTCTACCACTCTTTTTGTCTGACCGATAGTGTATAAATGGGTCATGGCATAAGCAGTCTATACAGTGAGGAATTTCCAAGGCTCTAACATGCCCTTCTTAATCTACTCTACCTCTTATAGAAAACTGGATGAGAACCCAAAAGACTGACTTGTATTCAGGTACCTTTTAGCAGCAAAACCCCCCCTTTCCACAAGGACTCCATTTTCAATTCAAAGTCAACCCGGAGAAATGATTGTGACTGTGCTCAGTCAAGATGCCACGGGTGGGGCTGGGCCACAGCCACGCACTTACTCCTTTTCCCTTGCCTGCTTTCCAGAGGTTTGAGATGATGATGAGAAAAGTGCAGGGACAAGGATCAAAGCAGCTGAGATAGAGTTGAGTTCTGAAGCAAGGGAGGGAGCGAAGCAGGAGAGGGAGATGACAACACTCCAGAACATGAGGGGGCACAAAGGGATGAGAGCCGAGAGAAGGTGAAGGGAAGCGCAGGGGGCATCCACACTACAGATGAACACAGCAGGAAAATTGCGAAGCTTTGTTTTCTCGGGGTGTGTGGTTATAGGAAAGATGACATTCAAGAAAATGGTGAGCATTGTGCTTAGAATCATTGCCCTTCGAGCAGTTATTTTATTTTTTATTCTCCAAGCAGTTGTTTTTGTTTCAGTTTTTCTGCCAATGTTCTTGTAGAGCTTTAAATATTCTTAGCAATTTTATTGAGAAATAATTAACACATTATCTAGTTTTTAAAATCATTTTATTGGGGGCTCATACAACTCTTATCTCCCTTTGGACTTATTTTAAAGCTGTTCAGTTAAAAAAGGAAAAAATGAAGGCAAATAAATACATGTGGATGAAGCCCCTGACCAGGGACCAGGGATGGGAATAGTCATGCTATCATGCAGACTGCATTGGAAAGTGGAGTTTTGCACATTCACGTAGGTTAAAATTTAGCATCCTATCATTTGATCTCCCGTAAATTAAAATTTTTGATTAAATTTAATTTTTTCTAGTTTTTAATATTTTTAGTTGTCTTTTCAATTGAGGTTTTTATCTGTTTTACTTTGTTATTGATGCTAGTTTTTAAATTTGTTTTAAAATATTTTTCTGTATATGAAATCAGGATAGGTAAATCTATAGAGAGAGTAACTAGATTAAATTTTTCTTGGAGGCACGGCAGGGAGGTTGGGAGGAAATGTGGAGGTAATAACACTGAGTTCAAGAAAGAAGAAAATATTCTCAAACTGATTAAGGTATTGATTTTACCACTCTTCTTAATGTGATTAAACTATTGAATTGCATGGTATGTGGATTATGCGCCAATTACACTGTTTTCTTAAAAAAACTTCGTAGACGCCCCCCACAAAAAAGTGACATCATTGCCTTTTTAGTACATATACTGCCAAAGTGAGCATGACATCATTTCTTTTTCCACACTTAAAGAAATCTTTTGCAGCATATTCGCATAATGCATCCTTTGATTTATTTGATGACTTTTACCGTGTTGATTACAGACTCAAGTAAAAAGCAGCCCTTGACAACTTCAATATTTTCTCCATTCATAAGAGAATGCTTATTGTTCTAGTTACAGGATGTGTTTTTTTCTTTTATATCGAATCTTAATCTGTACTGTATGGTCTAGTCTCTGATCCTCATGAAAAGCATAAATTTCCTTCACTGTCAGCAAGAAAAGAAGGTTGCATATTGCAAGTTACTGAGTCTTCCTCCCATCCTAATGCTGCGGTCTTTCTCATGTATGTGGAAATTGTGCATAAACAAAGAAGCAGTTGTTCCAGCAGAGTATGGGAATACTGAGTTGTTTAAATATGCTTACTCAATCTATGAGTACAATTAAATTTAGGAATTCCCATTCTTTACAGTGTTATCCATAATTCACTATGATTCACACAGTCATATGCTTTTGTATAGACCATAAAACACAGATAAACATCATTGTAAAATTCTCTGCTTTCAGCCAAGAATCATCTGAATCAGCAGTTCTAGTTCTTGTTCCTCATCCTCTTCTGAATCTACCTTGAGTTTTTGGTAGTTCCCTGTTGATGTTGTACTTCAACTGTTACTGAATTAACTTCAACAAAATTTTACTTTCATGTACTATTAACGATATTGTTTAATAATTTCTTAATTTTTTAGAATGTATTTCTTTGGAACAGGCATTGTGATAATTAGGGATTATTATGTCAATAATAATAGACACTCCTGGGCAGGAGTCGGGGTGGTGATCAAACTATCAATCAGGTCTCTGCCTGGTGACCGTCTTGGGGGTGTTACCTCTTACATAAGAAAGAGACAGCAGAGTCATATCCTCTTTGACCCTTCTCCTTCTGCTGGAGCCAGATCTTGTGCCTGGTTCCTTGATCTCTTTTTGGTTACTAGCCAATCCCAGCAGCCATCAGTGGATTCGTTTGGCTGACTTTGGATACATTCACCTCTGTATCCACCATTCTGTGCCACCTCGGCCTCCACTTCATCATACCTGCTCCTTGTTCATCTGCCTCCATGAGTCAGGAGAAGCCTGACTTGAAAAGGACTGTACTAATCTGCTTCTACAACTGTGCCAGCCACTTCTTGATATTGATCTCTTTCTATATACAAATACATAAAAGTGTCCCTCATTTTGCTTCTCTAGAGAACCCATCCTAACACAGGCCCGAATAAAGATCTCTTCTAGTATGCTAGCCAGACAGATGTCTTAAAAAAAAGTATTGATATGGATGTGTGAGTGCTTCCAGTGTGGAATTCATTTGTTGAAATATCTCGATTGGTATTCCATCAATTCTAGGAGCCTTGTTTTTTGGTCAGTGCAACTTAGAATTCTTCCTTCAGTACCATCAGTTCTTGATTATATGCTACCTCCTAATATGACTGAACACTAACCAGTTACTTTGGTACAGTAACTGTGTGCATTCCGTCCATCTTCTTTTGATGCTTCCCACTTTGTTCAAAATTTTGTCCTTCAATATTTCAATTTGAGGCTCGATTTTTTTCCCTTCAGTTTTCCGACTCGAAAACTTCTGAGTACGTCCTTACCATCGGTTTTCTAACTCCAGGTCTTTGCACAGTTTGTGCTGGCACGTTATCACTCTTCTTGAGCCTCCCTTTGATGTCGACTCAGCTCTTTTACTTCATCGTTTCTTTTATCCATTTTAACCAATCTCATTCAAGAGCAAGAGTCATAGTCTTCTTTCATATCTACTTTATTCTTTCCTTCCTTTGTAGAATTTTTAATAGTCTTTTGCTTTCTTTATGTAGAGTGTCCTTGTCATTTCCTAATCATCTGGGTTTCGGGCATTAGTTTTCAATGTGTGAAATTTAATCTTAAAATAGGCTCTATGCAACAATGAAACATACAACTTTCCTCTAGTTCTTTAATGCTTCCTCACCCCCACTATCATGATCCTCATCAATTTATAAATGGCATATCCAGGAATATTCATTTTTTTTACAAAAAGGATCGTGAAAGTGTCATCTCTTGACAGTCCATTAGGACATGAAGAAATTTCTTATTAGGGAGAAGATATAGTCTTTTAGGATTTTGTTAGGTGTCTCAGTTGTGCAAACAGCTACTTCTGAAAGTTTGGGGACTCTAATCCATGAACCAGGCACTGCAAAAAAGACCTGACGTTGTATCTTGCCACTGCGTTGCAAGGAAGGAATGAGTCAACTGGGGTGCAGTATAGCACTAATGAAACACACAATATTCCTCTGGTTCCTTGAGGCTTCCTCAAACCCCTCCGCACCCCCACTATCATGACCCCAGTTCTGCCTTTCACTGTGGGTTAGGCCAGAGCATATACACAGGTACAGATAAGAGCTCAGGACATAAGGAATCCAGGTCAGATAAACCCCTCAGGAACAGAAATGGGAGTAGCAATACCAGGAGGGTAGGGGGAAGGTGGAGAGAGGAGGGGGGAAGAAACCGCAGGGAAAGGGAGACTGTGGTTGGTGTAAGATATGAAAATAATTTATAATTTATCAAGGGGTCATGAGGGTGGGAGGGAGGGTAAAAAGAGGAGCTGGCCAAGGGCTTAAATGGAATGTAAATGTTTAGAAAATAATGATGGCAACATAGGAACAAATATGCTCGATACAGTTCATATGTGCATTGTTATAAGAGCTGTAAGAGCCCAATAAAAGACCTCATGACCTACTTCTGAAAGGTCCAACTGAAAATTCAAATCTGTCTCCGTGGAGTTAATTCTAACACCGTCGGGCAGCTCTAGGGTTTTCTTGGCTATTATCTTTACAGAAGCACATAGGCAGGCCTTTTCTTCCCCAGGGTCATTGGGTGGCACAGATCGTTTGCGCCGCCCAGAGAGCCTCCACAAAGTCCCAGCCATGACATCCTAGGAAGCGCATGGGGTCAACATGCGTCAGAATGAAATCCATGGGGACTAGTTTTCGTTTGTTTGGTTTGGTTTACTGTTATTTACTTGAATTTTTTTTAACATGATAGATGAAGAGCAAAGGTCAGGTTTGGCCTCTTTCACAGATCCATTGTATAACTGCCAAACACTGACCTTACTGGTCACTTGTGAGTTGACTATTTGAATCCCGGAGACCTAAGAACAGCTCCTCTCTTTGATCATTGCAGGGGACCAACGAACAGAATGAAGCTCTTCTTGAAAAAATCAACAATGCCAAAAAAATCCACTTGGTTCCGTGTCACCTTAGAGAGAAGTTTGTGTTGCGCTTTGCCATTTGCTCTCGCACTGTGGAATCAGCCCACATCCAGCAGGCCTGGAAGCACATCAGAGAACTGGCAACCGAACTGCTGCAAGCGCAAAAGAAGTAACGCACAACAGCAACAGGTGACCCTCATTCCCTTGGCTAGCTTCCACCTGCTTTTGAGTTGAGCACCCTGAATCAGGCCCCTGGGTCCTGTAGTCCCAGCCGCCTCAGATACCACTGCTGGGACCGAATTTCTCCCACTGGAAAATGAGGAAGTAAAACAATATGCTGTCCACCCTGGAGACGTAAAAGGGATGAGGAGTTGCAATACTATGTTTTGAGAACGATGATAGACCATCAATTATATGGGAGTCTATCGCTGATTCAGTGTTAATATACTCAGCTGCTAACAGTACAATTTAAAGTTTCAGTCCACTCAGAGTCTCAGAGAAAGGCCCATCTACTCTGAGAACCCCGTGGAGCACAGCTCCACTTGACAAGCGCGGGGAAACCGTGAAATGAAAGCAACTCCATCGTCACTAATGTTTCTCTTCAATTTCCCCTCCGATGTTTCTCTTCAATTTCCCCTCCGATGCTTTCGAACACATTTTTGAGGTACCTCACTACTATAACAACCTGATATGTTAAAATGGCAAACTTCAGATAAATGGACACAATAAACAGATAACTTAATGTGACCTATGATATGCTTTCGGGTGTTTGCAGGAATTATTTGTGGCTTAGAAAAAGAAAATGATTTGAACACTGGACTTTTTGTAATTGTGGGGATTCGTCTCATATCAATTAAAGAAAAGCTGAAAACATGCGGTTAACTTGTAGGTAAAACATTTTAAATGAATATAGTTTAGCAAAATGAGAATATTTAAAATTATATGTGTGGAAGCAAAAACCACCTTTAAAAGCCTTATCATTAGATTATCTTAAGGACATCATTTTATAGAACTTCGTATACCTTATTATCTTTCTTTCTTTCAGTCCCATGTTGAGCGGAATGGTGAGCTCACGCCTGTGTCTCTGTGATCTCCCTTCACTGCAACTATTCCTTAGTTCTCGTCCTCTTTGTTTCCCCATTATCTAGTCTGCTGCTAAGGTTCCAGTTCCTACTGGCACGGGTTTATTACAAACAAAATGTGCTTAAACATGCTTCTAGAATCAGTGGACGGCTACAGACAAGTTCTCAGTAGTACACTTGTCTTACACTCATTCCCAAACCAAAACTACTGTCATTCAGTCAATTCGAGCTCACATCTCCCCTATAGGACTGAGTAGAATTGCCCCTGAAGCGGTAAATCTTCACCATAGATAGTACAAAGCCTTATCTTTCTTTTTTTAAAATCATTTTATTAGTGGCTCATACAACTCTTACCACAATCCATACATACATCAATTGTGTAAAGCACATTTGTACAAGATTGCTCTATCATTTTTTTTTTTTGGAATGTAATTTTTTTTCTTGTTTTTGTTAAAAATCAATTTATTGGGGCTCATACAATTCATCA
>NW_022103904.1:15393562-15401789 GCF_000313985.2 Echinops telfairi
TTCCTGTTAGCAGCCCAACTCAAAGCCACTACACAGCCAGGGTCTCCTTTAGGGTCTCTTAAAAGAGTGGGTCTAATCAAAGCAGTGGCTTTTGAGAGTCCACTGGGCCAGTTTAATGAATGACAGGGATGCCGCCTCAGAAGTCTATTGAGACTGGTTTTTGGATCCCAAAGGGATAATCTTAATAGATTTCCTCAAAGGAGGTGGGGCACGAGGGTTGTTAGGAAGAGGTTTTACAAACCTTACAAACATTACAAACCACAATGATGAGTGAAAGTCAAGGAACATTATTCTTTTTTTCCCATCACTACATTCATAAAGAGTAGCAGGTATTGTCCTACAGGACTTTGGTTGGGAGGCCTTACCCTATCCACCCGACAGCTCTGATCTTGCACCTTTAGGCTTTATTTTTGCTCCTCAGTCTCAAACAATATTTGAAAGGAGCACAATTTACGGTGAGTTCCTTCAAAGTTGCCCCAAATGCGATCCTGAAATCAAAGAGTACAGAGTTCCTTGAGGAAGGGCTGGAGTGATGGAAACACTGCCTTTAGAAGTGCGCAGACCCAGACGGAGGATACAGCCAGAAACCATAGCTTCACATCCTTAAAAACCAGAAAACATTTTATTGATTTAGGTGAAAGTTTACAGAGCAGATCAGTTTTACATTCAATAATTCTTACCCATGTTGTTTCAACTCATCCATTACATCTGTTGTACCTGTACAATCATTTTTCTGAATTCCTTTTCTGATAATTCCATAGCTTGTTCAGTTTTGGCCATTTCTCTGAAGTCTTGGTGTCGTTCACTTATTTATGTCTGTTTCCCTTGCTTTTTTTGTGTGTGTATGTAGGGATCGATATTGTCTGTTGTTTCCTTGACATTTTGCGGTAGCTGTTAGGGGTAGCAGGGAGATGGGCTTGTGTAGGGGTGGTAACTCTGTTGAGTGATGTGGTAGAGGAATCATCATAGACACTTCAGAAGTATTGGGGAAGAGGTTGGGGGAGAGATCAAAGAATGAAAGGGAAAGTAATAGAGGGTGGGGGAAAAAAAGAGATCCAGTAGTGCTAATTAATGGAATCTAACAAAAGAGAAAATAAATTCCTTATTTTGAAAGAATGAATGGGTAATACTGATTGAAAAGAATTAGAAGAGTAGTGTGAACTTTTGAAGAAAAAGAGAAAGAGAAAGAGAAAGATTAAAGGAAAAAATAAGAAAAAAGGAAAAAACAAAGAAAGAAAAGCAAGAGTTGTGGGTGTCTGGATGCTCAGCTCTGCCCAGGAGCACTGTTGCTGATGCAGGCAAGAGAAAGATGTGTTTCCTGGAGAAGGGTGGGGAGCCCAGGTCAGTTCAGGACCAGCTGGAAGGATCAGCTGAGCAGTTAGTTACAATCAGTGTCTGTGGGTGAATGAATGACTCCACCTGGTCAGGGATTGAGGCGACTGGAATATGTTTATGCCCTACTGTGCCCTGGAGGCTACGGGGTCGGCAAGTCATCCCTTTCAATCCTCTCAGTGTACCAGCACTTATCGCCCTCTTTCCCAGTGTTGTCTGTTTTCATTCCTCCTTCTTTCTTAATCCTCTGTCCTTGGGTAAATGCTGCTCTTGGCCCCGAGGGGTTGATTATTGTAACACAGATGTAAGTTCAGACCTGTTGTTGATTATTGTAACACAGATGTAAATTCAGCTCCAGACCTAAAGGGTGATTAAGAGCCATGGCCTTGGTGGTTCCAGAAGTCTCTGTCAGACCAATAAGCCTGGTCTTTATGGTTTTGAGGTCAGTTTCATAATTTTCTTGTACTCTAAATTGGACCTTCAAATATAATCCTATACAGAGCAGTTGATAGTATTAATTGGGCAACATGTAGTTCTTCTGGGAATAGGGTTACGGAGTCTGATGTTTGTGTGATCGGTTAACTCATTGGACTAGTTGTTTCCGTGTGTCTTTCAATTTTGATCATTCTTCCTTCCTCTGGGTAGATAGCAACCAATAGTTAGACCTTACATGTTGGCTCACAAGCTTTTAAGACCCTGTTATATGACTCAATAAAATAGAATGTGGAAAATTGCCTTTGTGAACTATGCTATGCCAATTGTCCTTGGTGTTCTGCACACTATGGTACTGCACCTCCTTCCCTCTGGTGCTGGCTAGCTCTAAAGAGTTTTGACAACTTTGCAGCCATTCACTCAACCACATTCATGGATATATTTGCAGCAAAGGTAAATGCGCATGAATAAATATCTTCTGTCAAACCTATATATAGTCATGGACATCTTGATCTATATATATTTTTAAATAAAGATTCTGGCTTTGTGGCAATGAGTATGATTTTGTAGCAATACCAAAGTCTCACATATGGAAATGTAGGACCTAAGTGTATTATGTAATTTATTTTAGTGAGTACATAGACTTTGACTCCTTTTAAATTTTAATCCCTGATAATCTGTATCTGTTCATATATAATACGATGTACTGTGTCATAATTACATCCTGGTATGCCCACAAGAGCATATATAGTGTAGATTTGAAAATTATCTGGAACAAAGGCATATTTTCAGCTAGAATCAAATTGTGTAGTTATTATATTTGGAATCAATTAGAAAGGTTACAGTGGAATTCTTTTGTTTTTAATACTACGTTTCCCAGTGTTGCTTTAATGGATAGACCACAAGTGGTTAGTTTTAAAGGACAAGAGTTTATTTTCTTACCATTCTGGAGACTAGAAACCCAGATTCAGGACCCTAGCTCTAAGGAAAGGCTCTCATGGTTGACAATGGGGGAAGATCCTTGTCTTCCAGTATTCCTCAGCTCTTTGCCAATCTTCATGTGGAATATTCCAACTCCCTCCTTTCTGTGCTGTTTTCTTCTGTGTACATGCTGTTCCTTAAGGAGCCTTGGTGGCTTAGTGGGTTACTAATCGGGCTACTAATCTTAAGGTCAGCAGTTCAAACACACCAATTGCTCTGTGAGGGAAAGTTGAGGCTTTCTGCTCCCATAAATATTTACAGCTTTGGAAACCTAAGGAAGCAGTTTTATTCGGCCCTATAATTTCATAGGAGTCAGAAACTAGTCAATGGCAGTGAACTTGGTTTTGGTTTGGATTCTGAAATTCAGAAGTCATTAGACTTAGGACAAACCCTACATTGATAGGACTTCATTAATATTTTAGAACACACCCCACACTGATCCCAAACTTTCAATGCCATCAAGTCGATGCTGAGTCACAGCAACCCTGTAGGACAGGGTAGAACTGCCCCTTTGAGTTTCTGACATTGTAACTTTTTACCAGCATAGAAAGTCTCATTTTCTCCCATGGATTGGCTGGTGGTTTCAAATGGCTGACCTTTTGGTTGGCACCTCAATGCCTAACCAGTAAGCCTGGGCTCCTTATGCTGATAAGGCTTTATTAACGTAACAGAGAAAACCCTGCTCCCAAATGGGACCATACCCAGAGATAGAGGACTTGGGACTCAACAAAATTGGAAGGACACAATTCATTTCATAATATATGACAGCTAAGAGTTCATTTTAATGTGTGCATTTTCTTTTAGCCAGTTGGATTAAAACAATGAAGAAGCTTACTATCTTGGTTTTACTTGTGCTTACATGGTCATAGTTTTGAGATATTTTATAGAGGATAAAAATTTAGGTAGAGATTTAAGTAAATATTGATAAAATTGTCATTAGAGAAGTCGGAACTGCTAATAAAAACAGACTGTTAGGTAGCCAGAATAGGGACCAGGTTGTCTATTGGGCATGCTCCAAATTCAGGCTCCAAGCCAGGATGGGGAGTTACACCTGGGTGGGCCAGGTGAGCTTGATTCAGCCAATGGGGTCAACCAGTACCTTCAACCATGCCTCCCAGAGGAGGGCCCAGAAAAAGCCCGAATCCAAAGCCCAGGGCTCCCTTTTCCAGTTAGGCTGCGCTTTTCTCTGTCCCCAGTTTTCCACGCTTTCCTCTGTCCTCAGTTTTCCACGTGTGGGTGAGAAGTGCCCTGAGGGTGCCTGTGTAAAACCTGAAAATTCTTCCGTTCTTTAAAAACTCACTTGGATCACAAACCAGGCTTCGGAGTGAATTCTTTCTCTCTCGAAGCCAAGGACAGGTATTTCCACCTGAGAAACCTAACAATATTTCTTACAGGTCAAACTCACATATTTCACCACTGTCTCCATCTTACTGGAGAAATTTAATATGCAATGCCTTCTTATTTGAGAAGAGACCCCCATCTCAAATATAACTTAAGGAGAACATTTAGTAAGTCTTAAGAGAGACAACAACTACACAAAGACAGACATCATCCATATGAGGAAGGTCATTAGCACCAAGTAAAAGTGGTGTCCACGGGTGTGTTGAGATACAGTGCTCTAAAAGGGACCATGGAAGGGCAAAGGAAACTGTCACAAAAGCATGATTGGTGGCAGATCAATACAATTACAGGTGGGACTACAGAAGCAGGAGTGAGACCTTAATTGGGCCTGCCCATTGTTAGATACAAAGGCTTACTAGATTGCTCTGGGCCCTTCTGACCAAAGCAGTTGGGTGACACTAATGGGCCTGACTTCAGGACAGTGCAATGATCCAGGCCCCGCCCCAACCATCCCCAGCTCTATGACCTCCATCAAGGGCATCCAAAGGCAAGCCTCTAAGAAAGTCTGCTCCACCCCGGGCTGGGTAGAGGGGTGAAGGCAATCCACTGTCCCGGGCATTCTGCCTGAGGGCAAGATGATCTACATGCTCTGTCAAAGATCAGAAAGCGTTCAATGGAGGCTCAGAGCCAGGTAGGGGACTCTGCCAATGGACTTTGGGTTGTCACTACTGTTCATACCCTTTTGCAAACCAGGGTGCTCAGAATTTAAGTTGTAAAACACCTTGTATTTAAATGACAGCATACCTAGTCTTTTTTTTCAATGTAGTCATATACTCATGCCTTTTGTTTTCTTCCCGCAGACACCAAAAGATGAAAAGATATATATTAAAACAAACAAGAAGAAGATAAATATATCCTGACCACCTGGAGAGGAGCCTGCATGTAGTTTCATCATTCTGTCTACGTATTTATCCAGAAGCAAATGATTACTTCAATTCAGCCTCTCATCAACAAATAAATACTATTTGCATATTACAAATTAATCCCAGTGGGGACAGCTTATATTCATTATTTGACTATGATTTTTGATTAAAAATAATATTATCTTGCTCTTGCAGTCATTAGGGAATCTATGGTAATATAACCTGAGATTATATCTGTGGTTTTTAACAGTGTCATTTGTTATGTGGCTAAATACTTAATAAACAATGTGATGTGCAACAGTAATTGTGTCTGGAAATAATCTTTTATATTGTTCCAAATTGATTATTTTAATATTGACTTCTTTTAAAATACCCAATGATAGGGTGTCCTAGGATTTTTCATAAGGCCTCTCTATTCATCCAAAAATATTGAGTGCTTAATATTTGCCATGGAATATTCTATATGCATTAAAAATATGCATGTTTTAATTGAAGATGACTCCAAATTCTAAGGAAACAAATCTAGAACTGACAAAAATAGCAAGGGGGCCACATTTGACCTCTTCTGGCTCCCAAGACTTATTGCCTCAAGGCAGAGGTCCAACATGCCTCCACCCTTCATCACTTGGACCCCTAGTCCGACCACCTGTACCTCCCATGGCACTCATTCTGTGTTTTGATAATTCATTGCAATGGCCCTGCAGAACTCACAACATGAATAAAAATGGCTCATTTTCAGCCCAAATCCAAAGTAAAGGATGGGTATTAGGGTTGTGTTAGACAGGGTTCTCTAGAGAAACAAAACCTGAATGCTAATAATTTTATATATATTTATACAGATAGATATATATGAAATAAACAGATTATAAAGTAGTATAAATGGCTCAGGGCAACTCACTCCCGTGAGACAGTTGTGAGACACTGGCAGTCCTTCAAGTCTTGAGGGCTGCTGGGTAGTCCTCTGTAGAGCCATTCAGGCTATCTGGGCACAGGCAACAAACAGCGAGGCAGGTCACCAAGAGTCAGCCAGATGACAGAGTCCGACAGTCCCTAGCTCAAGAGATGTAAATTCCAATGGTGTGGTGGAGCAGGTCTTGAAGGAACCTTAAATTACAGCGACGCAGTCCACGGGTTAAGTGTCCCACAGGTAGTGTAGCTTGCAAATTGAGGCAAAGGACAAGCAAGGTAGCCACACACGGGTCTGATGATCAAAGAGCAAGAGACAAGAAGGCAAGGCTCATGGAGCCATTTATCTCTCCAACCTTCAATTAATCCCACATGTGTTTATCGGCCAGGTTGGCACAATAAACTAACTACCTCAAGGGTCCTTAATCAATAGGAGCAGTGGGGAATTACGTAATCCAGTCAGTGAGTGGAGTCTGGGGTGCTTAAGTTGCACCCCAGTGGGAGTTTTTGCACCTAACTATGCCTTTGAGCTAAGACTGCGAAGGGCTCCTGGATGGGGAACCAAAATAACCAATGACCCTGGGCTGATTTGGCTCCATCCATAAATATACTTTGGGCAGATAATTCACACCTAAGTTCCTGGCAAAAGTTTGCAGAACAGGCGGCAAGAGGAATGCTGCTTCGACAGCTGTATAAATGGGAGGCTGGACGATAGGTTGGTGACAAGCTTCCCCTAAATAGGGGAGTAATTTGGGTGGAGATTCTGAGATATCACCTCCTTGGGTCAGATGTAGGCCCAGTCGAGAAAAAAAGCTTATCTAACTTCTGTCTCGTTTCTTGGTACTCATGACAGTTCAGTCCACATCCTGGCTCGCCAGGTATCTCCATCACATACTGTCCAGGACCCAAATCACCCAACCCCCAAAACTTAAGAAAGCACTTTCTCTCATTTCCCTTAACAAACAGACTTGCAATGTTTGTTAAAGAACACTGTACTGTCAACAATGTTTTAAAATATGAATGTATTTAATAATTATTTTAAATTCAATGAGGTAGGCTCAGTTATTAGTCTCATTTTACAAATGAGAAGGAAGTACAGGGCTATTCAGAGACTCTCTGGGGTCACACCACTCATCGGTTGCAGAGTTGGAACTGGAGTCCAAGTCGTCTGACACTAGAACCGACCTACTCTGAACCACAAAACTATGCTGCTTGTTGCTCAGTATCAACCACTGCTCACGATAATTGGCAGTGAGGACATTGTAATTTGCACTGTTGTACGTATCCAAGAGGAGATGGGAAAATCAAAGGCTCAGAAGTGATAACGAAATTTCTCTCTGACAGGAAATTAAACAATTGTTAAATTCTCTTTTAGAGCTGAGATTCCAGTACTCACCAAACTCCAAACTCACTGCCATCGAGTCGATGTTAACTCACAGCAATACTACAGGACAGAGTAGAACTTTGAGCCCCGTGAGCTTCCCAGTTTACTGGAGTAGAAAGCTCCGCCTATCCCCTCCACACAGCTGGTGGGTTTGAACAGCTGGCCTTGCAGCTCAACGCTACATCACCATTCCATGAAAAAAGGAGAATTTCCCTTAAATCATTACATAAAAGTCGACCCCCCAAAGGGGGTGGATTATTTTTAAATCATAAGCTCTAATCAGGGCCACTAGTGTAAAGCAAAAGGAGGGCAGCCATGATGATAATATTAGTGATAATGAAGTTATAATTTATATAATGCTTACTGGGGGTCAGGCTCTGATCTAAATTAATTGATCTTCAGATATCAACTTGATTGAGCTCCCCACAGAGGTCGCTCGAGAGTATTGGAGCTGGGATTCATACCTAGAAAGGGGACCAAGAACACTGCTCTTAACACTTCACCACACAGCTCCTGTGCAGTGAGGCTAGAGACAATTCCCCTTATGATTTATGCAGTACGCCTGAAATGATCTTCTGACTTATGCATTGAATTCCTCCAATCCAGACCCACATGCATCTTACTTCTGACTAACTGCAGGACTATTGTACCCTCAAACTTCCTTCTGCTTTTTTCCCTCCCACTTATTTCAGGTGATGAAAGCTTTGAAAACATATTGGAACCAAGACACACTCAGAGAACTTCACTGAGAGGAAATTGAATTGAGATTTGGTTGCTCTAACTTTAACTCCAGTGTGTTAAGCTAGGTGCTCTAGAGCAGCAGTCTCAACCTGTGGGTTGTGACCCCTTTGGGGGTTGAACGACCCTTTCACAGGTGTTGCCTGATTCATAACAGTAGCAAAATTACAGTTATGAAGTAGCAACGAAA
>NW_022103904.1:15402677-15414122 GCF_000313985.2 Echinops telfairi
AAAAAAAAAAAAAAAAAGAAAGGTGTGCATTAGGGTTGTATCCTCTCCTCGCATACTCAAACTGTCTGCTGGGCAAACAGTCAAAGAAGCTGGATTATCTGAGGAGGCATGCAGCATCAGGATTGAAGGGAAGTTATTAACATTACTTTGCTTGTCAAAGGGAAGGCTTGAAGCCTTTGTTGTATGGATTACAACTCAAGGTAAAGCCTTCAGTATGAATTATAACTCAATATAAAGTAAATCAAAATTCTCACACTGGACCAGTAGGAAACATCACAATAATGGAGAAAAGTTGGGAAGGACTTCACAAAGTTGAAGTTGTGAAGGACTTCATTTTGCTCATGGAAGCAGCAGTCAAGAGATCAACAGACCTGCTGCATTGGGTAAATTTGTTGTGCACACCTCTTGAAAGTGTTGAAAAGCAAGGATGGTACTTTGAAGACTAAGGTGCACCTGACCCAAGTCATGGTATTTTCAATTACCTCATATGCATATGAAAGTTGGACATTGAATAAGGAAGACTGAAGAATGATGGATTTAAATTATGTTACTGGTGAAGAATGTTGAAAGAACAAACAAATCTCTTTTGGAAGAAGTACAGCCAGAATGCTATTTAGAAGCAAGGATGGTGAGAGTTCATCTCAGGTATTTTGGACATGTTATCAGGAGAGGCTATTCTTGGAAAAGGAAATCATGCTTGTTAAAGTAGACAGGCAGCAGAAAAGGGGAAGAGCTTCAACAAGCTGGATTACACAGTGGCTGCAGCAATGAGCTCAAACACAGGGACTGTGGTGAGGATGGCCTAGAACCAGGCGTTTTGTTCAGTTGTACCACTTGCTGCCCACGGCCATCACCACTGCTCCTTTTTGCTCCTAGAATATTTACTGCCATGGAGTCGATTTCCACGCGAGGCGAGCCCACAGGACCTATCCCTGTGGGTTTCGGAGACTTAAGCTTTTTAAGGGAGTAGAGCTGGTGATTTCAGACTGATGACCTTGCAAATAATTGCCCAACTGTAACGCCACTCTTGTACATTTTTTAAAGATTTAAAAAAACAAAACACAAAAAAGCATTCGCACAATGAAAACAAGACAATTTGTTATTAGATATGAATTATCTTTCCTTTTTAAAATCTGGCGTAGTGGTGATGGGCTGGACTGCGATCCTCAAGGTCGACGGTACAACTCCATCAGCAGCTCGGTGGGAGAAAGACTGGGCTTTCTACTCGGCGAACAGTTCCAGTCTCGGAAACCCACAAGGGGTCGCTGTGGGGCAGCATCGACTCGATGGCGGTGAATTTCTCTTTAATCTAGCTCTCTTTTTTAGCAACTATTACAACCCTTTATAAAAACGGGCTGGGGAAGAAGCACTCCGCCATCTCTCGCCCGGCGGACTTGCGAGCGCCCTTACCTTCCCTAGACGCTCGCCCCGCCCAACCTCCGCTTCCACCGCCGCCCCCACCCCCAGCGCGCGCCCCCCCGGCCCGCCGCGCAGCACTTACGCAAGCGGCGCGGGCCGAGCACGTAAGCAGCGCGCGCACCGCGCGCAAGCGCGAGCTAGGGACCCGCGACTTTTGTTGGCCGCTGGCTACCTGGATTCAGCGACTCGGGTTAGTAGTGGGCGCGACGTGCGGCAGCGTCTGGGCGGTTTGGGGGAGCGGATACCACGGCTCTTCGGGGGTGCTGGGTCGAATGCGGAAGGGGCAGAGGGGGCTGACCTGGTGTTTGTGGGGAAGCCGCGGCCGCCTCGGGAGCGTGGGGCCTGTGGGAGGACGCCCCCTGCAGGAGTGTGCGGCGTCGGGGCCCGCGTCGTGCAGGGGCCGGGCTCGCGGGCGGGGCGTGGGCCGTGGGCGGGGCGGGGGGAAGGCGGCCCGCGCGATCCGCGCCTCTGAGGTAGCGGGCGGGTGGAAGGGACCTCAGGACGCGGGGAAAGCACGAGGCCGCTCAGCTCTGGAAGCTACGGTGCAAACTGTCTCCCCCACCTTTCTAAAGCCATTCCCTCTTTCACCCTCACACCTCCTGGGGGACCTGCAGAGTGGATAGCTTGGATTTTATCTTGGATTAGGGATTCATAACCCAAGTTTGTAATTGTCAGGGAAGTGCTTAGGTGTTGCTTTTTTTTTTTTCTTTTTCCTTTCTTTCCTGAAAAGCGGGCGATAGGCCAAATAAATTTGGGCATCTATGAGTCAGATCAAGAAAACTACTTGATCCAAGTTTAGGAAAGCTTCAGCTAGGCAGATTGAGTGGGTGGGTAGTTGTGCTCTGGTTTGGAAGTTGGTCCAGGGTGTGAGAACCAGTGATCTGGTTCATTTGAGGGCTGGAGCCTATTATTATTTTTACAACCTCTTTCTTTTATCAAGCCAAATCCACCATCATTAAGTCGAGTCTGACTCTTAGTGATACTGTGTAGAGGTTCCAAGACAGAATCTTTATGGGAATCGACAGTCTCGTCTCTCTAGTGTAGCAGCAAGTGGGTTGGTGGATATGAACTATGGACCTTGCAGTTAGCAGCCTAATGCTTAACCCACAGTGTCACCAGGGCACAGCTTAAAACCATTTATCCCCATATGCTGAATGAAGTAAGCCAAGCACCAAAGAATACATACTGTATATAAGATTTTAGAAAACACAAAATAGCTGTAGTGCCACAACCATATTAGTGGTTGTTTGGGGTCAGGGAGAATACAAAGGGCAAGAGGTGACTTTTGTTTTGTTTAAGATATATGTTATGCTTAAAAGGAAAAAAACTTGAGATATTACAGAGCATATCAGTTTTACATTTAATAATTCATAAGCGTTTTGGTTCAACTAATTTAAGGCAATCCCCTCAATGTACTGTCAGTGTGTGGTCACTTATCCCATTTCTTGTGTTTCCCATCTCCAGCCCCCTTTTCCCAACCCTCTGCAGTTTGTCCTTCAGTAAATGCTGACCTTTTGATTTTAAATGGTTGATTACTATAAATCTGTGGAGGTGATGGCAAAGGTCTTGGTGATTTAAGTTCTAGACCAAGGGATGACTAAGGGCCACTTCGTCTAAGGGATTCTAGCAGTCTTTATCAGACCAGTAAACCTGCTCTGTTTTAGGATTCTGAGTTCTGTACCACGTTTTCCTTCTACTCCTTCAAGACTTTCTAATGTGATCCTTTGCAGAGCAATTGATAGTAGTAACTGGGAACCAGATAGTACCTCTGGTGCCAGGATTGTGGAGACATATTTGTGATCCATTAGTCCATTGAACATGAATTTAGATATTTATCACTTGTCTTTCCTCTAGATGGGGAGACACCAGTAGTTGTACTTTAAGTGGTTGATCACCAGCTTTTAAGACCCCAAATCACTATTGTCTTTGTGAATTATGCTATGCCATTTGACCTTGGTGTCCCCTTAGACTATGGTCCTGATCTCCGAGGCTCAACAACTTATTTCCTCAAGGTGTTTGGTTATGTCTTAAGTTTTCATAACTTGCTTCCTGTATTCTCCACCATTTACTTGGATATGTTTGCAGCAAAGGTAAACACATGCATAGAAAGATCCTCTGTCAAACTTCCATTGGTGGTATACTACTCTTCCACTCATACCTGTTTCGCTAGCATGTCTGTCTAAGTAGCTCATAAATAACCACTATTGACGGATTGTCTATATAACAGTGATTGCCTCTGTTGCTTTAACTTTTGCAACTCCCTACCCACCACCACACAGTATCTTACCCTGACTTCATCATTTTTTGCTAACCTCCTTCTTAACCTGCATTTACCCAAGTTAACACTTGTCTGTCCTCTCTAGCCCATGACTTTCCCTTCCTCGGAACCTTCTTCCATCCCTGGTAACCACTAAATACAAGGGGGTACCCCACCAAAACCCGAAATTTTTTCCCAAAGCTATGAATTAAAATTTTTTTTACAAAACAACTATCACCTTCGAAGTACTATGTCAAATCTGTGATTCCATTCTTGGAAACATTTTCAAACTCATGTGTTTGGATGCCTGACAGCAGCTCCCTTGTTTGTTTTTTTTTCTTTACCTCTTCTATGTCGTCACATTGCTGTCTTTTAATGTTCCTCTGCATTCGCAGAAACAAAAAGAAGCCGCATGGAGCGAGATTAGGTGAGTAAGGTGCGTGGGGCAAGAGAGGCATGCTGTTTTTTGCCAAAAGCTGGCGCACTGAGATGGCTGCTTGAGCAGGTGCATTTTTGTGGTAGCAAAACCAGTTTCCCATCTGCCACAAATCTGGCCTTTTTTGTCACACATTATTATGGTATCTTTTCAGAACCTCTAAATAGAAACTTGATTAACAGTCTGACCTGGTGGAATGAACTCCAAATGTACTACAAGTCAACATTATCATCCATTCTGGAAGTTGGCAGACATCCATAATGAGGTTTGTTGTCAATGGACATTTCACCATTTTTGAAATGAGAAAACCACTCACACACTGGAGGTTTTTCCCAAAAGGCCGGCCCTGGAAACCGGGGTCAAAAACAAAAAAAGTTCCGCAACCCATTTCCCCAAAAAGAAAAAAAAATTCAACGCCAAAAAACGGTCCCCTAAAACCGCCAACAAAAAAAAACGAGGTTCAAGGAAAACTGCTTGTATGAAAAAATGTACTGTGGCCAGGGAGAACCTTCCCAGGTGACACCCCTGGGTACACTAACTCAGAGTGAATTGCTGGATGCTCACCTAGTGAGAAAAATGTGTACTTATGAAAGCTCCGCTGACTAGCCGAGCGCAATTCTGGTTTTTTTTTGCATACCCCTCGTAATGTTTCTTTTAGTATGAAAACCATTTCTTGACTTTTTATAGTAGTGGTCTCTTAATATTTATCCTTTTGTGATTGCCTAATTTTACTCAGCATAATGCCCTCCAGGTTTATCCATGTTATGAGTTGTTTAGAAGACTCGTTTTCTTTAATGTGGAGTCGTATTCTGTTGTGTGTATGTACAAAAGTTTATCCATCCTCCACTGATGTGCTTTTAGGTTGTTTCCATTATTTGCTATGATGAGTAGTGCTACATGAACATGGATGTGCACATATTTACCCTGTTACGGTTCTTAATCCTCGATGCTACATACCAAGTGGAGGGGTTTGCTGGGCCATATGATATTTTTGTCCCCAACCTCTTGAGGAAGCATTGTACTGCTTTCTACAATGGTCACACGATTTTATAGCCTCAACAGCAGATTTTGAGAGTTCCCAAAGTGTGGCCTATTTGTTACTGTGAGCCCTTATTTATACTTTGAGTGTTTAAGAAGCTTTATGGGGATCGATGAGAAGTCCATAAGTTAGACATTTGTAACTCAGAGACTGTCCTGTTATCTTTTTTTTCCTTTTTTTTAATGATACCGATTTATTTTTTCTTTTCATTTTATTTGCTTGGTAGGACTTCCAAAATGCAGACCTCCAACTCTAGATCTGTGCACTTGAGTGAATGGCAGAAGAATTATTTTGGAATCACATCTGACATATGTTCTTCAGGACAGAAGGCAGATGCATACCGTGCCCAGATACTGCGCATTCAGTATGCATGGGCAAACTCAGAGATCTCCCAAGTCTGTGCTACCAAACTGTTTAAAAAATATGCCGAGAAATATTCTACAATTATTGATTCTGACAACGTTGAAACTGGCGTGAATAATTATGCAGAAAACATTTTCACTTTGACAACATCTCAGCAAGCTGACAGTGACAAGTGGCAGTCTGGATTGACAATAAGTAATGTTTTCAAACTGAGTAATGTACAAAAGATGATGCAAGCTGGCAAAACATTCAAAGACTCTCTATTGGCACCTGCTGACTCATCGGTAGTAATCTCTAAGGAGGCCAGTGCCTTTGATTCTCCAAAATTTAGTGTGTATGGTTTTGGAGAGAATAAACTTTCAACTGCCACAAGTCACAGTACAGATAGGGCCCAAGCCAGCCCAGAAAATGTAAGTTCTTTAGAGTGTCCTCAGAATACACAGGCACCGATGGTGACTAACACTAGTAAAACTTGTCCTGCGTTCTCAGTGCCTTTAGGTGAGTCAGCCACCGCAAAATTCCATGCCACACAATTATTTGGAAATGTTAAAAAGGAAAGTCACGACTCTCCAAAAGCCAACATGGGACTAAATATGTCCTCATCCAACCAGTCTTGTTTGCCTCCTGGCTGTCAAAATTCCCAGGAAAAGAAGGCTTTTTATAGTGTTGGTACCAGTTGCATTGATACACTTTCCAATCCAATTCTGAATAAGTCTTTTAGTAAAATCGAAGATAATTGCCAGAGAGAGGAAAACAGCCTGCCTACTTTTAAAACTGCTAAAGAACAATTATGGGTTGATCAGCAAAAAAAGCACCAACCTCAGCGGGCATCAGGATCTTCATATGGCAGTGCAAAAAAGTCTCTGGGAGCTGGTAGATCTCGAGGAATATTTGGAAAATTTGTTCCTCCTGTACCCAAGCCGGATGGGGGAGATCAGAATGGTGGAATGCAGTACAAATCTTATGGGGCAGGACCTACAGAACCAGCTTATCCGGTGGATGAGCGTTTGAAGAACCTGGAACCAAAGATGATTGAACTTATTATGAATGAGATTATGGATCATGGACCTCCAATAAACTGGGAGGACATAGCAGGAGTAGAATTTGCCAAAACCACAATAAAGGAGATAGTTGTGTGGCCCATGCTGAGACCAGACATCTTTACTGGTTTACGGGGGCCTCCTAAAGGAATTCTGCTCTTTGGGCCTCCTGGGACTGGTAAAACTCTAATTGGCAAGTGCATTGCGAGTCAGTCTGGGGCTACATTCTTCAGCATTTCTGCTTCATCTTTGACTTCTAAATGGGTAGGTGAGGGAGAAAAAATGGTCCGTGCATTGTTTGCTGTTGCAAGGTGTCAGCAACCAGCCGTGATATTTATTGATGAAATTGATTCCCTGTTATCTCAAAGGGGAGATAGTGAGCATGAATCTTCTCGAAGGATAAAAACCGAATTTTTAGTTCAATTAGATGGAGCTACCACATCCTCTGAAGATCGGATTCTCGTGGTAGGAGCAACCAATCGGCCACAAGAAATTGATGAGGCTGCCCGGAGAAGATTGGTGAAAAGACTTTATATTCCTCTCCCAGAAGCTTCAGCCAGAAAACAGATAATAGTCAATCTGATGTCCAAGGAGCAATGTTGTCTTAAGGAAGAGGAGATTGAACTGGTCGTGCAGCAATCTGATGGATTTTCTGGGGCAGATATGACACAGCTTTGCAGAGAAGCTTCTCTGGGTCCTATTCGCAGTTTACAAACTGCTGACATTGCCACAATAACACCAGATCAAGTCCGACCCATAGCTTACATTGATTTTGAAAATGCCTTTAGAACTGTTCGACCCAGTGTGTCTCCAAGAGATTTAGAACTCTATGAAAACTGGAACAAAATGTTTGGCTGTGGAAAATAAATGGTACAGTTACAATGAAAATGTGGCATCTTTCTGATAAAGTTTTTTTCTTTTTTTTTAGCATAGGCTACTGGGAATTTATCAGTTGCATATTTTAGTGTATATTGTGAGTTCTGTACCTCAAATCCTGAAATATAATTACATAACAATTGCTTATATTTTACAATTGTGTGACATAACATTAAATAAGTTTTACTTACCCTCTAGCCTTTACTTGATGTAAAACTTTTATGCAAAATCAGTATGAACTTGTTAGGTCATGTTTCTAAGAGATACTTGTTTAAAGATGTGTAATATGTAATATGTGCTCAAATTTAAATTAAAAGAATAAGTTTGCATTTGTATGTTAGCAAGTATGTGATTTATATTCATCTTTCATTTAAAAAGGAGTTCCTTTTTGAAAGTGATTTAACTCTTCATGTTAGAAGTATACCAGTTTAAATTCAAAGGACTATTTCTAGATGTTCAAGTAGACTTAAGATCTCATCAAAAACTGTAGTGTGCCAGTCTACTTTTGCTGGTTTGCAATTTCTTTTAGTTTCTTTTAACCAGATTAATAAAAATATGTTCAGAAATAACAAGATATAATATCAGAAATACAGCCAAAGAACTGGAAGTGAATAATGTTATTTATTTCAGAAGGTATTTTTAAAATTAATACTTAGTCACTGCACAGCCTGTGTAGTATAACTATTTTTCAAAATGAATTTTTCTGAATTTTAAAATACATTTTATTTTACAAATAATAAATGCTTATTCAAAAAACATTAGAAAGTAAAGATGAATGAAAAGAGAATAAAAATCATTTTGGAGGGGAAACATTTTTAGTTTATAGACTTTTTCCAGATGTTTAATTTTACATAGAAGTGGAATTGTACTATGTATTTTCATGGATAAATACCCCATTTGTTTTCCTTTAATGCCCATAATTTTATCTGTTATACCTCTACAACATCTCACATTCATGATTGATTGCCTAGGGCTCCATTGTGTGATAATTTATTCATTCCACTGTTGTTAGATGCCCTTGAGTCAGTTCCAAAACCGTGCACAGCACTGAAACAGGGCGCCTTCCTGAGCCAGCCTCATCTCACAATTGTTTCTGAGCTTGAGCCTCATGTGGCAGACACTGTCCACCTGGTTGAGGACCTTCCTCTTTTTTGTTGCTCTGTTTTAACTCCTATGTTAGGGGACATTTAATAATACAGGGCAGTAAGTTCTTCATTATCTTTTTCCCCCCTGTAATAAGTATTTTGAGTACTATTATGAGTTTTTAAAAATATAAATTACTTGGCTAAAAATCTTCAGTATGCAAGTTAAACTTCACATGTGTTCTAGTCTATCCTCTGGGAAAGCACTACTCACATACATTACCTAGAGTCTGAGTGGTACAGAGTTTAATGTGCTTGGCTACTAATCAAAAGGTTGAAGGTTCGAATCTACCAAAGGCACCTCAGAACCAAGGTCTGTTAGTCTACTGAAAACACCCATTCAAAATACTGGCACACAGTTCAACTGTGACACAGATGGGTCTCTGTAAGTTGGAATTGAATACAGCAATTGGTTTGGGTTTTTTGTGTGCATAGCCATCTGCACCAAATCAAAATGCTTGTACTATGCCAACCTTGGGCATTTTGCAGCTTTTGTTTTTGTTGATGTTTGTTAACATTCTCTTTATCTTCTTTCATTTGACAAATATTTACTGAATGCCAGGCGGTGTTCAAGCTGCTGAAGATGAAACAATGAATATAGCACAAACACAAATCTGCTTACATATTACACTGAGGTTCTAATTTCCTCATGATTGTAAAATGATAGAATTTGAATACAATTTAAAACAATGAAATGATGGAATACTACTTTTTGTGTTGCTTACTGTGATTATATCTAAAAGAAAATCTGGTTTACTCTCTCGGATTAGATAGAGCTCCATTTGTCTAGTTACTATTTGAAATTAAGGCTAACGCCTATTTGAAACTAAAGCTGAAGGTTATAATCAAGGATATAACTGGAAGAGAATTTTGAGACTCAAGTCACCTGGCAGTTGTTTTTACATTGGACCAATTGAAAGAATCATTTTAGCCCTAATTCACTTGCAATATGTTTCTGAGACAATTAGGAAATTTTCATAAACTTCTTTATGGCATGTTTTTGTTAGTCTTGATTGGATAAGATAATGTTGGATTAAATTTTCCTCCTGATTGTTTTGTTGGTGCTATGCTGCCTCCAGCCAGTGTTTATTTCAAAGAAGTGAAAGCTGGTTTTTAGTATATTTGAAAGTTGTAATTCCTTTGTAAAATTATATACCAGGGCATGTAACTTTGTTTACCACTTATGCTTAAATTTTAAGTAGGAATACAGTGAGATATCCAAATTTGCTTGTTGGGTCTTTTTAAATGTTTCCCTTATACATCTAATTGTAACTTATGGCCCTTTTGAACTGTGGGAATTTTATTCCAACTCTAAAAATTTCGCTCTCATTCTTTTTGGCGTTTTGCTTTCTCAATTTAAAATGAAGAATTCGCTTGCTTTCCACATTGATAAGCTGATGTTGGGAGGGTGGAACTGTAACATAAAGACAAACACTTGAATCCTGTAGACCTGTTTTTTAGCTCTGGCTCTTTTTATTGTGCCTGTAGGCTACTTTGTTGTTTGGTCTCAATTCTAAAGTTAGCTTACACTTAACTTGGGAAATGAAAAATAAAATATAGGTTAAGAAGACCTCTAATTTATGGGTGCTTAGTAATTGTGTATCTTCTCCCCATCACTACTGTGTTAGGCCGAGTTGACTTGAGAAGCAAATGCAGTGACACTCATGTAAGAAAGAGCTTTATGTCAAAAAAGTAATTATGAGGGGTACCCAAAACCAGATTTTTTTTTCAAGGCTATTTAATTTTTTTTACAAAACAACCTATCACCTTCAAAATACTCTCCACTATACTTAATACATTTGTCAAATTTGAGATTCCTCGAAACATTTTTCAAACATCTGTTTGGAGGGCTGACAAGCACCTCCCTTGTTTTTTCTTCACTTCTTTCACATCAAATTGCTATCCTTTCATGTCTGCCTTCATTTGCAGAAACAAGTCGCATGGAGTGAGGTCAGATGAGGCTTGCTGGGGTTTTTTTTGCCACAAACTTGTGCACTGAGATGGCTGCATGAGCAGGTGTGTGAGCAGATGTGGCAAAACCAGTCTCCCGTCTGCCACAAATCAGGCCTTTTTTCTTTTTCTTCCTTGTACTGTTATACTATCATCACTTCTAAATAGAAATTTAGGTTAAGAGTCTGACCTGGTGGAATGAACTCCAAATGCACACTACAAGTTGACATTCGGGAAGTTGATGGTAGTCCAGAATGAAGTTTGTCATCAATGGACATTTCACCTTTTGAAATGAGAAAACCACTCTACAGTTGAGTTTTTCCCATAACACTGCCCTTGTAAGCTGTGTTCAACATCACAACAGTTATTGTGGCATTTTTCCTGAGCTGGAAACAAAATTTCATAGCTGCTTGCGGTTCTCTTAAATCTACCATCACAAAAAACGATGTTTGGGCAAAACTGCTTCCATGAAAACATTCACTGTTAACCAGAGAGAACCTTCCCAGGCAATGGCACTGGGTGCACTAACTCAGCGTCAGTTGCTAGATGACCTAGTGGGAAAAATAAGTACTATGAAAGCTCTGCCCAGCAGAGCTTTTTTCCATTTTTCTTTTTTGGAGGGGGATACCCCCTTATATATCAAGAAAACATCCCTGCCCAATCCAACTCAAGGCCCTAAGTCTGATACCAGTCCATAAGCTGCTCTTCAGACATGCAATGATGCAGGATGCGGGAAGATCACAGGCTGGTGGATCTGAGAATGGTGGAAGCAGAGCAGGGCTCTGGCAGCAATTGGGGTCAGCCAGCAAGGTGAAAATAGAGAAGGGGAGGTTCCTAGGGCCCTCCTTTTCAGAAGGCCACATTCAGAAAGGCACCCCCTGGCTGTGACCTGATTGGCAGGTTATATATCACCCTTACACTTT
>NW_022103904.1:15415223-15416151 GCF_000313985.2 Echinops telfairi
AAGTGATCATTTGTGACATGTTCAGATGTGCTAATTTGTCAATCATTAAACATCAATTTGACAAATACTTAAGAGTATGTAACTAGATGCCTGGGCACTGTGCTCAAATGTCCTCCCTCCCACCTGAAAAAGTCATCTAAGGTATAACTATTTCAGTATTTCTGATTTGGGTTATACAAACGGGAAACTTAAAAAGAGCTTTGGTAAGGTTGTGGCGTGGTTACATGTTAGGCTGCTAACTGTAAGGTTGGCAGTTGGAAACCAGCTGCTCCATGGGAAAAAGACATACCCTTTTACTGTTAAGAGTTAGTCTCAGTGGGACAGCACAAGCCTGTTCTGTAGGGTTCTATGAGCATCAATTTCATAGCAGTGAGTTTGGTTATGTCAGTATAATGTGGCACTGAATATGAAAATAATTGGAAGAAAAAATCAAGAAGGGTCAAGATACATTGGACCTTTGTGCTTTGTAATTACTAGGCCTTGGTATATCTAAACATAGCAATTAACCCCTGAATGATAGCCCTCCAAGGTCTGAGAAGCCCAAGTCTTAGATTTCTCAATCCACGAGTGAGGGGAAAAAGTCAAGACCCCAATTCCTTGGATATGGCCAGTTCAAGCCAAATGGATATGTGCAGTCAATACATTAGGGATAGTTTTCTCGAGAGACTTAAGAGTAAAAGCTCCCCACACTCCTTTCCTCCCCGCCATCCACAGCCGTGAGCTGCCAGTGTTGCCTAAGGCGTGGAGTGCCAGACAGACCCATCCTGGAAGTCCATCATTTGATATTAAAGTTGTTCCTTATCTTTGTGTGCAAGGTACTCAACTTGCTCATAAAATACCTGTCCGTAAAACAGTCTTCCAGAAGAAAATATTCCTAATAAAAGATGTAGTAGAGTGCTTTCATTTTCAGCCAGTTTACTAAACTTTC
>NW_022103904.1:15419135-15421240 GCF_000313985.2 Echinops telfairi
ATAGAACACGCAAGAGATCCTTGCACCTAGAACAAATTCAGGCTGGATCGATAGAATAATGTATTCAGTAGAATGTGATGATGCCACAGATGTCCTTGGAGATGCTCTACAAGATTTCCAGCAAGCCGGCACAGGTGGCAGGCACACTGTACAGACCCTCGACATCAAAGGCAGGAGAGATTAAATGAAACAGATGCAGAAGATAATCTTGGAGCCGTCAACTTTAGAGAAATTACTAGAGAAGTGGATGAAATACTGAGTAGGAGAAGAAGCTGAACAAAAGTGGTGAACAAGGAAATAGATGTATGAATTGCCGGCTGGCCTGATGTGGGGCTGCCATCTTGCATTATTTCAGACAGCAGCCTGTCTTACACAAATACACTTTGGTGGCTTGCTATGAGAGAACTGGGCTCCCCCTCACTCCCCGTACCCTTCTGGTGACCAGAAGTGTGTGGTTTGCCCTTACCCTTAGCTATAACCAGCTATTCTGCCTCTATCTAAATTTTGGCCTTGGAATAATTCCTTCCAGTAACAAATGCCTTGACTTCAGCTGTCATCTAAGGAGGCATGAACTACTTCCAGATCAGATGTTCTGTTCCCAGACAATGTATACGTTGTATAAATTTCACACAGGACCACGATTCTCACCTTCTGCCCTCCTCATTCAGAGCTTCTTGGCCAGCAGACGATCCTGACCCATATGGAGTGCCCTGACTCCCACAGTTTTCTCTTTCTTTATTCTTCTTCTCTTACCCTTTTAATCTGTTATCTCTCTGCTTTCCTTCTGCTTTTATTTTTCCCCTTCCCTTCTATCTTTTTTCTTTCCTCCTAATTGTTTCTTTTTAATTCTCTTTGTCTTCCCCACACCCCAAGGTTTGCTTATTGTATTATTTTTCTCTTTTTTTGTTTTTATTTTCCTTCCTTTATTGGTTACTAAATTTATTTTTCTTGCTGTTGTTTACCTGTCTCCCCTGCTCATTTTCTTTATTATTATTATCATCACTATTAATGTTTTGGTTGCTGTTGTTTGTTCTTTGTCTTCCTAGTACTATGAGTGGACAGGAGACAATAGACATGCCCACATGGCTCAGACACGCCCTTATCTCCTATAGCCCCAACTTGCTCCCCATCACCTGATCATTGACAGGCAGCAGCCGGTATCAGCCAAATCCACTCTCAAATGTGCTACCTGAGCAGCAGAGAGCAGTACATATACTCACACTTTCTCATAACCATCAGGAGACAGGTGGAGAGTGCCTAAAACCATACCAACATACAATCATGATTTCAATACAGTTGTAAAAATATCAAAATGTTTCAAAGGCAAACATTTTCAGTTCACATGGAGAAACAAGATAGAGTAACTCAAACAAGTGACCAAAGACTACCTTTCTCAAGAAGAAATGACATTGAAACTTCTTGATAATAAATCCCAAACAGTAGTATTTACAATCCTTCAGTAGACTGACATAAAAATTGACAAAAGAAAAAAAAAACTCTGAAAAAAGTTAAGAAGCATTCAGGAAAATAGCACAAGAACTTAAAAATAAGTGAAAAATTAAAAAGCATACAGAACCACCAAATAGACATAGAAGATTAACACTAATATTTCAGAAATAGATGATACATTGAGAAGACAAAGGAGTAGAATTGAATCAGTAGAAGGGCAATCTGGGGAGCTTGAAGACAAACTTTTCCTGTGAGAGGGACAATGAGAAAAACTAACAACAACAACAAAAAATCAAAGATTAAGAATTATGTGACACTCAAGAGTAATAACTAACGTCTAACTGGAATTCCGGAACAGAAAGAGACAAAACAAAACAGGCTAGATGGCTGAGGCATTGTTGGAAGAAAATATTCCTGACATCATGAAAGAAGAGAAGATATGCATTCAAGAAACTGAACAAATCCCAAAAGTATCGCTCCCAACGGAAGACCAACAAGACCCAACCAAGCTTTCTAAAACTAACGACAAGGAAAGAATCCTCAGAGCATCTTGAGGAAAAAACAAAACAAAACAAAAAAAACGTTACCTACAAAGATGCACCAGTAAGTCTGAGCTCTCATTTCTCAACAGATGTATGCAGGCAAGGAGGCAATGA
>NW_022103904.1:15422476-15430517 GCF_000313985.2 Echinops telfairi
CGAGAGGAAAGAAGGATGATGAAAATCTAAGCCCATGGAGCCAACTAATGGACCATGATAACACCAGTGTCCACACCCTGAGACCAAACCTAGATGGTGCTCTGCTTCCACTACTAGCTACTCTGAAAGGGATTGCATTAAAAGGTCTTAGATAGCTGGGTAAAGTGGGGTGTGCCTGTAATCCCAGCTAACCGGGAGGCTGAGGCGGAAGGATCTCTGGAGTCCAGGAGTCCTGTGGTCTAATGAGCTGTGCTAATCGGGTGTCCACACTAAGTTCGGTATTCATATAGTGTGACCTCTCAGAAGCAGGGTCACCAGGTTGCCTAAGAAGGAGTGAAACAGCCCAACTGGAAGTGGAGCCCAAACTTCCAAGGTATCAGTCGAAGGGTTTAGATATAGTAGGATAAATCTATTGGACAAAATTCAAAACGTGGAGGAGCCATACATTTTGGATGGCTATAGACCTGGATATTATGGTTCATGGATCACTCTTTTGGGTTGGAACCGAATCACCCCTGTGGCTCAACTTTCAGCCTAATAATAGTAAGTCATTAGGAGAATAATAACATTATTGATGTGTGCTTACCTTACAAGACTCCATTATTTGGAGTCTGGGAGGGTTAGGAATGAAGGGGAAATTAGAAACACTTGGTAATATTCAGCTTTGGTAAAGTTTTAGGGAACAGCACATGGTTTTACTTTGTTGGGGACGAGGAAAGCCCTGCTTTATTGGAAGGCCTTTTGGCAGTGTCTATGGGAGAAAGACGGGCTTTCTACTCCTGTGAAGAGTTACAGTCTCAGAAACCCACAGGGGCAGTCTTACTTTGCCCTCTTTGGTTGCTGTGAGTCAGCATCTCCTCAATGGCAGTGAGTTTGTTTGAGTTTACCAAAAATACAGGGATACCTGGTAGTGCAATAGTTAAGCACTTGGCTGCTAATAGAAGCGTTCAGTATTTCAACTCCTCTAGTGGCTCTGCAGGAGAACGACTTGGCCATCTGATTCCATAAAGAGTACAGCCAAGAAAAACCTACTCTCCCCTGGCTAATGGGGTTGCTAGGCGTTGGGATACACTAAGTGGCACATGACAACAACAACCCTTAAATGATCCGATTCCAGAACTGTATATTACTACTGGAATAGAAATGTCTCCACAGGAGAAAAGTCTTCCGACTCCTGTCATCAGTTACAGTCTCATAAGCCCACCAGGGGTCGCTATGAGGCAGCACTGACTCAATGGCAGTGAATTTGGCTTGGTTACAGATGTGTATGAAAGATTGCGGAAAGGCTCCTGAGAAAGAGAGCTGACCTCTGGGAGGAGTGGAGAGAGAGAAAGAGCCTCCTATGTTAGATTTTACACGCACAAGATAATTGGTTTGACCTCTTTACAAGTATTTTTAAATTTATTATTTATTTATAAATAGTAAAATTATTTCTTTTAATTTCTTTTAAAAAGCAAATAAATAATATTTTTAAAGTATTAAGCATAGCTTCCAGGAACAATAAAATAGTATCCATTAGATTGGAGCCAATAATTTTGTTAGCAAGAAATGGTAAAGAGAGGAGTAACAATTAAAGTCCCCTATTATAAATTCCTCTTAGAAAACATTTGGAAAATATACCCAAAATAATGATGACCAAATGGAAAAGAAGCCTTTAAAAAAAGTTCAAAGCTCTATGTTTTGCACTTATATAAGATAATATTTAAAAGCAAAGTTCTCAGAAGCAGAATCCATAGCAAATAGTCATTCATCCAACTCAAATCAAGCAGAGTTTACAGAATTGCTATAAGAAAGTAGCTGTGAGGCAAATAGGGACTTAATCTGCATTTTAAAAAGATTTTTAAAAATCAATTTTATCAAAGAGTATTTGAGCAAGCAACGGGTATGCATAACATCACATCTGTGACTATAGAAGTGGATAAAAACTATTTGATCAGAATTTGGGATGCAGACAATGTTGTGCTCTCACATCTGGAAGCAATGGCAGGTATGCTCCTGACCCGGTGGAACGATGCAACCCCAAATGTACGATAAGCTTCTAGAGACATAATTTCACAGAATATAGAAAATTGCTGTAAAACTAGGGCATGATTGTAATTTAAGGGAAATGGTGCAGATAAATCTATTTTAATGGATAAGCTTAGTAGATGCGATAAAAGTATGCTAGTACCTCATTATTTATTCCTTTCAATGGGTCTAAATTAGAGTAGATGGTGCATGTCCTATCTGCTCTACAATTGTACACATAAAAATGAAAAAAAAAATTTCCCTAAATCCTTTCAATACTTGGGAAAACTTAATTCTAATATACAATTAAGTCCATTTCAAAAACTCTTGTTGACTTTTTTTTTCTTCAGCTCCAATCTGGTTTTCATTTTGCATCAAGGCAATGGAGTTGATCAACACTGAGTTGGCATTCAGACAATCTCTTTTGACCCAAGGAATCGCTTTTGACATGTTAGACTCCATAATTTCATTGAGAAAAAAAAAAAGAAAATCAGTTAGTAAGACTGGACAGAGAGATCAGCCTGGTTTTCTACCAGACAAATGGGGGATAAACCCAGCCCACATACCCACAAAAAGTTGTCCTATCTTCGAACTGGCAATTTTGGGTTTATGGAGCAGTGTTTTACAAGAGTTGTTTTTCTTGCAACCTAGGCAATATATTGGATTAGAAAGGGGGTTAAAAAAAGTTAAAATAGACTTGTACGACTTCTAAAACTCTTAGAATTCTACTCGAGTTTAGGAAGCAAGTCTTACATCTCTGATTTAAGAAAGACACTATAGAATTGCCTTCATTGGATTATTGTGGAGTGTTGCTATCAGGTCCCTATCGAGTCAGCTTCAACATATAGCAACTCTGTGCACAACAGATCAAAACACTGCATGACCCTCTGCGCCATCCTTTTGGGTCAGGTGCACCTTGGTCCTTAAAGTAACATCTTTGCTCTTCAATACTCTGAAGAGGTCTTGTGCAGCAAATTTATCCAATGCAATATGGCTTTTGATCTCTTGACCGTTGTTTCCATTAGCATTGATCGCGGATCCGTGTAAGACAAAATCGTTGACAACTTCAACCCTTTCTCCATTTATTGTGATGTTATCTGTTGGTCTAGTTGTGAAGGTTTTGGTCTTAATTCCATTAAGTTGTAATCCATACCGAAGGATACAATCCTTGACTTTAATCAGCAAGTGCCTCAGGTGACCCTCAATTTCAACACGCAAGGTTGGGTGCATACTGCAGATTGTTAATAAGCCTTTCCCTAATCCTCATGCTGCACTTGTCTTAATATAATCCAGCTTCTCTGATGATTTGTTCAGCATATAGATTAAACAACTATGGTCAGAGACTAAAACCCTGATGCACACTTTACCCAATTTTAGACCATGCAGTATTCCCTCGTTCTGTTCACACGCAACTCCCTTTTGATCCATGAACCAGTTCTGAATGAGCACAATGTAGTGTTATGGAATTCCCATTTTTCTCAAGGTTATCCACAGTTTATTATGGTCAGTTTCAAACATTCTCTTCCTTCTTGAACTACTTGATATCAACTCCCTTTTACCCCTCACGCCGCCCCCCCCAGTTGAACACCTTTGCATAGTCAATGATACACAAAGAAACATCTTTTTTATATTCCCTGCTTTGAGCCAAGATCCAACTGATATCAGCAATGATATCCCTGTTCCACGTGTTCCATGTCATCTTCTGAATCCAGCCTGAACTTCTGTCAGTGTACTGCTGCAAACCTTGTTGGATGGTCTTTACCACCACTTGTCTTTCAGTAGTTTGTGGTAGCTTGGTGTTGTGATGCTGGAGGCTATCCCACTAGTATTTCAAATGCCAGCAGGGTCCCTCAAAATGAACAGGTGTCAGGGGAGCTTCCAGACTAAGAAGAGACAGTGAAGAAGGACTCAGCTCCTCACTTTGGAGGAAGAAGCCGCTGAAAATCTTATGTAGAACTTTGAAATATTTTCAAATAAATCATAGTGAAGAGATGATGAAGTCAGCGAGCTGAATCATAATTTACACATGTTCTGAATCAACTTATCAGTTGCAACCCTCTCAATGGGCTATTACTTATCCTACTTCTTCCCTGGTTTTCCAGTTCCAATCCTTCTATCCTCACCTTCCATATTTTGTCCTTGGGTCAGGGCTTCTCTTTTGATCTTAAATACTTGATTATTTTAACATAGAGGTGAGTTCAGTTTCAGACCTAAAAGGTTACTGAAGGTCATGGTCTTGGGGGTTCCACCAGTCTCTACTTAATTAGTAAGCATAGCCTCTTTTATGATTTTGAATTTTGTTCCACATTTTCTCCCACTCTACCCAGAATCTTCCAATTGATTTTTTAAATGCATAATTAATTTAGTTTAAAGTTAACAATTAGTTTCTTTTTTTTCAAAACCATTTTGTTGGGAGCTAATACAGATATCATATCAGTCCATATTTCATTCATATCAAGCAGTATTGTACAATAGCTACCACAATCAGTTTCAAAACATTCTCTTCCTTTTTGAACTCCTTGATATCAGCTCCCCTTTTGCATGCCTCCTCTACTGTACTTCCCAAGAGCTCTTATTCTACTTGTTGTCTCCTGGATTTCATATACTGGAAAAATATTACAGAAAGTCATATACTTGGCTACCTCCAATGACAAAATACATCAAAGATAAACCCCAATATGAGAAAAGCAAAAACACAGAAAAATGTTGAAAACCAGATCAGGCCCAACGTGTATGAAAAGTGGAATCAAGTGACAAGGTTTTTCACCATTCAAGTCAGGTTTATAATTTTATCTCCTATCGCCATCTCTTGCTCTTCACGTGCCCTAGCATCAAATTGTCAAGGGATGGGGAGGGGAGGTTGACCACTTAGTGGCTGCCATGCAGACAATGCAATCTTTTCCAGAGCAGTTAGCAGTAGTTGCCAGGCACCATCTAGCTCTTCAGGTCTCATGGAGATTGATATTTGTGTAATCTGCTAGTCCATTGCACTAATTGTTTCAATATGCCTTTCCATTTTAATCACTTTTCTTTTTTTCTGGTTAGGAAAAGAACAAAAGTTGCACCTTAGATGGGTACTAATGAGCTTTTAAGACCCTATCCAATACTCGCCATAGTAAGATATAGAACATTGTCTTGGGAACTGTGTTATGCCATTTGACCTTGGTATCCCTCAAGTCTATGGTACTGATCTTCCAGGCCCAGAAACTTATGGCCTCAAAGGGATTGGTTATGTTTTAGTAATTTCCCCCTCTATATGCTCCATCACATTCATGGATATATTTGCAGCAAAGGTAAATAAATACTCGTGAACAAATATCCTCTGTTAAACTTATGTAAATCCATGTACATTTTCCCACTAGCTCTTTCCTGCCTCTTCAGCTGTGTGTCTATTCAAGCATCAACTTACAGATCTGCACTGTTGCAGGATTATGTCTATAACAGTACTTGCCTCTGTTGTCTTTTAACTCTTGCAAATTTTCCGATGTCTTTCCTTGCTTCTATCATTTTTTCTTAGTCGCCCTCTTATTTTGTACAAAATATATTCATCATTTTATATAACCAGAGTTAATTGAAGAGACAATTATTATTTAAAATGCAACAGTAAAGCATAAGCAAATTTCTACATTACTAAAAACTTCTTAGGGTTTCATAGTATCCCACTGAATGGATATACCATACTTGACTCAACTAATTCTCTAATGGTGGACTGTTGTACAGAACAAGATTGTAACGTGTTAAGAACCTTCTTATAAGAATGACAAATAGATACAAGAATATGAGCTTAAGAGGAATTGGAGATTGATAACCTAAACAAAAGAACCAACTGTTTATTTTCTTCTGTGCCTCAATCACTACAGAATATTTTCCAAGGACCAGCAGCATCGCATCACCTCTCATTGCTATCAATCCGATGCTAACTCATCACTCACAACCATTGAGATGATTCCAACTCATAGTTACTCTACAGGACAGGCTAAAACTGCCCCTGTGCATTTCTTTATGGGAGTAGAAAGCTCCATCTTTCTCATGTGGAGCAGCTGGTGGTTTCAAACTGCTGACATTGTCATTAGCAGCTTAACACGCAACCACTACACCATCAAGGCTCCTATTTCCAACTCGTAGTGATGTTATAGGGAAGAGTAGAAGAGCCTCTGTGGATTTTCCAGAATATAGCTCTATAAGAGTAGAAACCCCTGCCTTTATGCCTGAGGAGAGTTTGGTGGTTTTGAACTGCTGACTTTGTAGTCAGCAACTACACTATCAGGATTCTTCCCTGAAGTTTATTAGATCAAACCCAAGCAACCCACTGCCATTGAGTTAATTCTGATGCATACAGTCCCCTAGATAGGGTTTCTGAGGTTGGAAATCATTGCAGGAGCAGAGAGTGGTCCAACTGGACAGTGCCACCAGACCTCCAGCTGAGTTTATTAGACATGTAGAATGTCAGGACCTAGGCCAGATCCACTGTTTTACAAATTTGTATTTTGTTTTATGTATTTATTTATTTTTTATAAATCATTTTATTGGGAGGGGGTCTCTTACAGCTCTTATAACAATCCATACATCAATTGTATCAAGCGCATTTGTACATTGCCATTTTCATTTTCCAAACATTTTCTTTCTACTAGAGCCCTTGGTATCAGTTCCTCTTTTTTCCCCTCCTGCCCCGCTCTCCCACCCTCATGAACCCTTGATAATTTATAAATTACTTTTATTTTCATATTTTACACCAACCGTTGTCTTCCTTCACCCACATTCCTGTTGTTCATCCCTCATCCCCCTGGAGGGGGTTGTTGTATGTCAACCATTGCGATCGGTTCCTCCTTTCTCCCCTTCTCCTCCCAACTTCCCCCTACCCTCATGGCACCGCTACTCTCATTATTGGTCCTGAGGGGTTTATCTGTTTTGGTTTCTCTATGTTGAGAGCTCTTTTCTGTACCAGTGTACATACTTTGGCCTACCCAGATTGGTAAGATAGAACTGGGGCCATGATAGTGGAGGGAGGGTGAGGGGAGAAGCATTAAAGAACTAGAGGAATATTGTGTATGCTATGCTGCACCCTGGCTGGCTCGTCCCTTTCTATGACTCTTCTGTGAGGATGTCCAATAGTCTACAGATGGACTTTGGGTCTCCATTCCGACCCACCTAGTTCTCATCAAAATGGTTGTTTTGGCTCTTCTGATGCCTGCTACCTGATCCCATCTATACCTCATGATCACACGGGTTGGTGTGCTTCTTCCATGTGGGCTTTGTTGCTTCCCTACTAGATGGACAGCTGTTTAACTTCAAGTCTTTAAGACCCCAGATGCTATATCTTTTAATAGCTGTGCACCATCAGCTTTCTTCACCACATTAGCTTCTGCACCCATTTTGTCTTCAGTGATAGTGTCGGGGAGGTGAACATCACAGAATGCCAGGTTATTAAAACAAAGTGTTCTTTAGTTGAGGGAGTATTTGAGTAGAGGCCCAATGTCCATCTGCTACTTAAATTCTTAACCTACAAATAGACGTACATAAATATATGTATATAGAACTATATCCCTATTGCTATATATTAACATACTTACATATGTACATGCCTATGTTTATACCTTTATAAATGTCTTTTACCTCCTATTTCTTTCCTCAATTTCCTTTACTTTCCTCTTGTTCCACTATCCTGTTTGACCTTCATTCGCTTCTTTGTACTTCGTCTTGGCTACATTACATTTGATTGAACCCCACCAGGCATTCTATGCCCTCCTCGCTATTGATTTTAGATCTCTTGTTGTTCCCTTGTCCCGGGTTTGTTGGCTATCCCTCCCCGACAACCCCACCTACACCTGGTCCTTGTCCCCCATGAACCATCAGTCCATTGTTTTCTCCTCAGGATTATTTATCCTGCCTATCTTATATTGACATGAAAAAATAGCTTATGAATAGTTCCAGGTCTGTCTGCTGACTATTTTGACTGTTTTCTGATCAGATCTGATGCAGTGCCAAGCCCTGCCCACCGAGTCTGAAGTCTATTTTCAGAATTCCTCGGGGACTT
>NW_022103904.1:15432295-15434617 GCF_000313985.2 Echinops telfairi
TGAAACACATAACTTTCCTCTAGTTTTTAAATGTTTCCTCCCCTCCCACTATCATGATCCCAATTCTACCTTACAAACCTGGTTAGACCAGAGGATGTACACTGGTACAGATAGGAACTGGAAACACAGGGAATCCAGGACAGATGAGCCCCTCAGGACCAGTGGTGGAAATGGCGATACCTGTAGGGTGTTAGGAAGGTGGGGTGGAAAGGGGGAACCGATTACAAGGATCTACATATAACCTCCTCCCTGGGGGATGGACAACAGTAAAGTGGGTGAAGGGAGACCAGAGGATGTATAGTGGTACAGACAGGAACTGGAAACACAGGGAATCCAGGACAGATGAACCCCTCAGGACCAGTGGTGGAAATGGCGATACCTGTAGGGTGTTAGGAAGGTGGGGTAGAAAGGGGGAACCAATTACAAGGATCTACATATAACCTCCTCCCTGGGGGATGGACAACAGTAAAGTGGGTGAAGGGAGAAGTAGGGCAGTGTAAGATATGACAAAATAAAAATAATTTATAAATTATCAAGGGTTTATGAGGGAGGGGGGAGCAGGGAGGGAGGGGGGAAAATGAGGAGCTGATTCCAAGAGCCCAAGTGGAAAGCAAATGTTTTGAGAATGATGAGGGCAACAAATGTACAAATGTACTTGATGCAATGGATGTATATATATGGATTACGAAAAGAGTTGTATGAGCTGCCAATAAAATGATTTAAATAATAATTTTAAAAAAGAAATGGAATTTGAGGTTTGGAACATCTCAGAGGAAAGTTGAATTGAGAGAGAAGAGGTTTATAGAAATGAGTTTTTAAAAATTATTACTAGTTAGTTGAACTTTCCAGTTTTATCATTTCATCCTTTACTTTTAGGCTTCGAAAGCTTTTTCCCAACCAGTGATGAGATCCTGCATCTCTTTTAGCTTTTGACATTGACCTGTGTGAAAAAATTGCCTCTGTACTATGTCTCGGTAGCTTTCAGGTGTATTTAATGTGATAGAGTCTTACATTGATATCGTTATGTTCTTTTTCCTGTGGGCTAGTAGCCCATCATTTAACCATTTGTACCCACTAGGTCTCCCTTAGTCCATGCTAGCAGTTCTCAAAGTGTGGTTCTCAGATATCTGTGGTCTTTGAGGGTGTATGCCAGGTCAGATCTGAGAATTATTGACTTTTCCCCTATGCTGATATTTACAATGATGTTGGGGTGGGGGGAGCTGTGTAAAACTGGTGCCCCTGCCACAGGAATCTAGACAGTGGTGCAGAATTCTATTAGGTGCCACATGTTTTCTTGGCTAGGTATTCTTCCTAATAGGAAGAATAAAGCTAGTTTTTTAAAAAAAAGAGTATAATACTCTTTCTGAGGAAGCAGGGACAATTATATACTGACAGCTAAGTGTACATCGATAGGGCTTTTGAAGCAATATAGACGTTCTATACTAAGCAGGGTCACTGCGGATTGAAGTGCAATGTTCCTGAAGAAAAACATGTGCCGTTATTTGGGTTATGAACTGTATCATCCAATTTTTGTTTCTTTTCAGGGATTAGCACCTTTACTGGAAAAAATTGCTATTCAGACATGGGCTTTTGGCAAACATTTTCTCATAAATTAATGGAGAGAGCCTATCACTGCAGAGGAACCAACTGAGAGTATTTATTGTGAATAATACATTTCAATTTGCACACAAACACACTCACACACACAACAACAACCAACTTTCCCGATGAACTCAATGTTGGAGACACTAAGATGGACCCCAAGATCCCTGGGATCTTTTTATCATCTTCTATGAGTGTGGAAAGTATTTTGAATCACATCTAATCAATATAGTTGGGAAATATGATCATGGCAATAGAAACAACGCTGGAGATCATGTGGTAGAGTTTTGCAAGACCAACAACTTCTTCCTAGCACATAACTCTTTTCAACAACACAGTGGACTTCTCCAAAGGGACTGCACTGAGATCGAGTTGATGGTATCTGTGGGGAGAGATGACGGAGAAGCTTAATATCAGCAGCTAAAAGGAAGCTGGGGCTGACTGTGAAGCAGACCCTTGATTTCTCATCTGTATGTTCAGGATGATGCAAAAGAAAAATCAAATATGGGCACAAATGCAACCTACATTTTGCATCTGCATCTCAAGAACACCCCAGGAATAGATTTTTTGCCTTCAGTATTTATGACAGAAGTGCTGCTGAGTTGTGGAGCTGTGGGATGGAACCAAGGTCACATACACCTCCCTAGGGATGCGTCCTGAATTTGTTCTGGGTGCAAGCATCTCTTACTTGTTCCATGATGGAAATGTCTTCCCTGGATT
>NW_022103904.1:15436373-15437576 GCF_000313985.2 Echinops telfairi
ACTTGAAGCATACACTCATCTATCCCAAGACATTTGGAAGACCTGGCCAACTGACTGGAAGAGATTTACATTTGTACCATTCCAAATAGAAGTGACCCAACAGAATGTGCAAAGAATAGGGCAATATCATTAATATCACATGCCAGTAAAATTTTCATAAAGATCATACAACAATGGTTACAGCTGTACATTGACAGGGAGCTATCATTGGGTCAGGTACACCCCAGTCCTCAAAATAACATTGTTACTTCTCAACTCTAAAGAGGTCTAGTGCAGAAGATATAACCAATGCATTGTGTCCTTGGTTCTCTTGACTGCTGTTTCCATGAAGATTGGTTGTGGATTCAAACAAGATGAAGTCCTTGACAACTTCAGAAATCGAGGCTGGATTCAGAATAGGCTGATTGAGAATAGGCTGATTGCTGATGTCAGATGGATCATGACTGAAAGCAGAGAATACTAGAAAGAGTTTTACTTGTGTTTTCTTGATAATGGAAGGCATTCGATTGTGTAGATCATAACAGACTATGGATAACCTTGAGAAGAATGGGAATTCCAAAACACTTCATTGTGTTCATGAAGATTTGTACATGGATCAAGAGGTGAAAAGACAAGGGAATGCTGCTTTGTTTTAAAGCAGGAAAGGTGTGCATCTAGGTTATAGCCTCTTTCCCTACTTATTCAATCGGTAGCCGAGAAAATAATCAGAGAAGCTGGACTATATGAAGAAGAATGTGGCATCAAGATTGGAGGAAGGCTTATTACCAAGGTGAGATATCCAGATGATACCACCTTGCTTGCTCAAAGTGAGGAAGACTTGAAGAAGCTGCTGCTGCTGATAACAGATTGTAGCATTCAATATAAATTACAATTTAAAGAAAGAAAACCCAAAATCTCACAATTGGTTCAATAGATAACATCATGATGCACAGAGAAAAAGTTGAAGTTGTTAAGGATTTCATGTTGGTTGCAATCCACACAATCAATGCTCATAGAGGCAGCTGTCAAGAGATGAAATTACATATTGCCTTGGGTAAATCTTGTGCACAAGATCTCTTAAAGTTTTGAAAAACAAGGATGTTACTTTGAGGATTAAGATGTGCCTGACCCGAGAATGGGTAGGAAAGAGGGAACCGATTACATGGAACTGTGTGTGACCTCCTCCCTGGGGGACAGACAACCGAAAAGTGGATGAAGGGAGAA
>NW_022103904.1:15437989-15439415 GCF_000313985.2 Echinops telfairi
GCTGGCAAAGAATATTGAAAATACCACTGACTGCCAAAAGAATCAACACATCTATCTTGGAAGAAGCACGACCAGAATGCTCCTAAGAGACAAGGACAGTGAGACTTCATTTCATGTACTTTTGACATGTTATCAGCAGAGACCAGAATGGCAAAATCATCATGTGTGATAAAGTAGGGGAGCAGCAATAAAAAAGGGAGCGCCTGGACAAGATGGATTGACACAGTGGCTGTAATGATTGGCTCAGACATAACAATTATGAGGATGGCGCAGTACAGGGAAGTGTTTAGGTCTGTTGTACACAGGGTCACTTTGAGTTGGAACCAACTTGACAACTTGACAACAACAACATATGTGCAAGGTGACAGGCGGTCACATCATTTTATTATGCTATGTAAACTGTTTTGATAATGATCTGCATTCTGTCTTGGTGAGTAGCTACTGGAGAGGGAGAGTTTTAACAGCCGGTGAGTGGCCATCGAAGATGATGCAGTGGTCTCTCCTTGTCTGGAGGATAGAAGAATGAAGAAAATAGCGGAAACCTGAAAACAATTAGTCCATTCAAATATCAGCCTCCATGACACCGAAACCAGAAGACAGACTTGAAGCTTGGCTACCACTACTCTGAAAGGAATCATGGTCTGGCTAGAGTGCGAGCACAATGTGGACCAGAACTCAAAAGTTTAAAAGACACCAGGTTGATTGGTTGTGTAGAGACTGGTGGAACCATCAGGATTACGGCCCTTAGTCACCCTTCATGTCTGGAAATGAACTTCCTAGTCCTGGCTTAATTTTCTTTTTCTTTTTTTTTTTGTTTTCATCCAAATGATTTCTTTGTTGTTGTTAATCATTTTATTGGGTAGCTGTTACAAATCTTATAACAATCCATCATTCAGTTGTATTAAGCACACTCCTGGCTTAATTTCCAATCCAACAGTGAATAGGTTTAAAAGGGGAATAGTAACACTAGTGCAGTGCACACAACTTAGAATAACCAGCCATTTGAGACAAAGTTCAGAAGGGTTATGAAACAGAGAAGAATGGAATCCTCCCCCCCTAAAAAACAGGAAGGAAATGGGATAAGTGGTGTTACATTGAGGGAATTTTAATAAATAAAATGAAGCAAATATGTATGAATTATTGAATGTAACATTGTTGATCGGTTCTTTAAACTGCCATCCAATTCATAATAACATTTACAAAAAATTCTACCTTGTGGATGGACTATGGGCCTATACTTAGGTATTCCCTCAACAGAAGAACACTTTGTGAGTTAGTTTATTGTGCCAACCTGGCCGATAAACACATGTGGGATTAATTGAAGGGTGGAGAGATAAATGGCTCAGTGAGCCTTGCCTTTCTAGTTCTTGCCTTTCTTGCTTTGTGGCAGTCGGACCAGGATGCAGCTGCTTTAGCCAGTTCCCTG
>NW_022103904.1:15439717-15441356 GCF_000313985.2 Echinops telfairi
TTCTCTAAAGTACTCAGACTAACAAACTTTGTTATAATAATGTGGCATTGGGCGATGTCCACTGCCCTGACATGATCGCTGAAGGCAAACTGGGTGTGTAAATAAATGTAGTGAAGAAAGAAAATGGTGCCTGGCTATTAAAAGATATAGTGTTTGGGGTCTTAAAAGCCTCAAGCAAAACAAGCAGCCATCTAGCAAGGAAGCAACAAAGCCCACATGAAAGGAGCACACCAGCATGTGTGAACATAAGGTGTCAACACCTTATGGGGACAGATATCAGAATTCCAAAATAAACAACCTCATTGAGGTGATGGACAGGGGTCAAGCTAGAGACCCAGAATCCATCTGTGGATAATTGAATGTTCCCGCGCAGAGGGCTGCACAGAGGAGAAAATACATCCAGGGGGCAGTTTAACACTGATGAAATACACAACACTCCTCTAGTCCTTTAATCCTTCCTCTCCCCACAATTATGATCTCAGTCCAATTTCACAATTCCCACTAGAATGGTGTACAGACAGTGGCACAGATGAAAGCTTTCAATATATGGAATTCAGGAAAGACAAAACCCCTCAGAAACAGTAATGGGAGCGACAAATCCAGTTGTATAGGGAAGGAAGGAGGAGGAAGGGAGGAAAGGGGGAATGGATAGCAATGATGGTAGAATAACCCCCCTCAGGGGAAGAATATCAGGATAGTAGGTGAAGAGATAGAACTGGTGTTGTAAGCTATGTAAGATAATAAGAACAATACATAATCTATTAAGGGCTCCAGGGGTGGCAAGAGTGGGGGAGGGAGGGGAGAAAGAAGAGGAGCTGCTATCAAAGGGCTCAAGAAGAAAGATAATGTTTAGAAATTGTTGATGCCAATAATTGTACATGTCTGCTTGAGATAATGGATGTATGGTTTGTTATAATATATGTAAGATTCCCCCAATAAAATAATTTATTTAATTTTTAAAAATCACTCTATGAATCAACATGTCTAGTTTGATGTTCAGGTTAGTTTAACTTTTTCTTTGAAGTTATTTCCTGTAATTTTTGTTACAAATTTTAAAATGTTTTGGTCTGTATTTCTGCCTATGAGTACTTTATATTGATGATATTCGATTTTTCCTTCAATGTCTGTGATTCTTAGAACCCAGAGTAAAAATGCATCTGCTGTATGGGCAATGCAACAGAATATTCTGACTCTCAAAATACACTATTTTGAAATAATTCTCACCATCAGCTTATTTTCTCATAAATTTCTCCTTTTTACAGATAGCATAATTTAACGGAAAAAATTACCATTTAATCATAGGTTCTTGTAAATCGAGTCATTACCGAAGCAACCCAACTTTTGGCATAGGCTATCCTGTAAAAAAAGAAATGAGTATCAAATTAGCATTTTTGAATGTTAGACTCAACTGTGGTATGAATTCAGACTTTTGAGGTTGGGCTTCATCTCGCATGTTTCCTCCTGAAATCAGTACACAGAAAGAGAAGCTAAGAAAGTAGGAATGGCTGGCTAGGTGAAGAACACCAGTAAAGGCACTGTGATAGGCTAAGTGCAAGTCCCTGAGGAAAAAGTCAATTCCATGTGAGTAGTAAGGCTAACACACGCGCAATTTATGAATTGTTTTAACGTTTTGTTGAAT
>NW_022103904.1:15445622-15446487 GCF_000313985.2 Echinops telfairi
TGTTTAAAGAGTGCGTGGTTACTTAATATGAGTCTATGCAACCCAAAGTAAGTCAGATTCAGTAGTTTGTAAACAGGTGCTCTGTGTACAGGAGGTCATTTCAAAGGCCTTATATTTTCAGCTTTGTAACTTCTACTGTTCTGTAGTCTTTAAAATTCTTTTTCTAAATAAAAATATGATCTACCTTTTGACCCATTCTAAAAACTTTTTAAAAGTCTGCCTTGATGGATTTTCTATCCCTCTCCTGCTGCGACCTCTTCGGTTCACAAACGGTCATGCTGTGGATGCCATGTGCAGAGGGACATGGCCAGGAAATGTATGTGGTGGGTGGTCAGGAGCTTGAGGGTAGCCTCGGGCCAGCAAAAGCCCTGAAGCTTTCCGTCTTGTAGCCAAAAGGAAATGCATTTTATCAATAGCCTGAGAGTGCTTGGAAGGAGTTTTGGTTGGTTGTTTGTTTCAGTTGAGCCTCCAGAAGAGAATGCAACCTGGAAGACACCTTGATTACCTTCTGGTGAGACCTGGTTGCAGAGGATCAGTTAAGACATGTTGAACTCCTGACCCACAGAAACTGTGAGATGGCAAATGGGTGTGGTTTTAAGCTACAAAGGTGGTCAATGAGGTCCCTTGGTGGTACACATAGCTATTGTACTTGACTGCTAGTTGAATTGTTGGAGGTTCATTCTACCCAAAGGGTCCTCTGAAGTGAGACCTGGGGATCCACTTATGAATAATCAGCCCTTGCAAACCCCATGTCTTTGATGGAGCATTAAAGATGACTAGTTTTATTGTATCTTGACCCTTCAGTATACATTGTTAGTATTTGTTCTACTCTATATACAGGGAAGGTCACGAGATGCCAAAACCC
>NW_022103904.1:15447754-15455530 GCF_000313985.2 Echinops telfairi
AAGGGGAGGCTCACTGAGTCATTTATCCCTCCGCCCTTCAATTAATCCCACATGTGTTTATCGGCCAGGTTGGCACAATAAACTAACTAACTCAAACAGATACAAGAATATTCACATTATCTGTTTATTTTTTCAGTGAGAATTGTCATTTGGAACTTTGAAGAATTTGTCCATTTCATCTAATTGTAAGATTTATTGTTACATTTGTGCTCATAATGTCCCATTACTATCATTTTAATGTCTTCGAATCAGTGTGGCGACATCTTTCTAATTCCTGATACTAGTAATTCGTTTTTTCTCTTTTTTATACAGATGACTTTGGTTAGAAGTTTTAAATTGTATTGATGTTCTCCAAAAAAAAAAGCTTTTTGTTTCACTGATTTACTCTATTATTCTATTAAATTGATTTCCGCATTGAACTTTATTATTTTCTTTCTTCTATTTATATTGTGTGGAATTTTCTTTCCTCTCTCCAGTTTATTATGAGGAAGAGATTGTTGACTTGAGATCTTCCGACTTTATAAATACAGGCGATGATTGATACCAAAATTTCCCAGATCTTGCTTTAGCGGCACTCCGCAGATTCTGATGTTGCTGTCAGGTGCTGATGAGTTGGTTGGGCTCACAGCGATGCTGTGCGCAACCGCATGAAGTGAGGCTGGATTCGGAGCCGTCTTCTCCATTGTTATATCTGAGCCCTGCGCTGTGGCCGTTGTGTCAGTCCATCTGGTTGAGGGCCTCTTTTTCACTGCCCCTCTCCTTCAAAGATTTTACATGTCATATTTTCATTTCGCTCAAAATCCTATCAAAATTTCACTTTTCTTTTCTTCATGGGACCATTTGTTATTTAGAGATTGCTTAGGTTTCCAAATATGTGACAATTTTAAAGCAATTTTTCTGTCATGGAGTTCTGATTTGAATTCTAATTTGATTTTATTGTATTTAGAAAATAGACTTGTATGACTCAAGTGTTTTCAATTTAGCTGAAACATTTTAAGGTCTCAGAGTGTGGTCTATCCTTGTACAGATTCTATGTGTGCTTGAGAAAAAAAATTGCATTCTGCTGTGGGTGGGTAGAACATTTTAGAATGTTAATTAGGTCAAGTTGGTTAGTAGTGTTATTCTTTTTCCATATTGATTTTTGTTCTACTCACTTTGTCAGGAGTGGGATCTTGAAATATTTGACTATTGTTGAGAATTATTACTTTACTTTTAAAAATTATGTAAGGTTTGCTTCTTGAAGTGTAAGATCTGTTATTATGGGGCATAAACATTTAGGATTATTATGCCCTCAAGGTACATTGAAAGAAGCCCTGGTAGCAAAGTGGGTTTGAACCCACCAGCCACTCCAAGTGAGAAAGAGGGTTACAGGTTTACAGCCAGGCACTTTGACTCTGTCCGAGAGGTAACTATGAGTCAGAACTGAATCGATGGCAGTGAATTTGGGGTGCTTCTCTTGAGAAAAATTAAGGCCTTTATCATTATGAAATGATTTTCTTTATCCTTAGTCAGAGTCTTTGCTCTTAAATCCATTTTTCCTAATATTAATATATTGATTCTTATATTCTTTTGATTAGTCTTAGCATGTAAAATATTTTTCCATCCTTATCATTTTATTTGTATTTTAATTTTTGAATTGTGTTTCTTGTAGGCAGAATAAGCTTGAATGTTATTTTTCCATCTAATGTTACAATATTTATTTTTTAATTGCAGAATATAGGTCATTTATATTGAACATGATTATTAGTATAGTTAGATTATAGTCTCTCAACTTGATATTTACTTTTAATCCTGTAGGTTCTTTGTTTCCTTTTGCCTGTTTTCTGCCTTCTTTTAGGTTTATTGAATATTTTTAATGACTCTTTTATTTCTATTTCGTACTTGTTAGTGATAACTACCTGTTTAATTATTTTAATGGTTGTTTTCGGATTTATTGTGAATGTTTTAAATATCAGTTTACCTTCAAATGATAGTATGACACTTCACATATAGAATCAGAACTTTATATCCATGTATTTCCATTTCTTCTTTAATACCTTTGTCATCATTTTACTTTCATCTATGTTATGAATCCTACCGACATGGTTCTGTTGTGTGTTTTTTTAAATTGATAATTGGTATTTTATTGACTGTTCTGAGGATCAGCACAAAGAAATTATAAACAACTTATACATAATTCTTTTGTTGTTGTTCTTCGGGGTTACAATGGCTGATTTCTGATGTTTGGGGTTGGAAAGGGAGGCGAGGGCGGGCACTTTGACCACTTTGCTGCCATCAGCTGAGTATGTTCTCAGAAACTGACTTAGCCCAGTATCCACAGCCAAGGGAAGACCAGAGCTCTGCCCCCCTCCCGAACATGGTTCTGCCTTGTCGGAACAAGCAAATACCATTGAAAAGATTTTACTGTAAGAAAACGAGGCATGTTCATTTATCTATGTAATTACCATTCACAGAGTTCTCTTCTGGATCCTTTGTAGAGATCCATATTCCTTCTTAATGTTAATTTACTTCTGATGGAAAGACCTACCCCTTAACATTGAGGGATATTTTCAGCTTTTATAGGCCTTACATAGGAGCTCTGGTAGGGCATTGGGCTGCTAGCTGCTAGATCAACTGTTCAAAACCACCAGCTGCTCTGAGGGAGAAAGATGGGACTTTTTACTCCCATGTGCTTGGAAACACACAGGGACAATTCAACCCTGAACTATGGGGTCACTATGAGCTTGAGTTGACTGAACAGCAGTGAGATGCCTTATATGGTCTTTATCTGACCTTTGGGTTTAGAAGGTATATCATTCTAATTGGCAGTGTTTTCCGCTTCCCCACACTCCCAATAATTTAAGATATTGTTCCACTGTATTCTTGTTTGCACTGTTTTCTTTCTTTCTTTATTTTTTACTGGTAAGAGTTTCATTACGGAGTAGGGTACATCTTGGAATCAACGAGCTGCAACTCAGTGTCAGTGTTCCAGCCTTCTATCGACGCTGTAGGATAGATGAGCATGACTCCATCGACTCTCCGAGGCTATAATCTTCACGAAACAGGGCGCCAGCTCTCTTAGATGGTGCTGGGCCTCCTGACTCTCCTTTCTCTTTTCCTCCTGCTACCTTTCTTCTTCCTTCTCTCTGCTGTTCTATGGCTGGAAAAAAAGTTGTTTGCACTGTTTTCAACAAGAAATCTGCAGTATCTTTGTATTGTTCCTTTGTGTGCAATGATTCTTTGATTTTCTGACCGCTTTTGAGATTTTTAATTACTGGTTCAAACAATTTATGATGTTTCTCAGTATATTTATATCATGTCCTTTTTGCTTCGTTTTTGTTAAGATTATGGAGCTATGAGTTTATAATTTTCATCAGATTTAAACATTTTCCTTTCATGCGTGCATGCGTGTGTTGTGTTTGTGTCCCACTCTGTCAGTTACATATGTATTAGGCTACTTAAAGTTTTACCTCATCATTAACTCGTCTTTTTTGACTCTTATTTTCCCTCCTGTATTTAATTTCATTTTAGTTTTTATTGATATATTTTCCAGTTAACTAATCTGCAGTTAACACTGGTTAGTTTTCTAAAATTATTTTTTCACATAAATACAAATTGTATTTAGATTTTTAATACTTATTTTCAACATTTTAAACTTCTGAAATATAGTTATGAAGATTTTTGATGCCCACATTGCTAATTCTTACATCTGTAATAGTTCTGTTTCTTTCCATTCTTGGTAATATTTGAATGTATTAATATTTGTGAATTTTGTGTAGTGCTATGGATGTTTTTGTACTTCTATAAATATTCTTAGATGCGGTCAGTTTACTTGGAAACACTTTGATTCTTTCAGGTCATGCTTTAAGTTTTTTGTGTGGACTCTTCAATAACTAGTGCTGGAAAAATTAGATAGCCTCAGGCAGAAGAATGAATGAAACAGGAACCTCGTCTTAGACCATACAAGAAAAATATATATATATATATATAAATATATATCAATTAAAGACCTACATGTGAAAATTATAACCATAAAATTCTTAGAAAAAATCTAGGGGTGTAAATGTGGGACCTACCCTTTAACAATGGTTATCAGCTATAATAAAAGCATGAGCAGCAAAAATCAAATAGATCATTAAGACTTTATGAAGATAAAGTAATTATGCTCATCAAAGGAATCTATCAACACACTGAAGAGACCAAGTACAATTGAGGATAAAAATTTCGAGACCCATAGCTCTGAGAAGGTATACTATTAAAAAAAAATTATATATATATATATTTAAAAAATATGGAACGCTTCATGAATTTGCGTGTCATCCTTGAGCAGGGGCCATGCTAATCTTCTCTGTATCATTCCAATTTTAGTATATGTGCTGCCGAAGCAAGCACCAAAATATATATTTTAAAAACTTCTTCATTTCAAGAACAAAAAGCCAAATATCCCAGTGGGGAAAAAATGAGCAAATAACAGATATTTCACTAAAAGAGTTTGTTCAAATGGCTAACAAGTACAAGAAAATATGCTCAAGGTCTTTAGTTACTAAGGAGGATTAAATTAAAAACAGAGTGAGAATGAAAATAATAAAAACCCAAACCCAACAGATATGGAAAAAATAAATAGGTGTTAGAGAAGATGTGGAAAAAATGAAGCCCTCCTCCATTGCTAGGGGGAATGTAAACTAATGCAGCTGCTGTGGAAAGCAGTTTGGCAATTTCTCCAATGGTTGTCATTGGAGTTGCTTTATGACCTAGAAGTGAAATAGAAAATACAAACAGAAACCTACACACCGCTGTTCATTACAGTACTTTTCAAAAGAGTCAATAGATAGAAAGCACATAACTGTCCAGCCACAGCTGAGTGGATAAATGAAATGCACAATGGAACATTATTTTGCCATAGAGGGAACAGAAGTCCACCACAACATGGATGAACTTAGAAAACATTATGTTGAGCAAAGTCAGGCAATCATAAAGGAACAAATACTGTATGCTCTCCCTTCTAGGGAATATAAAGTCACTAAAGGATAATAGTTGTTGCCACGGGTAAGAGAAAGAGGGGGAAAGAGAGTTTCACCTGGGAGGCATTGCATTTTATCAGAAACTGTAACATCTAAACCAAGCACCCTGCCATCAAGTCCGTGCTGCCTCATGGCCAACCTACAGCCCAGGGTGGAACAGCCCGTGAGCTTCCGAGACTCACACTATTGGGTTAAGTGCTTTCAAGTGGGTCCTGATCCAAGGTGATCCTAGGCACAGCAGAACGGAACGCTGGCCCGTCCTGCACCATCCTCACAATTGTTCCCAGGCTCGTGCCCATAGTGTCCGTCCCTGGGTCAGCCCATCTTATTGAGGGCCTTCTACTTGACCAAGCCTGAAGTCCTTCTCCAGGGAAGTCCCGTCTTTCTCCCGTGGAGTGCCTGCTGGGTTCAAACTGCTGATGTTGCAGTTAGCGGCCCAAAGCAGTGCTGGGAAAAAGATGGTGACACATGTTGCACAGCACGACGTGTTTAATTCATGCCATGAGTTGTATGTGTCGAAATCGTTGAATTGGTGGATGTTTTGTTCTTTATATTTTCACTGTGTGTGTGCACGAGTGTAAGAAAAAACACATGCACACACCAACACTTCCCTGGAGGGCTACAATAGTACCAGTGTAAGGCTACAACTGGATGATTTCAGTAAGACCTTGCTGTGTACTCAATCCTCTTCCTTACTCTGAGCGTTTCTCCTTTGGGTGTTGGAAGTAGGCATTATTCTAAGCTCTGCATGAATGGTGGGTACAGCTCCTTCTAGTGATTTGAAATGTGCCCCTTTGGCCCCCACTTCCCCGCCCAGTTTCAAGGAGTGTCGTCACCTGTATGTGCAGATCAATACTTACTTGAATATTTGGGAGAATGTTCTGCAGATCCCTGGAGGGATCTTTGTATGCAGCTTCCCTTGTCCAATACCGAGTGCCCTGAGAAATGTACCTGCCTTGGTCTTTAGACTCTTAACTTCATCTCCCCAGTCAGAGGAGTTTGCCAAGCTCTCTTTGGGTGCCCCCTCTCTGTGATGCTACCTGGAAAAAAAATCATTATTGTAATACATGGGACATTCATAAAGTTCAACTCATTTTATTTTCTTTGCCAGGAATCACTGTCTGTCATTGCCTTGTACACATTGTCTTGAAAACCAATGTTCCATATATTTGATAATTGTTCTGATATTTCTGGTGGAAAGGTCAATGTGGTCTCTATTAAGCAATGTTGGCCATTAGCAGAATTTCAGGTACCTTAATTTCCCACTTTAATTTAAGTGGTGCTGGATGACTTGCATTAATTTAACAAACCATTCACTAATACTTGTGATTACTCATGGGGGAAGAAATCCTGGTCATGGATAATGCTTTTTTTCTACAAAGAAATAATAGTAAAATACTTAAAGTAGATGCATTCAGACCTAGATACACCACAATGGATGTCAGTCTTCACAATTCTCCACAGCTGTACTTCACTGCTGACCTCCCTGTCTGAATGTGGAAAATGACAACATTAGAAGCTAATTTTAATAACCAGAAGACCAGATTTAAATAGGCTTGAGTGTATGGAGCAGGATGAGAGACTGAAGAGGGCATGGAGAAAGAACAAAGCCTTCCCCCAGTCTCTCTCTCTATATCTCTCTCTCTTTGAATTGTGGAGCTAGAGAAAACTATTGGGAGTGTTATGGAGTACTGAAAAGACAAATAAATTGGTCTGGGAAGAAGTACAGCCAGAGTGCTCCTAGAGGCAAGCATGGAAAGACTTCATTTTACACACTGGGTAGATTGACAGGAGAAATTCTCTATCCAACACAACAGAGAAACCCCTCTTTCTGAGCAGGATTATACCCACAAGGATAGGAATTAGGATTCAACGCACTGGTTTGGGGGTGTTTTTTTTTGGTGTTGGGGAGGAGGAACACAAAATTCAATCCTTAACACAAGTCTACAGAGATCTTGGTTCCAGGATCCTGGAGGCTATACTGAACCTACTCCAGGTACCCTTTTCAGGTTTCTTTCTTAGGGTCAGGGTGAAGTTCAATGGTGGTCAGGATCAATCCATGGGTCGAAGGACTGTATATTGGGGGTAGGAGAGATCTGGTCCATGGAGTGAGGTGATCACCTTAGCCTCTTGGATATGGGAAAATTCTTGCTCTCCTGATGCAAGAATGGATTTCACCATGTATAATAGACAAATAACATAATTTAAGGGTATTTTAAAAATAAAACTACAAGCAACTGATACTGATTAATCCTATTGCTACCCTCCGAATAAAGTCCCTGGATAGTGCACGCAGTTTACAGTTCATTGTTAAGCAGAAGGCTGGCCATTCAAAGGCATTCAGTTGGCCACAGAAGAAAGTGTTTCTCCATGAAGATTGCAGCCAAGGAAACCCTGTGGAGCGCAGTTCTCCTCTGTAACACCTGGGGTTCAACAACTCAGAATCATCTTGATGGCAATATCTTGTGATTAAAAGGAAAACTTCATTGTGAATTAGGCGAAGGCTTACAGAGCTGATTATCAGTTTTACATTCAACAATTCATATACACTTTGTTTCAACTCTTCCATTACAAGCCCCTCAATGTACCCTCACTTACCCTAAGTCCTCCCTGAGCTTGTGGTTCCATCCCTCCTCCTTGCTGACCTTTGTTCTTGGGTAAACGCTGTTCTTTTGATCTTAAATGTTTGATTTTTCTAACAGAGGCTAAGTTCAGTTCCAGACCTGAGGGTGACTCGTGGTCCATAGTCTTGAGAGTCTCACCAGTACGTCTGGTC
>NW_022103904.1:15456589-15457950 GCF_000313985.2 Echinops telfairi
CCATTCTCAAACATTTCCTCTCCACTTAAACCCCCAGCATTAGGTCCTCATTTTTCCCCTCCCTCCCCGCTCCCCACTCCTTAATGAGCTCTTGATAATTTATAAATTGTTATTTTGTCATATCTTGCCCTGTCCGATGTCTCCCTTCACCCACTTCGGATGGCCAGGAATATAAAACTACTCTCATTTGGCAAAGAAAAGATTGCTCCTTTTGGGTGGCTGCGATTGGCTGATGTGGTCATGAGCCATGTTTGGACAACCCCAGCCCTCAAACAAAGCCCTCTCGAGCTACCTGCCTTTCCCCGTGGCCTTGTAGTGGCCAGCACACTCTCCTTAGGAAGCATTTCGGGTTTTTTTCAGTCAGCTTGTTGACTCTGGAGTCTGTCTTAAAGTGGGAATGCAAAGAGCTGAAAGATGGGGACTCAGGGCAACCTAGTGGATCCCGAAATACAAATGCCTTCCGGAACTTCGAAATCCACACATAGTGTGATGTGTGGAAATAGTGGTTTTCACAAGGAACATTGCTCTAACTGCAAAGGAAATTAGGCAAGCAGTTTGTTTAGGAGAAGCAGAAGAAAGAGGAAAGTGATTTGCCTTTTTTCCTCTTTTTCTCCCGAGAGGAGGATGATCCTGCAAGAATCTACCAGTAGGCAAAGCAAGTCCTTCCCTATTTGCTGTAAATCCCACCCTCCTCTCCTGCTAAGAGGCACAGCTTCTGTTTTGCAGGTTGCGCCCTAGCAGGAGGGGACTGGAGGTCAAAGGAGAACTTTCCCCGGACACCACGTGGCAGCTTGGAGCCCCATGGGGCCCAGGGAATTTCAGGGCACAGGCATCTGGAGGAGTGGGCAATCACCAAGACCGTCAATACCTTGACAAGACCAGAACGCCTATTTTATAAAAATTGTATCTTCTTAAGCAAATGTGATTTCCTTCTCTGACACAGTGATCAGGTCCAGTGAAAAAGGAAGTGAAAGTTGCTACAGATTTGAATATTGAAGCCTGCCTTCAGGAGTCAGTACCCTGGAGCTTACTGAACTGGGGAACAAGCTGGGAACGCTTCACTTACTTGGGGAGGAAGTAATGTGTTTGGGGGCACCAGTTGTGCCAGGAACCGTGCTAGACATTAATGAGGTCAGGGGAGTAAGGCAGACACACCGTGCGTCATCAGAGGCTCTTATAGAGATTCTGCAGTGAGAAAAAAGCTCTGCCTGCCCCGCTCAGTGACGCCCACTCCCACATGTGCTACTGCATAGTTTGTCGTACTGTGGTGGGTGGCACGTGTGCTGCGATGATGGGAAATGGCTTTTCACCAGCATTTCAAGTATCAGCAGAGTCACCATGGTTGATAAGTGTCAGTGGAC
>NW_022103904.1:15459002-15460806 GCF_000313985.2 Echinops telfairi
TGCCATTGGGCAGCTCTCTCCTATAACACCTGGAGTTGCCATGAGTCAGCAATGACTTGACAGAAATGGGGTGGTGGATGTGGATTGACCTGTCGTAGAAAGAGCTCAGTCCTCCTGTAGTGATTGTGGATGCGTGTCCATTCGCAATAGTCCTTTAGATTCATGTTATGGAAAACTAGTTTGCTTCTGGAGCTTCAGACCTAAAGGAAAGTCTGACATTTGAGAAATGCTAAAAGAGGATGCCAACTTCAGTGAACTATTTCCTACTCTTCCAGAAGTTTTTAAGTCTTGTGAATATCATGTTCTGGTGTACAGCAACTTTTCATGTTAAGAAATACCTACATGCACAATTCTGTTTAAATTATTTTATGATATATGAATTACCTGTCAATAAAACTGTTAAAATGTTTTAGAAAGAAATACCTCCACCTAATTCACAGTAAAACGTTTTTAAAAAATGCCTAATTCATAATATAAAGTTTCAGGAAAAAAGAAATCTCTACATTAAAACAAAAAGAACAAACGCATTAGGATACAAAGGGGTAGATCACACCTATTCCGCAAACATTGATTCTATACCTACTTTATACTATCAAGTTAAGTTTTATGCCCTGCATGGTCTTTGACAGAATGTCAGAAGATGTGGCCATTGTAGATTTTAAAAATGAGCTTTTAAGGTTTAACAATTGTCACAAACAAGGGCAACTTAGTTTTATCCTAATGTTAGGTTAAAGATCTTGTATAATATAAAATTAAAAAAATAATCAACAACTTTCTCTAATCCAAAAGGTGTTGGTATCTTCTGCCGTGTACCTGCCTGACACTTGGAAAATAATACGTATTCACACATTCGGTATGGATGAAGCTTTTCTATATTCCTTTCCCCCTACTCAATACTTGTCTATATGTCTGATTTTTTTCTGAACGACTAGTCTTTCTCAAAATGTCTTTTTGTGACTTCAGAATGATTTTGTTTCCTTTTACTGAAATGATTCTGCCCGCTTCCCCAACCACCTCACGTTCAATATTATAAGTAGGGTTTTCATTACATAATTGGAAAATAAAAGAGCATTCTTCTTCATGATTCCAAATGACTTTGTCTATCCTGAAAACAGAATGCAACAAATCATCTGCTCTTACTTAATCCTTTGGGAAGCAGAGGAAATTTCTTAACTGATGTCTTTATTTTCTGATCCACTAAAATAGCATGTTAGATATATATTGTCATATCACCTCAATATTGGCATATTGCCTTTATTTGATAATTTTACATTGAGCTATCCTATGCTGACAGCCTGTTTTAACCCAGGGTCTGTGAACAGTTGTATGGTTTTGGGTGGAAATTACTTACCTTGTATGAGCCTTAGGATTTTGTATGTGCATAAGGGTTTTACACACAAACCCATGTATGTGCTTCAAAAAGTTCATGGGAAAATGGAATTGAGACAACAGTCTCTTTTCCATGAACTTTTCAAAGCCAAGCACTATGTTTTAAAAGCCTTGCATCTGTGTTTTATTTTGTTGTTGTTGTTTGTATGATTTTCTTTATAGGAAATCTAGGATAGGTAAATTTATGAAGATAGTAACTAGATTAATATCTCTTTAGGGTTATGATGGAGAGGCTGGGAGGAAAATTGGAAGCTAATAATAATGGTTACAAAAATGAAGAGAGTGATCTAAAATTGATTGTGGTGATGATTGCACAACTCTTTTAAATATATTTAAGCCACTGACTTATGTGGTATGTGAATTATATGTCAATAAATGAGATCTTCCCATAAACATTGTCAGAAAGCACAAGAGT
>NW_022103904.1:15461851-15479239 GCF_000313985.2 Echinops telfairi
TATGGATTGCAATTACAGTTGTATGAGCCCCTAATAAAATGTTTAAAAAAAAAAAAAAGAAATGGTTCACTACATTTGTTGTTAGCCTTTGCTAACAACGTCGGGGCAAAGGTCAGGGCTGATATGCCTGAAGAAGGCTGTGGGTGGGGGTGCGGGTAGTGGGAGGTAGGGGAGGTGGAGCTCCTCTGTGAGCCCAGGGCCAGCCCGCTGGTCCATGCTCTCCTTCCCTGGAGTGGAACTGCGTGGGATCTTGATTCAAAGGAGCAAGGAGATATGTTTTTGTTGTTGTTGTTGTTTTCTGAGAGCTGGGTTAAATAAACGATTTTACATTCTCGTGCACTTCAAAGATGAACATGTTTGGTGATTCTCCAAGACAGGGCCACAGTGTGTGTCTTTCCTGCCCCGTTTTGCCACACTCCTCTACCATCCTGAGAGCTTGGGGAACTGTGTCTCCGGGTGACTCCTTGTGACCTTGAAAAGGGTGCTCTGCTTTCCTGGCGCTGGTTTCACTACCTGAAATCACTGCTCACACCCATCTCCACCCTTCCTCCACCCCCTGAGCGTAGGCCTCCACACAGCCCAGCGGCTCCCAGAACAGGGAGCTTCAGCTTTGATGCCAAGAGAGCCTTCTTCAGCTGAATTCAGGCCTCCCTCCTCCTCCCAGCGCCTCCCTGGGGGCCAGGCCCCTCAACACTAGGCCTTGGATGCCCCCCCCACCCCCCACCCCCGGACCTTGCTGCTGAGCACAGTGAATTTGGAGGCAATATTCCATGTCCCAGCCCTTTGAGCGTCCCTCAGGCTGTCCTCTCTGCTGAAAGTTTCTTGTCCCTTCTGCTACCTGGCAGCTCTGGTGGCCTCGTGTTTATGTGTTGGGCTACGGAAGGAAGCTATTAGTTCATCCATGGGAGAAAGACCAGGCTTCTACGCCCTTAATGAGTTACAATCTCCGAAACCCATGGGGGGCAGTTCTGCCCTGTTCTATAGGGTCACTATGAGCCCGAATCAACCCGAGGAGAGTGAGTTTGAGTTTTCCTTAACTTGAATAATCCTTCTGCCTCTTGATGTTCAGCTTCTTAAGATGCTACTTTTTCTAGGGGACCAGTTGACCTCAGAGCCGGTAGGCAGCACAGAGCTTGACTCTGGATCCTCTGCCTGAAGCGTTCCTCATGGACCCCACCTCCTGCTTCTGCGGGGCATTGACTTAACAGATCGGTCCTCCCCTCTGGATCATAGGCTTTGTCCCATTTGGGGCACGTGGGAAAACAACAGTGGTCATCAAACTGATTCCATCTCCTTGGGAAGAGACAAGTAAATGGGAAGTGGGGAAGTGGAAAGTTTAAATTGGACAAAGAAAAAGCCACCAGCTTTCTTGGGAAATCCCCTGCCCCTCTCAGGACATCTGCACTCACTAAACTTCCCTGTACCTGGGGCCCCAGTCCAGCGTCAGTGGCCACAGCCTACTCTATCCATGTCGTCAGCAGTTTTGTCCCTTAGGGCAACTCTGAGCTCCATGGATGCGATCCTATGTGATGCCCAAATTAGGCATCTTGGGGAGCCACAGGTAGTACCCAGTGAGCCCAGGGGCATGTATTCCATGATCCTGTCTTTCTTTTTTTTTTTTTCTCTCCCCCTGAGAAGGATTGATGGTGGTTCTGAAGCAAATGGGACTGCGTGAAAGGTTTCAGGAAGAAGGGTCATGGACCGAGGTCAGGACAAGATAAGATCACAGGGAGCTCAGAGCACTAGGATGGAGGACCCACCCACACACCCTTCCTGGGGTCCCTGGGCCAGGCCTGGGGGGTGGGATGGAGGACCTAGCTCACACACAGTTCCGGGATTTGACCTAGAGCACGAGAGTGCCTGCTTTCACCCGACCCACTGCTTGTTCCTTAGGTTCAGGGAGACCTGATGCGAGGTTCTGCCTTTCAGTGACTCCAGTCCCTTGTAGAGACATTTCCGCGAGCGATGCGATGAATAGCACAACGTAGAGTTATACAAGGGAGCCAAGAACTCAGAGTCTGGTCTTCTCGCAGTTTCAAGCTGAAGTACAATGAGCTTGGCATCCTCATACACATTATACCGTCGCCAGGTAGCCAGGAAGTCTGGAGAAGGTCTTCCAGAATCTGCCAAGGCAGAAGGAGAGAAAGAACTGGGAACTAAGGAACGTTAGCATGATTGGAAGGTTGAGAAAGGCTGGAGCGAGATTTGGGGTATCAGATCTTGATTGGGTCCTGAACGCTATTTGGAACGAGTGGGTTTGAGCCTGTAGACTCCTCTTCTTTCAAGATCACAGTGATCCTACAGCGATCACTGAATGTACCCTGAATTCATATGGTGCCTGAATCACTGGCTACAAATGTAAGCTGCTTTCCCGTGGGTGGAACGAAACTTCTTTTAAAAAAGAAACTTGATTCTTCAGAAGGTGGGAACTGGGTGTGAGCAAAAAACACATTTTGCAAAGGAGTGTGCCCGCTGTGGGTGGGGATGAGGGTGGTGCCCAGAGTGGAGGAGGGCCCAAAAGGGGAATTGAATGGACGGCCCTGAGACCACAGAACCTTCTCTTGGCTGGGCTCAGCCCCGCCCTCTGCCCGCAGAAAGCTCCAGGGAGAATGACAATGAGGAAGCCATCACAGGTGCTGGGGAAGCAGTGGGTTGGATGGCGCCAGAACAAGATATTGTCAAGGCACGAAGCAGTTGATGCCCGAAGCGAGGCTGTGCTCAAAGACAGGGGCTTAGAGGTGGCGTCCCTGGCCAGGGGCCGGAACTCCCCAGTAAAGTTGGGCTCCACCCTGCCCAGGGGTGTGGGCGCCGCAGAAAGGAGAGGGGACAGGTCTAGAACCGACTCAGGAGGGTAAGCAAGCCTCAGGATAATTCCCACACTCTGGCTGGCTTGACAAAACATGGGAAAGAAGAAGTGAAATCTCTTAACGTGCCAAGATCCCTATAGTACACTTTAGGGGACAGTCTTGATATGAAATGATCCATTTTATGCAAATTTCTGTGCCAAGCAGCCGTTCCCAGTTGTGCCCTGGCTGCTGGGGTGGGAGGTGGGGCGCATCTGCTTCCTGTGGTGCTGGTTGCCATCTGTGCCAGGAGACACAGGCCTGAGGCTGCTTCCAGACTAGGGTGCTTCCCGCCCAGCGCTGCCCGACCTCCCCCGAGGCCCCATGGCCTCACTCCTGGCCTCAGCCTGGTCAGAAAGGGGCCTTTGACTGAGGATTTCAATCTCCTCCTGAGGAAAATATGCCCCTAGAAACTGGTGGCTTTTCCAACATCAGTGGAAAGTGAGATTTGGGGACTGGTAGCTTTTGCTTTCCAATGTCTTCTATATAAGCTGCACACCATTCACCCCACAGCCATTTCTACCCACCCTTCCCGATAGCTGCCGCTGCGGCCCTCTGGCAGCTGCTCCTTCGAAGGTGGCTGCTAACCTCCCAGAAGGCAAACCCACCGTTCTCTACCCAGCCCTGTCCTCAGCTGATCTGCTCTATGGAGGTCTCTGGTCTTTTCCTCTGATTTACAATCTGGGATGTTGTACTGATTTGCCATGCCTTCTCAGGGGAACGATAGCATTCATTTCCTGTGCTGACTCCTTCCCACCTTTCCAACAGGATGCCTTCTGCCCTCTTTCCTTAGCAACATCAGGTATCTTTCACTCTCCGCATGACCCTCTTTTTTGACAGTCACTCATAGGTCAGTGAGTCCCAAACCCGAGACCTGTATTTAAAGGGTATCAATCGCATGCATACATTGGAAGGGTCCTGGGCTTTTCCACACACACCAAAACTCAAAACTGGTTTAACTTTAATATGAGGCTATCATCTCTATCTTTGTCCTGGTTTTCAGAGAGATGAAATGAGATCATGGGGCCAGAAGGTGCTACACAAGTCAAATTGAAATAGGAAAGTGTTCAGAAACACTAAATTCAGGCCAGGCCTCGTTCTAAGGGCTTTATAGATATTAAGGATTTAATCTTCACAATAACCACACTGGATTTGATAGAAAAGAAGCAGGGCCCACAGTAAGTAAGCCATTTGCTCAGTTTTGCACAGCTATGATTTTGATTTGCAGAGTTTGGGTTTTCCCCCAGGCTTCGGCTATTCTTAACCACCATGCCTTATGGTTGGAGACACGCTAGAGGACACCATTGAAGACAACCAGGGGAGGGAGAGGCATTGTGTTCAAAACTGAGAAGTGTGCTGTTTGTATTGAAGCAGTCCAAAGTGATTCAAGATTCTTGTGGAGGATAGCAGGGTCAGCCACTTGGCCAGTCTTCCGTGTCAGACCCATGAAGCGTGGATGAAGTAAGGAGACCCTGGAGGCAGAGAGGCTACTGGGATGCTGGTGCTCGAAGGACAGCCAAACAGAGAGACTTGATTGTAAAAGAGTTACTGCAGAGCCTGATGACAGTACAAGACCTTCCATATTAATAAAATGTGAGACTATTTTGAGGAAGAAAGCAGTAGGGACTCACATAGAATGATCTTGATCCTCCGTATTAGGGGAAACTTGCTGACATTGAGCTTAACGAGGCTGGGACAGATGAGGACTGATAATTTTCTCACCTCTAACCCCAACCCCCTAGTTTCCATTTGGAGTATGTTCAGGGAAGTCCCGCCTGAGTCTCAAGGGAGGAGAAGACGTGACTAGTTTTAAGAACTGGATATAAGAACAGAGGCCTCCTCTTGCCCCTTGAGATCTACTCCCTGCTGAGAATGGGTGCTGGTCCCATCTCCCCGGCCTTTTTAGAGGAGACTTGGGTTAAGGGCTGCCTGTGTCCGACTGACTAGTAAGCCTGCCCAACTCAGAGCAAGTTGTTAGAAACCCTCTGTGGTCTCATAAAGCCGTGCGCTCTGACTGAGATTTTATGGGTAATAAAGCTCCTATTTTTGTCTCTCCCTTGTCTACGTTTGTGTTTTCAAGTTCAGGAGGGAAAGGAAGAACATCATTATTTTTCTATTCTTCCTGAAAAACAAACAAACAAACAAACAAGTACTGGGGCTCTTTGAAGGTGAAGGTTATAAATTCCTAATGAGGATCAGGAAGGAGGACTGGGGAGTCAGCTCAGCATGACTTGGTAAAGCCCATGCAAGTCCTCCAACTGTGGAGTTATGGGGGATGGGCCTCTGGAAACTCTGAGCTGCATTTGAGAATTAAAGTCATGGTAATTTGTTAGAATCTTAGTGCTCTGGGAGGCTAGCCTGGGGAGGGAGGCTCATGGCAGCCAGGAGCTAGGGAATGGGATTTTCTTGGACTTGGTTCAAGGGAGATGAAACCAATAGAGACAAGAGCCAGACTGACAAGCAGGGAAGTGGTGCAATTGACTTTATCATCCTCACAGCCAAATGGAATGCTTCCTTTTTCCCTTTTAAAGGGAGTGAACCAAACCAGAACCCAACTAGTTGCCATCAAGTTAACCATAATTCACGGCAACTCGTGGGTATTAAAGTAGAAGTGTGTTCAATAGTGTTTTCAGTGTTATTATTAATGCCTTCAAGTCAATTCTGACCCATCGTTAGCCTCAGCACAACCGATGAAACACTGTCCATTCCTGGGGCATCCTTATAATGGTTATGTTTGAGCCCATGGCTGCAGGCACGGTGTCCATCAGTTCGGTTTATTGTCTTCCTCTTTTCCATTGCCCAAGACAGAGGGCCTTCTACAGGGATTAGTCCCTCCAGATAAGTCCAAAATATGGGATATGAAGTCTTGCCATCCCTATTTCCAAGGATTAGTCTGGCTGTGCTTCTTCCAACAACTGGCTTAATTCTTCTGGTGGTCCATTGTATAGTTAATAGTCTTAGCCAACACAGTAATTCAAATGCATGTTTTTCTTTTGTCTCCTGTACTCATTGTCCAGCGTTTCCATGCATATGAGGAGCTTGAAAACACTCATCAAGGTGGCACCTTTGCGTTTTAACCCTGAGAGAGGTCTTTTGCAGCACTAAATGATTTGATTTCCTAATTGTTGCTTCCATGGGCATTGATTGTGGACCCACATAAAATGACATCCCTGGTCATTTCAATCTCTCTTGCTTATCAGGTTGTATTTAAAAAATTTGGAATGTTGAAGTGAAATCCTTTCTGCAAGCTGTAGTTCTTGGTCCTCATCAGTAAGGGCTCCTAATCCTCTGCATTTTCAGCAAGCGAGGTAGGTTGTCATCTGCATATCACATGTTATTAATGAGTCTTCTTCTGAGCCTGATGCCGTGTTCATTCTTCTGCATGCAGCCCAGCTTCTCAGATTATTTGCTCAGCATACGGACTGAATAAATGTTTTTTTTCCATTTTAAACCATCCAATATTCCCTTGTTCTGTTCAAAAATTGCCTCATGACCCATGTACATGTTCCATATTAGTACAATTAAGTATATGTTTTTCAATGTTACCCATCATGTGTTATGATCCCACAAGTCAAGTGCTTTGTTGTAGTTAATAAAGCACTGGTAAGCATTTTTCTGGTGTTCTATATTTTCAACCAAGACTACTGAGGTCAACAACGATCACCCTCAGTTCATGCCCTCTTTTTTATCCTGGTCTGACTTCTTGCCTGATTCTTGCCAGTTCCTTGTTGATTATACTGCTACAACCGATTTTGAATTTTCTTCAGAAAAATTTGCAAGTCATATTAATGATATTGTTCAATAATTTCCTCATCCTGTTGGATCCTTTCTTTGGAATGGGCACTATTGATCATTCCTCTGTTTCCAACTTTTGGAATGCAGCCTGATTGCTTAATTGATCAATTTCAGATTGTAGGATTTGGTAAAAATCTTCGGTATTTTTATCATTGAAATGAGTAGTTTGTGCATACAGTTGAATAGGTTAAATGGTGTTCCTTATAAGCATATGAATATTATACTATGACTGACAGCATTGTACTTCAGAATAGATCTTGGAATGTTTTTGACAATGAATTCAAGGTCATCTCAAATTCTCATTCCTGGCATAGTAGATTCAAAATGGCCAGTCCATTTCATCTATTAATGCTTAGGATTTCTATATTTTTGCATTTGATTTTTTGAAAACGTCAATTTTTCTAGATTCATACTTTGAATATTATACAATTTAATAATTAATAGATGCCTGTAGTTTCTGCTCACTTTGAATGGTGTCCCATCAGCCAACGAAAGTGATGAAAGCTTGGTTGTGTCACATCAGTAAAGTCCACTTTCCACGTGGCATTTTGAGGACCTTACAAGCTGTGGGGCTCAGAGTATGGCACCCTGTCAGACACAGCTCCACTGCTGTCCATTCGATTTTCACTGGCGATCTGTTTTCAGAAGTAGATCATCCAGGATTTTTCCAAGCCCTCATCTGGAAATTCTGATGAAACCTACCCCTTCGTGATGAGCCTGTTTCGTCTTTGAAATACTAGTGGCATAGCTTCTAGCATCAGAGCAACATGCAGGCTATCACACCATGTACTGCTGACAGCATTTAAAGCTGACACATGAATGGTGGGGATTTTCAAAAGTTGTGATTGTTTGAAAGTACATACCAGGTTTTTCTTCCATGCACATCTGTGTTGATCCACACCATTAGGATCTTTTGATTAGTAGGTGAAGGTTTACTAGTTTACAACATTTGGAGTTGAAATTTATTCTTTAGAATTTTTTTTAATAGTTTAGCTGCAGATCAATTCATCAGAGTTTCGGGCAGGACGACAGAGGAGGCAAAAGCAGCATGCCTGGGACACAGACATTATTACAAGTTGTCGGATGCAACACTGCTTCTCCCAGGGATTGCCAGGGGGAAACTTCAGTTCAAATAACAGATTTATAATTTCAAAATTGTCATATTCTTTTTCTAAGTCATTCTTAAAGAGATTGTGCTAAGTAGACAGGAACAAGCATGCAGCAGAACATCTAGAGACTTAAGCTGTAGTGAAAACCAAGTGCACCCTACCCATTCGTCTTAAAAGTTTGGAATTATTGTTCTCACCAGTCACTATTATCTCTAGAATGAGTGTTTCAACATGTCTGTACTCAATTTGGAGTTGTGGCAGCCTGTGACTGATTTGTACAATTACTTTTCTCATAATTCTATAAGTAAGTATCTATCAAGCTTCCTAAGAAATCAAGTTGCTAAAGTATATCATATGGTTTTACAAATATATTCACATAAAAGTTTCTAGCTCTCATGGTTTTGTTTGATGCCAAATTATTCTTCACTCACCAGACTCCTACCACTCGGCTACCAGGACACCAAACCCGCTTTGTTCGAGAGAGCTCTCAAAGTAAGCAGGTCCCTGGTCTGCCATCTACCCGGAACTCGAAGCCAAATTATTCTTGAGTGAGTATAGCTATCCCTTATTCTTTAATCTGTTGGCATTGAGACATATACAAGGCATAGCTATAAAACTTTGTCATCAAATTTTAAATGGTTGTGGCACACACACACACACACACACACACACACACCCTCTTCCGAAGAGGCAACCTAAAGATGCTAGAAAATTCTTTGAGAGATGCTATCATCTTGGCAAAAGATATGTTTTGAAAGTCTTTGGGGGCTGAAGTCAAGACAAGGTGTGAACGATGATATAATCTCTATATTTTATTACTGTGTCACCAGGTTTGGACCAATTGTTGCACCATGCAACAACTCAGTCTGAATCCAGATGATGTCTGCGATATTTATCTAAAAGAGAAAATTTGGTTTCCGCCAAAGGGGGATAGCAGTAGTGGAGTTCTGAAGCAGAACTGCGCTGAACTGCAAGGCACTGAGAGGAGTACAGGTGAGGGAACAGCTCCCTAGGGGCAGCATGCGAAGGCCAGGGAGCCCACAACTGAGGCCACAGCTGTGAGTCTATGACACTCATGGTACCACAACTGTGAACTGGGATGAGTTACAGATGTATTTTTGTTGCATTTTATGTTCAACTTCCCTCAAGCCCACATTTTTTGAGATCAAAGACTGTATCTTAATATTCTGCAGCGCAGCCACATTCCAGACAGGTGGCGGTCAGTTTGGCGACACTGAACTGCTCTGCTGTAGTCAGCTTATCTTTCCCTACCCCACAGCTTAGCTCTTCTTTTCTTCTCAGGGCAGTCGGACTGGGAGGGTATCCACAGCAGATTTCAGCTCCGTCTGGCCTTAGTGCAAACTGGTGTATGCTTCCAGGAAGAGGACAGACAAGAGTATTTGATGCATTTATTTGTTATATCACTACAGAAGAAGCATTTCAAAATGTGCACAAGAGGATACTCGATTCCTCCAGTTGTACATCCCGTGTTCACATCTAAACAAATAATTTAACAATCATAGCGGCAGATTGGAAATACATTTTCTGCGTTTTTGTCATTTACAGTCCTGTACATGTACTTGTCAAAAAAGGCAATCAAAGACCTAACGCTGTACTGGTTATAAACAAATTCAACAGTCACCACACACAACATTATCTTAAAAAGTATATTAGAAAGTATTGGAACAATATTGCATATTAATATCTGGTTACACATGTTCACAGTGAATGCTATTGTACCAATAGCATATGTGCTTCTTTTTCGGATGCCTGTACATCTTAAATAAGTCTCATATTGGTTCATTTTAAAGTAAAGAAATGAAAACATGTAATGACAGATTTCTGGACTTTAAAGATTTGACCACATTATTGCTGGAATCTAAGCAAAGAATGGAGAAATAGACTTGCTTCTTGACTTGTCTAAGTCTATACATTTTATCTCTCTCTTGTCTTGGTAAGAATACTATGAAAATCACACTGTAGTCCAAACAAAAGGAAATGAGCAAAAAAGCACAATAATAATAAAATAACAATCCACATCTTCCTACCAGTAACTCTCTTGTTCTCACTGATGCGTCTGTGATTTCACTGTGGCTGTTTCTAAATTTGGAATAATACATGCTGGTATCTGAAGTGATTGGTACTGGGACCCAACCTTCTGTCGTAATACAATGACAATGCACATATTTCTAGTGACTCTTTAACTAGAAAACTCACACATTTTAAGGTATCTATTACACACAGGACTCAGGGTAGGGAGTAGATGTTGAAATTTTCCATGTTATTGGGGTGGGTTGAGTGAGAGGGGAAGGAACAAGAAACAGTCATTTCTAATTGTAATCAACAGGTCAACCTGCTACTCTGAAACCTCTTTTCTCTGACATTTAACACAGTGAGTGTGCACAAAATCTACACACATCTCATTACACAGGGGCACCCAAGACACATGCGCAAACCATCACAAAACAGAAAAACCACAGGGGGGAAAGAAGGCGTGAAGTCATGCAAAATCTTACTTTTACTAGCTAGAAGAAAAACATTAATTTTGGTACAGTATATGGCCACCTATCAAACATAATTTAATTACTGGCTGACATTATGTGACGTCTTACATTAAATATAATAATTCCCCCAAAATGGGTACAATATAAAACCACAATAAAAGGCGGGCTTTAAAGACCATGAGAAGGAAGAGGGAAAGAATTTTAGAAAAGAATTCCTGTAGCCACTATTTCCAGTTCTGGTTTAACATTTGTTTGGATGACACTGGAAAAAACAACTGCTTTCAACCAATTGATTCTATGGGAGGAATGTTTAAAAAAAAAAATAACAAGAACCAAAACCACCCAGGTATATGACATTTACTAACTCATTAGAAATCAGGAAGGCTCTCACTTTGAACATAACTAATTTGCATAAATCATTCTCTGTAATCACAGCCTGAACTAAAACTATTGACAGTTTTAGCTCTCCTCTCTCTTTTTCAGTCAGTGCACTTGTGTGCCACTATCTAGAGTATTACAATTTTGTCTATTTCCAGCTTAAAAATGTCACCATTCTTAAGCAAGGAAATCCATGCTTGAAGAATCATATCTGTGGACACTGTCCCTTCAAGAAATTCATATCCCAGGAGTAATACTTCTGAAGACTGGAGGGAAATACTCCACGCTAAAGCTTATAGTGAGTTCAAGAAAACGTGTCCCACTTGATGACTGAGAAGCTTGTTTGCATCTTACTTTTTCGTGAAGATTTCCCAGATCTCTGTGGTAGAATTCATTTTGATCAGTGGTTTTCAAGTAGGTACGACTTTGCACTTAGGGGACACCTGACACTATCTGGAGAAAATTTTGTTTGCTACAATTGGGGGTGCTGCTGGAATCTATCGGGCAGTGATCACAGATGCTTCTAAATATTTCCACAATGCACAGGACAGCTCCCCACAACAGAATTATCCAGCCAACTGCTGAAACAAAAGCTATCCCAATCGTGGTTAAACACTAATCCCAAAGCTCTCCGATGCTTATGCATACATTTTTCTCAGTTAGTTGTTCAGGTTCATCTTGGGACAAGATGTTTCGTGAAGATGAGTACTGTATAAACTTGAAATTATCCACTCTTCTTTGCCTATGTGGTTGAGATTAATGACCTTAATGGTAATTAGATTAAACAGAATTAACCATGAGGGAAACCTTTCCTGGTTGGGATAAGAATTTCTAAGCACAGGCTTTGGAAACGCATTTGACTGCCTTAGCACGTACAGGAAGAGTTCTCACCATCTCCTTTCTGTTATGCCATTTCACAGGGTAAGTCGTGTGACTGCCTGACACACTCCGTGTCTCTACAGTGGCACAGGATCCTGGGCCATGCGCCATGGTGTGTGCTACTCTGCTTTTACAACAGAGTTTTGGGGGGTGGTTGCAAGTTTAGTTTCAAATAGTTCAGTATTGTGGGGTAGCGAAGGAGACACTGGGCTACATTTGCCATATTTTGTTGATCTAAAACATTTGTCACATGTTGATCTGAAAATTAAGATTCATTTAAACCATTCTTTTATGGATTTTAAAGCAATGATAATAGAGAGTAAAGGTTGGGAAATCAATTTCTGGATGCCAAGAAATTCAGGCCTGTGGCTACCACAGGCTACAAACAGAACACCAGAACGAGGGTCCGTGGCGAGACCTGCACTTCCGCAGGAACATGTGCTCACAAGCCCTCGGCGACAGAGTCAAAGACGTCCGTGTGGCGTTTGGAACAAACCTTTGGTTTCTGACCAATGGGATTCTTTTATTCACAAAGACTTAAAGACCACATTTTGGGACTGGCACTGAAGATGCAGTGATAGACTTTGGGGGGCATTAGACACAGAGAGAAGCAGAGGACAGAGCTCTGCAGGTGTGTGCACAGGAATGCTGAGCTTACTCCACCTGGCAGCAAGTTCAGTCATCTGAACTAGAAACATTTTACAGCCTTGAAGACCCAGAGTCTGAATGACTCCAAGCCTCCCCTTTCTGTCCAAGTGAGCCTGGGAAGTATTACTTTTCTCAATTTATTTTCTTAGGCAGAAGTGCCTTTAAATAACGTTTTCTTTGTAAAAGATCACCGCTCAGCCCCAGATTCAAGGTGGTTGATGCTGTGGCACCTGTACCCTTTCCGGGCCAGCCGCTCCCAGGTGATCGTGCTTATTGTCTGCCGCCGCCAGTGCTCACTCCACGGGAAGTAACAAACCTTTTGTGCTACACTCTCTGTTGAATGGGGCTCGGAACACTCATGGAGTACTCGAATCCTGTGCTTCGGACAGGGACCAGGTCATCTCGTCCCGGATTTTGATCATATTCCTATGACTCTGTGAAAAATGAGTAATTGCTTGGAGAAGGAGAATTAGAAAAGGGGTCATCTATGGAAAAGTCTAGTAAGAGAAAAAGTTCTGAGTACTCCAAATGTAACCCTGCATTTAACAATAAAAATATTTGTATTAAAAAACAATCAAATCCCAACCAAACAACTTAAGAAAAACAAAACAAAACAAAAAAAACAAAAACCCTAACAAAAATAAAAACTCTAAAACACTTAATGATCACAACACATCATCATCGATTACATGCTGCTGACATAAGGGGAGACAGCAGCGATTCTTTTATCCATTTTCTGTTCATGAGTGATTGTGCTTTTCTTGGCGGGTGACCACTCTGCCTCTAGAGAAGAGTGCACGACAATCCACTGGCTTTTGTAGGGGCCGCTTAGCTCATGTGGAAGCGATGCTCACCACGGGTGATGTGGGATGAGAACTCATACCTGTCCTGGCTGTGGTAGCCACACATGTTACACTCAAAAGGATCACGGAAGCCATGGCAGCCCATGTGGATGGTGTACATGACGTGGTCCAGAAAGAGCACCCTGCAGTGTTCACATTTGTACACCTTCATCTGCTCGCCACTGGGGCTGATCACTCGAAAGGCATCCTGGGAGTTCTCAGAAGCTGCCCGCAGCACATCATATGCCCGGTGCTCCTCCTTGATGGACAGGCCGTTCCGGGCATGGGGGTTGATGTGGTTGGTCAGGTAGATGAGGCCACTGCGCTGTTCCTCATTATTGCTCTCGGTGTCTGTGGAGTCTTGACAGCTGTTGCTTGGAGAAGCATCCCTCTCCGAAGAGATTGACTTGGCCTTGGAGAGCAGCAACAAATTCTCCACGGCGCTATCCTGAGCAGTATGGTTGGAGCGTGGGGGTCCATCCCCAGGGGGCTTATGGAGCTGGTACATGGGACCAATAACTGGGACCACCTCAGATCCACCAGGGGGTGTCTGTACCAGGGGGCGCAGGGACTCTGCCCCCAGGTAGCTGATTGCATTGTTGATGGCTTGGTCCATCACGTGGGAAGACATCATCTCGTTCTCCTTCTCATAGCTGGTGCTGCTGTCATAGGGCATCTCTGACAGGCACTTTTCTCCTGTGGAAAGAGGCAGTGGTCAGTGCAGCTGGTGGCAACAACGAAAATCTACACTAGGGGTAATGGAGCCCAACCTCTGGGGGGTATTAACACGTCTTTGACCTATGGGGCATATATTCCTCACTAATATTTTTAGCCATCCCAGTCTCTTGAAAAGCTGCTATCCCACTTGTGCTACATGCTGCACTTGGCAGAAACTTGTATAACTGTGTGAACCTGAAGAAATGGGTCTCATCCCACCACTCCTACCATCAATGTCCACTTGGGACATATGTGTCCTACATAACTGAATGCCTGTATTGCCTCCATTGTTTTTTAGCATGCCTCCTGTTAATGAAAACATGGTATCAACCACAACAACGAAAAATTGAAGCAGCAAATAATTTGGTTCCAAAAGGATTAATATGCTGGTAAGTATGCACCAAGAACATCACCATATTAGGTATGTATCTCTGTCCTCATAGCACCTAGCACACAGACCTACACTCATCCAGCACTGAAAAATATTGGTTAGATAGATGGACTTATACGTAAATGAGCTAAAGATTGTGTATGTCAATTTAAACAGCACTCATTTAAACTGACAGTCATTTGTTCTTAAGGACAATATGCCTATTATAATTGATTTTAAATTAATGATTGAAATTATGTATTCTCTATATAGTGATATATATGCAATTAATCAGTGGGTTAATGCATTTGCTTAACATTTATTTCAGATGCTCGTAACTTATGTAATAAAAATATAATTTTGATAATCCATGATAAAATTTAATAAAATTATAATAATTACATGCTATTTAGAGGAGCCCTGGTGCACAGTGGTTACCTGTTGGGTGGCTCACTTCAAAGCCAGCTGTTTGAGAGCATGGGGGAAGGATGGTAATGGGTTACAGTCTCAGAAACCCCCAGGGACAGTCTACACTCTCCTACTGGTTGCTCTGAATAGGCATCTACTCCATAGCAGTAAGTTTGGGCTTTGGGTTTACAGATTAGTTATATGGTCTCTATAAATAACACAAAGCGAAATGGTCTCTGACTTATGATGAGAACATAAAAGATATGATGACTTAAATGTTAACCCTGGCATTCTCCTACATCTGAGAATCCCATTCGCCTTTCAGTTTATTAGCAATATCGGTACAGTGGACAGTGGGCAGTATGTAGTAAATATATAGGGAGCAAACAAAGGAAAGCGGGGAAATGATATAGCATGCATTGATTTTGTATAAAAAGGTACTGGAGCATTCAGAAAATACTGAGAACTAGGCTTATTGCTGATGATTCATGAGCAAGTAAGCATCTGTCTGAAGGAACGTAAGTCTTAACACTATGGGTTTGTAGAAAATTTTACACATCCAATAACTAAAATTTTAAACTAGAATTGGCTTCTTGCCATTCATTAGCTTTAGATGAAAATGTCTAAGAAAAAACCATATTTCCTTGAAGATATACTTCTCAATATATTGTTTTTGACTTCAATATGAATTCATGGCCTACAGGGTACATTTAATCATTACAATGACTGTTTACACTCTTATTGTCTAGGTGTTTGGTTTGTTTTACTTTATTTTCTGGCTAATCTAACTAATTCTGCTAAAATGAAAGAGTTATGAGCCCGTTAAAAATAGTACTTTCCTACCTAAATACCCTTTTCTCCCAAAATCATGGTTTCAAGCTTCCCAAGCAACCACTGAAATCTGCTGTTTTCACAGAAAAGTGGGTGAAGGGAGGCATCAATCAGTGTAAGACATGAAAAAATAATAATAATTTATAAATTATCAAGGGTTCGTGAGAGAGGGAGGGTAGGGGAGGGAGGAGGAAAAATGAGGAGCTGATACCAAGGGCTCAAGCAGAAAGAAGACGTTTAGAAAATGATGATGGCAACAAATGTGCAAACGTGCTTGACACAATGGATGTATGTATGTATTGTGATAAGAGCTGTCTGAGCCCCAATAAATAAAATGATTTTTAAAAAAGGAAATCTGTTGTTTTCAAAATTTGGAATCAACAACAAATGGATATAATAGACAGTGCATATTCCAGATTACTCTGACATATTGAAATTAACCCCATAATTTTCTCTTTAATAATAAAGTAAGATCTCCCCTCCCGCCCCCAATTCACTTTCATCAAACTGCTACAGAAAGGAGCATATCCTAATGAAATAAAAGCATAAATAAAAAAATAAGACCAAAGAAAGAAAAGAGAATTACGGCATGAGATATATGGTAAAATATGCTAATTTAACTTAAAAAAGTCTTAAAACACGAGTAACAAAATGTTTAGCCCTTTACCTGATACCTCTGTATTTATCAAGATGCAGTGCAGATTGGTATCTTAATCTTGGTCCTCTTATAGCAGAAGAAGAGTTGTTACCTTAGTTGGCTAGTGCCAAGTACCACTGGGAAAGTGAGCTGTGGGGTTGACTCCCCTTGACAGAGCAAAGGCATTGATACTGTACTCTGACATGGGAGATGATCCAAATCCTTGGAGTGGGGAATAGGAAACCCTTTCCAACTAGGTAAAGTGACAACTGGGTTAGGGAATTTAACTCTCAATGTGGGATAGGAGGCAGAGAGAGGGTCTTGTAGCAAAGATTGCAGTTTGCCTCACCTGAACTCCCCCACCCCATCCTAGGCATTCTTTCAGGATTCAGAAAGTTGGAAACTCTTACAGGAAAACAAATGTCTCTGATATAGTGGGAACAATGTCGAGGAGTCCCTAAATGTATATCAGACCAACTCGAATAAACAGAAAGGAAAGACGTTTCATACTAACTGAGAAAATATTTTATAACATCTACATGGGGGACAGTAAGCGAAACAGACCAATCAGGCCATGTTAGGGAAACACTTAATTCAAGGAAGAGAGAAAATGCCTTATGACATAAATGCCTTTACATAATATAAAGTTAGCTTTAACTAACTTAATAGAATCAGGTGAAAAAAACTTTCAGGCAGCAAAAAGCAAAAGGAAATCCAAAGCAGTATTATTATAGAAATAAGAAGTGGATTAGCAACATCAATAAAAAAGGAACCACTATAAATTGAATTATTAACATACAGGAAAACCACAAGATACTACCAATAAGTATTAAAAAGGCAAGAAAAGTAGAAAATGCTAACAGACATGGAAGATAATTATCCAACAGAAGGACAATTGGCATCCTTACATGATCACATACTTGTCCCCATGAAGGAAACACAGAAGACAAGGGTGCTATAGCAAAGTGTGGTGAAGAAATTAGATGGTGCCTGGCTATCAGATAGAATAGTGTCTGGGGTCTTGAAGGCTTGTTTCCAAACAAGCAGCCATCTAAGTGAAATGTCAACTAAGTCAACATGAAAGAGGCACACCAACATCCGTGACCCAGGATTGTAAATCATATAATCCAAATCCGAGGGAGGGAATAGTATTAGAACTTACATCATGAGATTCTGGTTTACAGAAATCTATAGATGAAAGTAGAAGTCCCAAATACATTTGCAAGATCTATACACGGAATAACCTCCCTGCGATTTCTCTCTAACCACAATTCAGATATGGGGATAAACTGGTTACCAGACAGAATATATTGGAGAGATGGCTATAATAGATTAAATTCATAAATCTGATTTGAATGGTTAAAACCTTGTCACTTGATCCACTTTGGGCTTGATCTGGTTTTAAATATTTTCAGTTTTTTTTTTTT
>NW_022103904.1:15480300-15494112 GCF_000313985.2 Echinops telfairi
TGTATAACAGAATGAAACACTGCCTCTTCCTCTGCCATCCTCACAATTGTTCTTGTTTGAGTCAATTGATGCAGCCAATGTGTAAGTCCATCTTTTTGAAGGTCTTCTTTTCTTTTTGATTTTTACGCTGCCCTTCTACGTTACCAAGCATGATGTCCTTCGCCAGGGACTGGTCTTGAACACACGTTCCAAGTACATAAGATGAAGTCTCACTATCTTTGCCTCTAATGAATATTCTGGATGTACTTCATGAAAGATGGATTTATGGTTCTTTGGGCAGTCCATGATACTTCCAATATTCTTCATCAGCACCATAATTCAAATGCAGAGATTCTCCTTATTCAATATCCGACTTACACAGGCATATGCGAAACCAAAAATATAAGATTTTGGTAAGGCGCACCTTAGTCCTCAAAGCAGACTTGTTGCTTTTCAGCACTTTAAAGAGGTCTTGTGCAGCAGATTTACCCAATGCAACTCATTTTTTGATCTCGAGTGCTGTTTCCATGAGCATTGATTATGGATCCAAGTGATACACAAATCCTTGAAAACATCAATCTTTTCTCCATTTATCATGTTACTCACTGGTCCTGTTGTGAAGATTTTGGTTTTCTTTATAGTGAGTTGTAATCTATACTAAGGGGTGAAATCCTGGGGGACTGGGCTGTAGTGGAACTTCTCTGGAGCATGTGGAAGATGACGACACAGGCCAACCTTGTGGTGCATGTATACAATTGGGTTGACCTGTGTCTATTTTGCCCATAGAATCTTTCAATATTGAAACTCAATGCTTGAATTTTTCTTGAGTTCTTTCATTTTAAGATATGCTGAGTGTGTTACTCCCTTTGGTATTTTAACACTAGGACTTTGCATTTTTCCTTATACTATTTTACTCTGTCTTCCCTTTACAATTTTTTGTTTAGTTCTTTGATTTATCATTTCTTTCATATTGGTGCTATGCTAAGATTAAGAACAAGTTTCGGGGTTTCTTCGGACCCATGTAGATCTTTTCTTTCTTTCCTGTCTCTTGAATTTCCTTTTGCTTTCTTCATGTATGATGGTCTTGATGTCATCCCACAGCTCATTAGGTTTTCTGTCATTAGTGTTCGATACTCCAAATCTGTTTTTTGAGATGTTATTAAATTCAGGTGAGATATACTCAAGGTTATATTTTGGTTCAGGTGAGTTTGTTTTAATTTTCTTCAGCTTTAACCTGAACTTAACATATAAACAATTGATCTTTTCCAGTTAGCCCGTGGCCTGGTTTTAGCAGCTGATATTGAACTTCTCCATCGTGTTTTCCCAGAGATGTAGTCAAATTTGATTTCTGTGTATTCAGTATGGAGAAGTTAATGTCTATAGCCATTTATTATGTTGTTCAAAAATTGTATTTGCAATGCAGAAGCCAGTCATTAACATTGCAAAATTCTATCATGTGATCTCTGCTTTTATTTCTGTCACTAAGGTTATATTTTCTAACTACTGTTTTTTTCTTCTGTGTTTCCAACTTTTCAATTCCAATCACCAATAATTATCAATTAACCTTGACTTCCTTTGATCAATTTCAGAATGAAGAGCTTGATAGAATTCTTCAACCTCTTTATCTTTAGCTCTGGTGGTTGGTGCATGAATTTGAATAATAGTTGTATTGGTTAGATTTCTGAGATTGCGGATAGATATAATTCTATCACAGACAACATTGAACTTTAAGATAGATCTTAAAATATACTTGTTGAAGATAAATGCAACATCAATACTGTTGATTGTTTCATACCCAACATAGTAAACCATATGGTTTTTGTGATTAAAAGTGGCTAATACCAGTCCATTCAGCTTACTTATCTGTCAATTTGCTGTACTGTGGTTGCTTGAGTGTTGCTGTGATGCTAGAAATTATGTCAGCGGTATTTCAAATGCTGGCAGGGTCACGTAAAGTGAACAGGTTTCAGAAGAGCTTCTAGACTAAGAACAAACTATGTAGAAGGAATAGACTGTCTATTTCTGAGGAATTATCCACTGAAAGTCTTCTAGGCAGAACTGAAACATTGTCAGAAACTGAGATACAGGGTTAGTGAATAGTTTAGACGAGCACGTGGACAGGATTCAGATGGTCTCTTCTCTACCCTATCATGTTGGTTGCATTGATGGTTGTCTAGCATTCCCTAGCCAATCCCCAAGCCAGGATTTTTGATGATTTTTGCTTTCTGCCTCTGACCCCTGATTAGGGTAGTGTAATGCCAAACAGCCTGGCCACACGTGGATATCTGGGATCTACAATAAGTGCTTGGGGATTGCTTTGAACCTTGAGATAGATTAAAAACAGAAAAGAAATCAAGCCATGTCTTAAAAGCAGCAATATCTGCACACATCCAGAAACAAAAGAAAACAAATTTAACCAGAATATATACAGATGTAGACCTGGAAGAGGGTTTGGAGGAGAAGAAATCTTTGTATCTTCCTACTCTAAGGGACTGGAGTTAAAATTGGATAGCAATACAGAAAAAAACAGTGAAACAATACAGGAAATCAGGAAAACACTACAGGACCAATCTGACAAAATAAATGAAAAAAAAAGGTAGCCATAATTCAATAACTCCAAATAGAAATTTAAAAGGCAAACACTAAAATATTAGAAGTGGATAACACTTTGAAAAAAAACAGACGAGTTGAAATGATAGACCTAAGAATTAGTGATTTTAAAGTTAAACCTCTTGGAACCAAAATACAAGGAGATCAAACAATAAAAAAAAGATATAAAAAGCTGAAGAAAACCTAAAGATTCTATGGGACACTACCATAAAGGAGAGCATATGCTTGATAATCATCCCCAAAACAAAGACAAGACATTAACTATGAGAAAAATAGTTGAAGTATTAACAGAGAATTTCCCTAATATTATGACAGAACACAAAAACTATTTTAAAAACCCAGAGCACTCCAACAGAATCAATTCCAAAAGAAAATCCCCATGATACATTACAGTCAAACTTCCAAATATCAGAGAAAAGGAAATAATCCTGAGAGCAACATGAGGAAAAATGGATAATCACATATAAAGTTGAACCAATTAGGGTAAATTCAGAGTTTTCTATTGAAACCATGCAGGCAAGAAGGCAATGGATTATTGTATTTAAAAATTTGAAAGAAAAAATTGCCTACCAAGAATCGTATATCCAGTAAAGTTATCCCTCATATGAGAGAGAAAAAATAAAAGTTTTTCAAGTAAGGAAAAACGAACGTGTAAAACAAGACCATCTTTAAAAAAATATATTAAAAAGGGCTATTTGGATGGAGACTCAACAACATCAGACAGCAACCTAAAATTACCAGAGAAGACATTATTATAGAGAAACCAAAGTATTTCAGTAATACACAAAGTAAATCAGAACTACACCCACCAAGATAGGCAATCACAAGTAAAATGTCTGCCAAAAAAAATGACAACAAAAATAAAGGGGACATAAGAGATAATTAATAGTTGAGCAGAGAAGATATTGAGTCATTTGCAAAAGATAAAAAAAATTGTTAAGAATTTGGAAAGAAAACCACAAAAGACAAATGATCCTCAAAGAAAATGTCGAAGCCTCAACAAGACAAAAAAGAGGAAAATCATACAATCATTTTAAATAAACAAAAACACAAAAGCAAAGGAAGTAATACCAAAAAATCTATAAACAAAAAAAAATGCAGCAAAAAGAATTTTGAAAACAACGTCACCATAAGAAACAATAAACTGATAGGAATAAAACCATACTTATCACTAACATTGGATGTAAACGAGCTGAGGTCACCAGTTGAAAGACAGAGACTAACAGAATCGATAAGAAAGCATGAGCCTTTAACGTGCTCCTTTCAAGAATCAAACCTTAGTTACATAAAGTCATAGTTAAAAATCAAAGGTTGTGAAAAAATATATCAGCGGTACAGCAGTCAAAGGAAAGCTGGAATACCAATAGTAACCACCAACAAGAGAGCCATCCAAAGTATATGGCATGATGAGCAAGAGCGAAGATCATTATTTTATCATGAAAGTGTCAATTGAACAAGAAACAATACCCATAATTAAAATCTATGTACCATATGAAAGACCTTCAAAATATAGTATTCAGATTCATACAAAGATGAAGTGACAAAGACCTTAATACTATGCTAGGGGACTTCAACACATTACTTTCAAGCAAAGACTGATCAACTAGAAAGAAAATGAAAAAAGATAAAGAACTAAACAACATGATTAATCAGATTGATCTCTTAGACATACAACAAAGGTACAATATGCATTCTTTTTTAGTGCACATGGAATGTACACCATCTTATATCACATGTTAGGCTATAAAGCAAGCATCAGTAAGTTGAAAAATATCCAGATACTATGGACAACATATTTTTTCGGATCACAATGCTATAAAGTTAGAAAACAATCATAGCCTGATCAAACCCCAAAAAGTCAAGTACAAAGACACTGAACAATTCTCCACTTAAAAGCCACTTAAAAGGTAATTGAAGAAATAAAAGTTACAATAAAAAAATTACTTGACACAAATGAGGATGAAAATACAACATACTGAAGTCTCTGTCATATAGAAAAAGTAGTGTTCGGATTATTCAGTGCATCCATCAAAAAGGAAGAAATAATTAAAATAAGCATCAATAAGACACAACTACAACAATTGGATAACCCTTATACTTAAGCCAGGCAAAGAAATCACCAGAATTGAAAATTTATATATTATAGACCAATTATATTTGTCTATAGACCAATTATAAATTATAGGCCAATATCCCTGATGATACAAATGCCAAGATTTTCAACAAAATTTTTTCAAAAGAATTCAACAATGCATCAGAAATACATCATGATCAAGTGGGACTCATACCAGGTATAGAAGGATGGTTTAATATTAGAAAAGCACTGTAATCTATCACATAAACAAAATACAAGATCAGAATTATATGATTATATCAATTGATACAAAAAAAGCATTTGATAAAATACAACATCCATTTTTTGATATTTTGATGCTATATGTATATTAATCATTTTATTGGGGGCTCTTACAGCTCTTATCACAATCCATATATACATCCATTGTGTGAAGCACATTTGATATATGTTGCCATCATCATTTTCAAAACATTTTCTTTCTACTTGAGCCCTTGTGTTATCAGCTCATTTCCCCCGCCCACTCCCTCCCTCATAAAGCGTTGATAATTTATAAATTCTTATTTTTTTCATGTCTTACACCAACCATTGTGTCCCTTCACCCACTTTTCCGTTGTTTGTCCCCCCGGGGGCGGTTTATATGTTGATTATTGTGATATCTTCCTGTTTTCTCCCCCCACCTTTCCCTTGCCCTCCTGGCATTACTACTCTCATTATTAGTCCTGAGGGGTTTATCTGTCCTGGATTCTCTTTGTTGCGAGCTCTTCTGTACCAGTGTACATGCTCTGGTCTAGCTGGATTTGCAAGGTAGAATTCGGATCATGATAGTATGTGTGTGGGGAGCATTAAAAACTAGAGGAAACTTGTATGTTTCATTGGTGCTAAACTTCACCCTGACTGGCTCTTCTCTTTCTTGTGACCCTTCTGTGAGGGGATGTCCAATTGTCTACAGATGGGCTTTGGGTCTCCCCTTGGCCCTCCTTCTCATTCACATTGATACAAGTTTTTGTTCTGGGTCTTTGATGCCTGATACCTGATCCCAGCGACACCTTGTGATCACACAGGCTGGTGTGCTTCTTCTATGTGGACTTTGTGCTTCTCAGCTAGATAGCTGCATGTTTATCTTCAAGCCTTTAAGACCCCAGATGCTATGTCTTCTGATAGCTGGGTATTATCACATGAGCTTTTCTTCACCACATTTGCTTATGCACCCATTTTGTCTTCAGCAATTGTATCGGGAAGGTGAGCATCACAGAATGCCAGGTTATTAGAACAAAGTGTTCTTGCATTGAGGGAGTACTTGAATAAAGGCTCAATGTCCGTCTGCTACCTTAATGCTTAACATATAAATATATGTACATAGATCTATTTCTCTATCATTATATATAAACACATTTACATATGTACATGCCTGCATTTAGATCTCTATAAATGTCCTCTGCCCACTAGTTCTTTCCTCTGTTTCCTTTTACTGTCCTCTTATCCCACCATCATGTTCCATCTTCATTAGGCTCTGTGTACTCCCAAACGGGCAGAAGACACAAACAGACCACCAAAAAAGTCATACAGGCAATCAACAGCATGTGAAGGAATGCGCATGATCACTAGCCATAGAAGAGCTGCCGGTCAAACAGTGATGAAATACCACCTTCCACTGGCATGGGAAACTAAGTTAAAAAACCTGAGAGAGTGTGACGAGATTCTGGAGAGATTGGAACCCTTATACATTGCTAGTGAGACTGTAAAAATGTGCAACCACTCGAAAAGTGATATGTCACTTCCTTAAACACTTGGGAATAGAAATGCCATATGACACAGCATATCTCTGCAGGGCTCTCAAGGAGATGTGAGCCAAAGCAGAAACAGATATGTACACACCCATGCTTACTGCAGCACTGTTCATAACAGCAAGAAGAAGGGAACCCTCATGCCCATCAGTGGGAGAATGGATAAATGAACCAAGGTTCATACACACAATAGAATCACAAGATAGATCAGCAAAGAATAATGATGAATGGCATGGATGGGTTTGGAGAACATTATGCCTCAGTGAAGTTAGACAATTGCAAAAGGACAAATACTGTATGGGACCATGTTATAAAGGAAAGCTCAAGAGAAGTTCCTTATTCCAAAATAAAGAAACTGATCGTCCTGAGGGCAAGGGGAGGGGCGGGAAAGGAGGGAAGGTAAAACAATAGACTAGGGTAGGCAGAGTTAACTTGGATGAAGACGAACATAACTGACAAGAGAGGATCAATCAAAGGAGTAGGCCAGTGAAAACAATCAGAAGGTCTGGTAAGGAGCTAAACTTGCTGAACACAAAATTGATTATCTGAAATGTAAATCCCCATCTAATTCACAATAAAAAAGTTTAAAATATAAAAATCAAATTTTTCAAGTATTTGGGGAGAAAATGTATATCACCTTCAAGGGAAAAATATCAGACTGGTCTCAGGTTACCCCAAAGCAACCTAACCATGCCAACAGGTAACACTATAAGATTCCAAATGATCTAGCTTGCAGGTGGGGGTGGGGGTGAGGTGGACACCAGAGTGACCAGGACCCTACATGGACCAGATGCTCTCACGGTTAACGGCGGCTTCAAGTACCAAACCATTCCGAAAATACAGAACCACTTTTTAACAGCTGCCTGAATATGAAGCAACTCTTCAATTAAGAGTTGGATCAAGATGAATATAAAGTAGAGATAAAGATCCACTGCCATTGAGTTGATTCTGACACACTGTGACCCTGTGTAGGGCTGTAATTCTTTTTTTTTTTTTTAACCCAGACCCTTTGAAAGAATTAGCTTTTCCTTATGGATATGGAAGGTTCTGGCAGGAATGTGGCAGATGGGAGGAATTGTGGGCACTTCCAATGTGGGCCCAGCTGCACACTGAATGTACTACAAATAATGATAACAACAATTACTCCAATAGTTACAACAGAGTCCGTCTGCCTCATGTGGGGTGAACACAGGCATTATTACTCCTCTTCTTGGATAATGAAACCAATGTTCAAAGAAAGTGATGTGTCCATATACACATAGCCAGTAAACAAGGGAGCTAGATTCAAATCTAGGCCTGACTGATAATTAGCCATAGGGTTTAGGTCCCATAGCACAGGGAACTGCAAAGGATTCTAGGTCCTAAGCTGGGCTGTAATTCTTTACGGGAATATTTAGTCTCATTTTTCTTCCATGGGGTGGCTGGTAGGTTTGAATTGTCTAATCTTCAGTCATCAGTCCAGCACTTACCCAACCACACTGAGTCCATTCAAAATATGGAGTTAATAATAATTAAACTAACAGGAAAATTATGATGACAAAAGATGAGCCTGTTACAAACCTGGGTGATGTAAACGTGGTAATAAAACTTTGAACATTGAGAAGTGGCTCATGTCCTTATGTTTCAAAGCAGAATCAATCAATATACACTGCCCAAGTTGAAACAAATGAACATTTTTAAATGATTTTAATCTCTTACTGTATTATATTTTATGTGTGCATGTCTTATTGATAACTGTTGTTGAGTAGCTTCCAATAGCCTGATAAGTTTTCTTGGCTGTAATCTACATGGAAGTAGACAGCCTCACCTGTGTCCCACAGAGCCACTGGGTGGTTTCAGTTAGCCAACCTTTGGCTGACAGCTGAGCATTTAACTGGGTTTGTCACTAAGGCTTATATTCAAGGGGACGTCAGAAAGTTAGTGGAAACATTTTATTATCTTTTAATTCCTTTCCCCACCCCCCTGAGCTTTTTGAAGCCCCTTCATGTTGTGTATGTATAAAAAATGATTGCTAAAAAAAATCATCCAGCCCCTTTTAACAAAGATATTTTTTAACATATTTCTGAGCATATTCTCCATTTAGGTTTATATATTTCTGCTTCAAGGTCAGCAGTTCGAAACCACCAGGAGGAAGATGAAGTTTTCTACTCCCATAAAGGGTAACGAGACCTATAGCGTCTGGGGACTTAAAGGCTTGAAAGTAGACAAGCGGCCATCTAGCCCAGAAGCAACAAAGCCCACATGGAAGCAGCACACCAACATGTGTGATCATGAAGGGCCAAAGGGACCAGGCTTTAAGCACCAAAGGTGGGGCGGGGAGAAAAGTCATATCCTTGTCAATGAGGGTGGCGCGTGATGGAGACCCAATGCCCATCTCTAGACAACTGGACATACCTTGCAGAGGGGTAGTGGGGAGATGAGTCACTTAGGGTACAGTATAGCAATAATGAAACCCACAACCTTCCTCTAGTTCTTAAACGCTTCCTCCCCCCAACTACCAGGACCCCAATTTTGCCTTGCAGACCTGGTTAGACCAGAAGATGCACAGCGGTACAGATGGGAATTGGAAACACAGGGAATCTAGGGCAGAAGAACCTCTCAGGACCAGGGGTGACAGTGGCGATACCAGGAGGGAAAGGGGATGTAGTAAGGGGGAATGGATCACAGGGAGCCACATATAACCTCCTCTCTGGGGGACGGGCAGCAGTGGGGTGGGTGAAGGGAGACGCTGGACAGTGTAATATAAGATATAATAATAATTTATAAATTATTAAGGGTGCATGGGGGAAAGGGGAGGAGGAAGGGAAGGGGAGGGGGAAAAAAAAAAAAAGGAAAATGAGCGGATTCCGGGAACCCAAGAGGCAAGCGAATTTTGGGAATAATGAGGGCAACAAATGTATAGATGTGCTTTACACAATTGATCTATGTATTGTGATGAATTGTATGAGCCCCAATAAATTGATTAAAAATTTTTTTTTATCAGGATTGCATTGAATTTATAGACCACGATAAACTCAAAACTCACTGCCATCAAGTCAAGTCTGACTCATAGTGACCCTATAAGGCAGGACTGAACTGCCTCTGTGGGTTTCTGAGACTGTCAATCTTTAAAAGGAGTAGAAAGCTTCATCTTTCTCCTGTGGAGAGGGTGGCAGTTTCGAACTGCTGGCCACATGCTTTGGATATCAGAGTGATGCCTGCTCCGTAGGATGGAGCAGGGAATACGTCTTCCTCTCACGTCCGAAGTATTGTTATCATTTCTTCTCTAAGTATTTGGTATAATTCCCCAGTGAAGCATCTGTCCAAGACATTTGTTGTTAAGAGGTTTTTGATCTCTGACTATATCTTTACTTGTCTGGGTCTATTGAAACATTCTCCTTCTTCTTCAGACAGTTTGGTAGTTCAGGCATATGTGTATTTAATAATTTTTCCATTTCATCTAGATTACCCAGTTTATTATCATACTTTTGTTCATAATAGCTTGCCATAATTCTCTCTATATTTCTGTAGTATCCTCTTTCCATTTTTTATTTTGGTTATTTGCATCTCTTCTTTGTCTGGCTAAATGTTTATCAATTTTATTGATCTTTTCAAGGAACCAGCTTCTGGTTTTATTAATTTTTCTCTACTCTTTTTCTATTCTTTATTTTACATATTTTTGTTTAGATATTCGTTATTTTATTTTTTTAAGTAGGTTTAAGCTTAGATTGCTTTTCTATTTCTAGTTCCTGGAGTTGTTGAGGTAGGCTGTTAATTTAAGGTTTTTCATGTGTGTGCATAAAAATTTATTACTACAGATTCCCTTCTGAGTATTTCCTGGATAGTGTCCCATGTTTATATATATTGTGATTTCATTTTTCTTGGACTCTAAAAGAGTTCTGATATGTCTATTAATTTCTTCCTAGTTTAATAGGGTCTGTTGTTCATTTTCACATGCCTATGTATTTTCTAGGATTTTTTTTCTGTTACTAATTTCCAGAAAAAATACTTTGAGTGACTTCAATCTTTTAAAATTTATCAGGACGTGCTTTGTGACCTAAGGTGTGGACTATTCTAGAGAATGTGTACTATACTAAAGTGTATCTTGGACTGTTTTGGGGTGAAGTGTTCTCTATATGTCTGTTAAATTTAGCTGGTTTATAGTGTAACTCAGATCCTTACTGAACTTTTTTCTAGATATTCTATCCAATATTGAAAGTAGTGTATTGTAGTCTGCAATGATTATTGTAGTACTACCTTTTTCTCCCATAATTCTATCAGTGTTTGCATTATATACTTAGGAAACCTGACATACATTTATGATGACTAAATCTTGATAATATACACCTTTATCTCTTCTAATAGTATCTGGTATTAAGTTGCCTGATATTAAGATTTACCACCCCCAGCTCCCTGTTGGTTATTATGTGAGACACTCCCCCTGCCCAACCTTATACTTTCAACATATTTTTCCCCTTGAATTTAAGGAAGATCTCGTGTACACAGTATATAGGCAGGTCTTTTTAAAAAATCCATTGTGCTACTCTTATCTTTTGATTGGAGGATTGAGTCCACTGATATTTATTTATATTTACTGTACTTGCTGCTAAAAAGTGACTTAATCCTTCTATTTTGTTATTTGTATTTTGCATGTCTTTAATCTCCTTTGTCTTTGTTCTTTAGTACTGCTTGCTTTTGTATTTTGTTAACTTTTATAGGGAGCCTTTTGGTTTCCTTCTCCTTTTGTGTATATTTTCAAAATATATTTTCTTAGTGGTCAACATAAATGCTATATTTCATAGTTTGTATTGATACCATTCTAGGGTAAGTTGATATCAATGCAGCTTCATGAACACACAGTGCATTCTATGTCTATACCATTCCTCTCCCTGCTTTTGCCATCATCATTAAGTCTATATTTCATGAGCCCTATGACATACTTTTATCTTTGCCTTTTATATATTTGCTATTAAAAACACGAAGGATAAAACTCTACCTATCTGTGCATTTCCCCCTTTCAAGGATCTTTCTTTTTATATACAGCTTTGAAATACTCCCAAGCATCTTTTCTCTTCCATTTACAAAACTACTATTCGTATTTTCTGTAGGGGCTGTCTGAGTGATATGTATTATATACCTCTCACTTCTGTTTGAAATTTCTTATTTTAAGACATTTATTTAAAAGAACCTCTAATATATTTTGGACATGTTAATATTATCACATTCTGCTTTGTAAAATACTATAATTTTATCTTCTTTTCTAGCCTCAACTTAATTTAGACCCATCATCACTTGAATCTGAAACACATAAGTACTTTTTTTAAGAGACAGCAAACGTTTAACTCTTACCAACAAATTTCTGAGGCATAGAGCTCTTACGTTTGGCGACGTTACTTGCTAGTCTGTCCAGCACGACGGATCTCTCTGATCCTATCTTGCACAGGTCTTCTGCCATTTCACTGTGATTAGTTTCTTCTTTAATGACTAAAGTCAAAGACAGTTAGAAAGGCCAGTTTAGAAATGCTTACGTTCAAAATATATTCAGCCATGTCTAGTGTGAAATCTGACATTTATTAAGCACATAAGCACTAACTGGATGCAGGCCCTTCAGAGAGATTAGGTATAATCTTAATAGCAAACCTGACAGCCAGACAGAGTTGATCATAGCAATATGAATGGCTGAACAACTGCTAATACTTCTTACTCAGATACTTGCTAATTCAATATTCTTCTCTAAAATCACAAGGGCTAGCACCGCTACCACCAGAATCTGGACTGTGATTAAATAACATATTCCATTTAAAAGCCCCTTTTAACTGTTAAAATATTTCCCAAACTACTAACTCAGTCACCAGGACACCTCTTTGAGAATCAAAAGAACTGACATATCTAGAAAGGATCTAAAGGCTCAACTCCAACAGTTCACACTACAAAACAAGATGCAGAGAGCATTGTGGCTGCTCATGGTCTCTTATCATGTCACAGCAGATGTGGGGCCAAGACTGAGGTATCCTTAACCCCACATACACAGTGAAACTCCAATAATCAAGGAATTTCTGCATACTATAGAAAACCTAAACATTATGAAGGTAAAGAGAGGTGTTTGGGGGTAATTCTAATAAATCTTTCCCTCCTATATGTTACCTTTTTGCTCATAACTGAATCTAGAATTTGATATTTTACATCAGCTTATCTATCATTCCTGCTAGCTTTTATGGTTAGGTTTATTTAAAAAGCAAGTTTGGAATCTCTTACAAATATAAATTGATTATTGTTCAAAAAGTTAATCAATTCTTCCTATATTTATTTGGAGCAGTCGATTAAATCACATGGCCCTTTGCTCCCTCTTTTCTCAGAAAATATGAGGGTAAGTCAAAGAGTTTCTACAAAATTATAGAAACCATTCTTAAATAACATATCCCCCATCTAGGTCTATACATTTCTCAATGTAATATTTCTACCTCTTTAGCCCTTCCCCAAATAATTCTGCCCTCTTTGATTTATATGTTACATATGCAGTTTGGGCATCCCCAAGGGACTCATATCATTTCCTTTTAACACATTCTTTGAGTTTTGGAAACAAAAAGATGTCTAAAGGGTAAAGATCAGGGCTTCAGGGTGGGTGAGGTATGGTTTTCCAACACATTCTCATACAGCAGCCCCTACTTTGCTCGATGAAGGAGCAGGCGCATGGTCTGCTGGATAAAAGGTCCTTGATGTAACTATCCTTGTACCAGCGCAGTTTCAATTTTCTTGAACTGTTTTCATGATAACCACAATTGTCCTGTGTCCTTCAGGAAGTCGATTGAGAATATGCCTTTGGAGTACCCAAAAAATGTCACCATGAAATTCTGAGCTGACAGCTCTGCCTTGAATTTAGTTAGCAGGGCTGATTCTCCTTGGGAACCATTGCTTTGAGTTTGTTTGTTTGTTTCCTTTTCCGAAGGTATCCTAATGAAACTAAAACAAGTGTATCAAGTGTGTCCCTAGAGGACTTGTCTGCAGCCATCCATTGACCACACGTTTTCAAGAGTTTGGAATAAACTCATACTAGTATGAACTGGAACCCGACTAGCAATACTTTTTTTGTTATCCTCAAACATACTTTTTTGTAGCAGTCTTTTCTAGATTTATCCACCTCTCAGATGAATCTCTCTATTCTTCAGTTTTCCATCCATCACAGCTACATCTCAATATAATATCTTTTAAAAAATTGCAAATATCACCTCCATGATACAATCACTGAAGATAAATGGGTGTATAAGAAAATGTGGCGAAGAAAGCTGATGGTGCCTGGCAATGAAAAGATATAGCATCTGGGGTCTTAAAGGCTTGAAGGTAAACAAGCGGCCATCTAGCTCAGAAGCAACAAAGCCCACATGG
>NW_022103904.1:15494644-15496313 GCF_000313985.2 Echinops telfairi
AGCCCCTAATAAAACTATTAAAAAAATTGAAAATATATTTTTAGTTACATTTTCTAATATAAGGCTACTAATTCCAATAAAATTTATACAATTAGTTTATGTTAAAACCATGAATTGGTTTGGGGAAGCTGGAAGACTTCAATATCTTCTTTTTCTATTGATCAGCAAAATCTTTCTCTCTCTTTATTTATCCAAGTTTTCTTCTCTCAGCATATTTAGTGGTATGTTTCTTTACTATGACCTGCAAGTTATTTGCTAAATTGTTTCTAAGTATTTTATTCTTCATTTTTATTACAAGTGCTGGTTTACTAACATGTATACAAAATTGGTTATTATTCCTAGAATATGTAATTTTTAGATACCATGAATGTGCATTGGTATTAAATGAGCAAATATGTATAGCACAGACTGAATATACTGTGCACTTTGGTTTTTATTCAAGATACATGTAAACCTTCCCAAATGCAACCTTGTTAGTCATACACTTGACCCCTCAAGCTAATACTCCCTTCAGTCGTCTATCCTTATCTGAACAGCAGGGAAACGTGGCCTGTCAGGGCACGCAGCTGTCTCCACTATGTCCAGGGCCTCCCATGAGCTGTGACCCACTGAGATGCTAACAGCAAAGCACAAATTAGTCCAAAGCATTTGAATCACTAGCTACTCTGATCTTAGCTGTCTTTCAGAATTTGTTACACAACTTGTTACCTAAAGTCTAAAACTAACATTTGGTAAAGAAATTTATTTTCAGAAAAATGTATCTCTTCCTACATACTATCAGATACTTTGTTTTTTCTAGCTCTCCCCAGCCCCCACAAAATAAATAAATGGGAAGACATGACACCCTAAGGTGCCTGGGAGAGGGAGGGGTGAACTCTGCAGTTTCTGCGAGCAATGAGACTGGTCTCGGAGGCAACCATGGGAGGACAGGACGGGAATGAGGGATGAATGGGAAAGCAGAGCTCAGGCGACCCCCGGTACCCCTCTTTCAGACCCTAAATGTAGACTTGGAGGACTTAGCATTAAATTATTTTAAGGATCCTCTTCCTACTCCTCGTCCCTGAAGTCAGCACTCACGGTTCACCTATTGGAACATGGTGTTGTCAAGGATCCAATAAAGATGTCACTGTCCACCAGTGGTCACAGCCACTTTGCACATCGGAAGCACTACCAATCCCAACTAAACATGCCCTATCCTGATACACACGGGATGGGCCCTTCCTGTCAGGAGACCATGCTGATGTGATGCTCTCTAGTTTTCCCAGTATGGGAATGTAAAGGCATTATTTTGTATCCCAAATAATTGGTTTACCAAAGGGAATAATGCTGCTTTGGGATTAAAGTCATCCTACCAACAGGGTAATAGTCAATATACCTGACTGACATACAGATGTACGGACACAGCCTGGAAGAAAAGGAAATTTAAAGTGTCAGTATTTCAGTGAGCTAAGCATCTACTCTAGCTCATGTTTCTCCTAGGTAATTTCCATCTGCTGGACAGGCCAAAATTATTGTTCAAATTTAAGTACGGAGGCTAAGGTCATATCCAAGAGAAGATTTTTCAGAGATGAGACTCAAATCTAGGTCTCCTTGAAACATTTTCCTGTGGAAGAAGCATTTCATTGCAGTTAGTGCCTTTAGTAACCAAATGGTAGAGAAAAACAAAAGC
>NW_022103904.1:15497964-15530646 GCF_000313985.2 Echinops telfairi
TACAGTCAGTTTCTTCTCTCCCACACATCTCTGAAACCTTTCTATTTTAGAAACAGATACTTAGACTTTGAAGGAAATGAAATGATAAATTAATGAGAGCGCATCATTTCATGGAGGAGAAGATTAAGGCCAAAAGAATACAATCATCAGCTCCCATCTCACAATGAGCTGGTGAAAGAGCCACTGATGGAATTGCACTGCCTCTCCTCACCAAGACGTATGTGAACCAATGTTTAGGACTCCATCTTGACCACGCTTTTCTCCTTGTTCTCATCTGCCTTTAATCTAAATGTGCTCCAGTGAATTTTCCTTTAAGAACAATCTATCAAGTCAGAAAAGTGGATGAGGCTTAATAAATTCTCAACTATTAATTTAACTTCTACCCCTGGGTCCAATGATGATTCTGTGAGCAGTAGTGTAAACGTATTGTGTGATGAAAGAGGTTAGCTTCAGTTGAGCTATTTATAAATTCCGTGCATTAGAAAGGCACTTTTTAATACTGCCATCCTCTGAGTAAACCTAGCCTTCTTCACTCTCCTGTACATCTTTCACTTTACATTATCTAAGATTAGAATCAAGTGCGATCTTGTTATACAATATACAAGCAAACATTGATGCTCAGAGGAAAAAAGCAATCTTTGGTTTAATCATTTGACAGCCTCAATACTACTGACTGTCAGGGTAAAAATATATGTAAAATACAGAGCTATAACAAACTTCAATCTCATATGCCAAGCAGGTATGAATACTGTGCCCTTGGTCTGAGCTGATGAAGAAAAACAGCCTAGAGGCTCATAATTTGATCATCTTTAGGAAAAAATGTCTTAAAACAAGACTTTTGCTGATTATGAAGCACAAAAAAACCTATGCTTTAAGTTTTCACAAACTTTTTTTAGCAGATCCCCCTTAGGATGCATACTGGACCTGATCTAGTTAGCAAATCTCATGTCTTTTGGGATGGTTTGGTGTTTGTACGTATCAGGGAGTATCTCAGGAGTGTTATGTCATTGGAGGTCATCTTCTTTACGTTGTGGTTATGCTTTTTTTGGCGGGGGGATGAAAACCAGAACCAATGAACCTACAGAGTCAGCAAGAAGAATACGGTTTTGGGGGAGTGGGGCAGGGAGGGGGTGGTGGGGTGAAGGGGTGAGGGCATCAAGAGGTCCATATAGAAAAAAAATGTTTGGAAATGGATTTTGGTAGGAAATGTACAATTCTCCTGGACATGAATGAAATGTGGGATGGTATATGTATTAACCCCAATTAAAACAAACAGACAAAAACCCTAAGCACATAACATGAATAACAGTAAAAGTCCTACAACTTTGGAGCGTCATTACTGCCTTACGAGTTCCCTCACATGCCAAGAGCCACATGTCCTAAAGCCAAGCTCTCCAGAGGTGAGCTGACGACGGGTCAGAGAAGGACTTAGAAGATAGGACAGCACAAAATGTGCCCCGTGAAATTGTCATAAATGTCCCTCTTTCGTCCCCGTAGTCCGGCAAGGCAGACCTCTGGTGGTGCTTACAAAACCATGTGCGGACAGCCCTCTTCACTGGGCTGCTGAAGAGAGCCAGCCCCAGGGCCCCTGCCAGCTCTCCGCGCTTACCTGGGTACAGCGTGCCTGGGAGGCCCATGCTTTGCAAGTAGTTGTGGCAGCGCTCTTTATGTTCCTCTAAAGAGCTTCGCTGTTTATAGCTTCGGCCACAATATCCACATTTGTGCGGTTTACCAACTGCAGAAGACACAATTGAGTTCAAAACCCCAATTAAATGCTAGCCTTAGGTGTCATGGGAATGCATGCAACACACTTATTACCAAAAAAGTGAAAAGCTAAGCCCAAAACTCTACTCTTGAGAGCTGAAAGCATTACGGACTTGGTCAAAATGCCTGAATTTAGAAATGTGACTGCCCAGCTGGTTCCTCGATGGTACTGCTAATTCATGTGACTCTGATTTCCTCTTCTCTTGCCCACTGTACTTACTAATGACCTCTGAATGCCCTAGCTGCAGCCTTTATTTTAACTAGAGGAAATAATCAATGTAGTATTATAATGTGGATATTGAACAACCAGGGAGAGTCTTCAGGAGATTTTGTGTCAGCTGGCTCCATTCAGATTCCCATTTAAGGAGAGCTTTAGGTTCAGGGTCATGTTTATGCGGGGGCCAGGCTCGATACAGCACTAGTACTGGCTCAAATGCAGCCTTGGTCTAAGCTGGTGAAGAAAAACTTCAATTCCATGTTAGAAACAGAACAACAGGTCTCTAAGAAACCATGACAGATAAATATGCCTTAAGCAGCGAACATTTATTCCCAAAGTGTATTTCATTGTTCTGACAAGGAACTCCCCAAAGGCCATTATAACAACATAATTTCTTGATCAGCTCTATTCAACCTAATTTCTAGGTTAGCTCTGTTCAACAGAACTGACTGTGATGCTGCAGTGGTTTGTGTACTGGACAACTAACCCAGACCTTGGTGGTTCAAACCCATCAGCTACTCTGCAAAGAAAGGTAAGCCGTGTGCCATGAAGATTTAAGCCTCAGCAACCCTGAGAGCATCTATTTTGTCCTCTGGGGTCAGTAGGAGCCAGAATGGACTTCATGGAGTGGAGTTCGGTGTGTGTGTGTGTGTGTGTGTGTGTGTGTGTGTGTGTCCCCACCCCAAGAGTGTGGTGACGGTGCCATCGAAGATGGCAGGATCACCAGTCAGCAATCCTTGGGTTATCTCACTATATGATTACTCACATGCTCGTCAGTGGATCCATTATAGAAACAAACTGTCCACAGCCCAGCACCTGCTATATATAATTACTCTAGTAATTAGTCATACTTAGGGCTAGATGCCAACATGCTGTGAATGAAGTAAGCAGGCAAGCAGCCAGCAAAACATTAAATCATAGTTACAGCACTAAATGCTGCTAGTTTTACAGAAGGGGAAAAAACAGCATGATACCACTTTCAATGAACAAGAATTTGTGTTTTCTTTGTACATGGGAACTATGCTTCCTACCAACTTGAACACAGTATTATAGTCAATTGAATGCCCATCTATTGAGATCTTACCAATCTGAAGTTTCACCGCCCCCCACCTCCCCACCCCTCTGCCACAATCATCTGTTAGGCACTTGGCAGACTAGAGAATCCTCACACTTGAAGTATGTGAGAGTCTTGTTCATCATTTAATTACCTTATCCACCTTTAACATTGGGTAGGACAACATTAATTAGCATAGGTAGACATTTAAACACATTCCATATCATACTGTCATTGTCTTTGCCCACTGACAGCAAACTGCTCCCTAGCCTTGGGCACGTGTAGTGGGATGTAGCAGCTCTTGCACGCCACTGTTCGACTTTAGTGGCTGTCATGATTTATGGGAAAGACAGTTCCTTGATATGTCATTCCTTTGGGGGAGGATTTAAAGAGCCCCAGTTGTCATGATTTTCCAATTAAGAGGATCCAAGGAAGTTGCTTCTGTGTTTACTAGCTAGAAGATGGAAAATGAGGAGATGGTCTAGTTGGACATCTGTGACATAACCAGGACTCCCAGGACCTCCCTATGATTCCCCTCGATCTTGTCTCAACAGTCTGGGGTTGCTCACCAATTTGTACCACACCTCTTTCTAGGGTCACAAAGGAATTTACATATTTATTTGGAACTTCTTTAAAGGTAAACTTTAGAAACGTACCTTTCCATTTATACACAAGTCCCCTCAGCCTACTGGAAGTGTCTCTTAACACCTGTTGCCCTTCCTTATGGTCCCTCCATCCCTTTAGATCTGTCTTCCCCACCACAGATTGAGTTCCCTGAAGTGCTGAGTAATGTGTGACAAAGAGATGAACAAGATGAAGAGCTCTCTCAAACCTGACGGTTAAATACACTCATCTTTTTCTGGGAAAGAAAAGGACAGAAGCCGTGCAAAACTCTCTTACAGGAACACACAGTCCTGACCCTCCTCGGGGAAGGCTTCTCTTTCTTAGGCTTTCCTGTGGATGGCAAGCTCTAGAGGGAAGGTTCTGAAGCATGGTGTCTCCCTTAAGGCCTTGCTCATAGCAAGTGCTCAGCAGAAGTGGGTTGAACCGATGAGTGGGACTGTAAATTCTGTAAGAGCAGGAGCATGTGCCCCAGAAATCTCCCAGGTTCCCAATACTCTGTACAGGGCACCACCTCAAACATTATTGTCTGAGGGTTGTTGAAAAACTCCTATGGTGTCAGATCACAAAGGCCAACCTCATAAAAAAACATGAGCAGATGGCTAGCCAAGAATTATTCTTCCTCTAAAGTTTGAGATTATAGATTATAGGAGATATTTAATAATGAAGTATTGAAGGAGATTTCTCTGGAAGCAGAAGGTTTAATTTAATTAAAGTTGGATTTGCTTCACAGGTAGGGAGACTTTAGAGAATTACTGAGCATTTATGCAAATTTTGATCTATCTGAGACCTCTGGATAGTGTGGGCATACGTTATGTTGATATCTCACTCAAGAAAACAATGCTGTCATCCCAAATCTGGCTACAGCTCCAAAATAGCCTTCCCAACAAGGGCTTCAACTCGTTTCTGGTCTGAGGGCCAAAGACCAGGAGTCAGGTCTCAGTTAATTCATTTAGGAAGGGGCAGATACCCGAGGGTCCTAATCAACTCTCATCTTTGCAAAGAAAATGCCTCAATTACTACATTAAAAATACTCTGTACCAAGTGTAATGAACGGGGTTGACTAATCAGCATCGAGAAAGGTATTTGGAAATGTTTTGAGCATTAGCAGTGCACCCCGCAAAAAGGCCAGCTGGAGAAGTCTTTTCAGAAACCAGGTACTTGAAATGAGGACCCCCTTTTTAAATGTTCTACTTAAAGTAGGGTTTTCTGATGTCCATGTGCGAGGTAGGGGAAAGGGAGTCCACACCCTCACCCATTTCCTCTAGCCTCTTGAGAAAAGCGTGCCTGTGAGGATGGAGGGGCAGCTCCAGCAGTGGAACCAGTCACACCAGGTGCTGCTGAGCCCACTTCGACTCTGGATGGCTGTGTGGGTCGGAGCAGAACTGTGCGCTACAATACTTTCAAAGGCTGACGTTTTGGAGAGCAGACTGCCAGGTGTTTCTTCCACGGTACCTCTCAGTGGTCTTGACCCTTTTGGTTAGCAGCCTCATGCGCTAACCGTTTGAGCCACCCAGAAACACCTTCCAATATAAATGACAGACAATGCCAGATGGAGGACTTCAGACTGGGGTGTAAGCTTTGAGGCTGGCCAAGGAGGACAGTGTCCTTAGACCCAGGTGCCACCCTGGCAAAGTGGGGCCACCCAGCACCCAGGATGCCCAGGGGACCTACCGGAGTGCGTCCTCAGGTGGCCCGTGAGGGCATCCCTCCGGCGGCATGCATAGTTGCAGAGGTGGCATTTGAAGGGCTTCTCCCCAGAATGCAACTTGATGTGGCGGAGGAGATTGCCTTTCTGCGTGAATGAGGCGCCGCACTGATTACACTGGAAAGGGCGTTCTCCTGCGAGGAGGAGGAGGAGGAGGAGGAGGAGGAGAGAGGTGTGTGAGAACAAAACTCTAACGCGGGAACACGGAGGGATCTCAGTGAGAAAGTTGTTCCCACTGGTGCTCTGTGACTTCCACCGGCTGCAGGTTTGATAGAACATGAGGCTTTCAGACTAAACCTGCCAGCTTCTTAACGCTTCACTGGTTGGGTCAATTTGATCTGAAAATCTAATTTTTTTCCCCTAAATCAGAATGGCACATCACAATGCAAATTCAAACTCATTTAAATAAAGTGACTGCAACATTTTGTGATGAAGAGCCACTCTTCCTGATCAGCAGTTTTGGAATAAACCAATATCCAATTTTGCGTGTTGTGGCATTTGGTGGGGTTTTTAATGTGGCTTTTTTCAAAGGGTCTTTAAAATATGCCACTGAAGCAGCAAAATAAAAAGGAAACTCATTAAAAATGCATTTCAGGATCACAAGTTCATTTCAGCGTTACATTCTTATATTTAAATGAAAGGCACTTCATTATAACAGTTATAATAACTTCTTTTCATTTACATTTTCCCTGTATTTTCCCTTTCAATTTCTTCTCCATTACCTGTCTGTCCCTAAGCAGGCAAATCAGGGAAGAGACAGCGAGGGAGTGTGAGGGTAAGAGAGAGTGAGAGAGAGAGAGGTTGAATAAAATGAGAAGTTAAGATGCTTTGAAGGAAGCTCAACAGCTTCCAAAGAAAAGTCCCGAATCTCCCTGTGGCAGCGCTTGAAAATCGGAGTTGCACTGAGATATCTAGCTTTTTCTTTCCTCACAAATCCTGATACCTTTAAGCTATTGTTTCTCCAAAGCCATAGACAAGTTATATTTTAAATACAAATATTCTAAAAAATGCAATTTAGTTTATTATTAAGGAATTCTTTCAGAGGCGGACCTTTTGTATTTCAGAGGTGGCATTTTGTAACTAAGAAAATGTTGGAACCTCTTGTGTGTGTGGTAGCTCATGTCCCTATATTCTGGATCTAACAAAGGGGCACATGGGAATCTAAGAAAAAGAAGTACACTACTGTCCTATTAAGTAGTCCTAATTCGTGGAATCTAAGTCAGTGGGCATTTCCTTCAACTCTCTCTTCAAAAGGTAATACATTTGTTAGGTTTAAGGAAATATTCCAGTTTTTTTTTTTTTACACAAGTGCCTTATTTAAAGGAAATGTGATATGTGACCAGCATTTCCGGTGTTGAGATGCCATGAAAAGGGACTTCATACTGACAGTAGAGATCCTGATACTAAGTAGAAGAAGTTTGGTATTCCTGCAGATCCATATTTACATTAAACTTAACTGATCAGAGAGGAAGCAGGTTGGGAAGTAACGGCCAAGCTAATTAGATCTGGGTTACAGGGCACATATGTGGCTGATACTGAATGGGGTGGGGGTTCAAATAGCTGGTTGCCATGTAACCCTGAGGAGTGTTCAACAGAGATACCATTTAATTGTTCATTAGAAAGGCTTCCAGCCAGTCCTTCGCTGGTTTGCATGTATGTAGATATGCCTTTAACTTCAAGTAGAAAAGAAAACAAAGGCGGAGCACTGTGTGCAGAGTGCAAGAAGTCTCAGGCAGGATAAAAGGAAATGATCCTCTTTCCAGTCTTGGGCTCTCATTTTGATGGGGTGGAAACTTGGGCGGGTGGGAAAGACAGGCAGTTAGGGAGTATATCATGAAAAGACAAGATAAAGATATGGGGCAATCCTAGTGACACAGTGATTCTTGAGCAAGCGAACCCATATCCAGGTAGTGTGTGTATCCCTTCATACAAGGAAAGGTGTTGGAGTGTCATGATCACCCAGGTCTGCAGGACTAGAGGGAAATCAGGAAGTGGGACCACACAGTGGAACTAGTGCCTTTGCTGACGGCAAATGATCACACACGTGCCTGCTTTCTGCAGGAAAGGCAGGAAAGAAAGAACAGTGACTATTTTTTAGAGAATAAAATCTGTCTTCTAATTTGACTAAACAGCTCTTGTGCATCCTGCTGTGCCATGTGTCTTTATCCCTGCTGGCAAGGTTTACTGGAAATCTATTTGCTTCTGATTGCCTGTGCTGGCATGAATATGTATCGTACAACACAGGGACTTCTGAGGAGAGTCGCCACTAACGTTTCAAAGAAGTGCTGTACTTAAAGTTAGCTTACCCCGAGAGGTATTGCCAGACAAGGGGGCATGTCCATGTAGCTAAGGTCTAATAGCGTGACTTCTGCGAGTCAATATCTTGCTTACTAAAGCTAAGGAGGATTAAAGCTTTGCTAAGATCTTATTTTTATTTAATTGGAGTGATGAGTTTAATATTATTATTAATTCTAGTTTTTAATCCCAGTTACTCTACAGAGCTGATGTCAGGGGTCCACTATAAGAATATATGAGTCATGTTTAATAACTTAAATATATGGTAAAAAATATATGGCTTTCATATATATCTCCATTAAATAGGATTTCTGAGAATGTCTGAGAAAAAGGGAAATACAAAAAAACTGAATCGGAATTTAAAAACTTGAGTCAAGACTCCTGTGATTGCCCCATGCGCCACACGAATGTGAGCAGCAAATGAGGACAGAGCTATGTGCGGTGCTCACACACTGTGAGCATACAGAATAAGCATTGTTTATTTCTTTTTATCCTCATTATCAACAAAATCCCCATCACATGGTAGGTTTTATTTTTCCCCCTTTTCTTATTTCTGTGATACTACGCTTGCCAAATCTCAGGGGAGGCACTACGTTTTCCCTTCAGTTAAAAATACAAAACTGAGATGCCAACGACCCATCTAGAAGACAAGTGTCCTGGCACACAGGACTGCACGCCCGCTAGGGAGGGTGCAGAGGGTCTGCGTTCTCCTGGCAGGACATGGCACTGACTTCATCCAGGCAGATTACCAGCGAAGGACCTGGGAAACTGGTCATTGGCTCCACCCTGCAGGCTGATGGGGGAGAAACAAAGGCTGTGGTGCAAGGCTTCGCTTCTCCAGAGGATAACCAACAGGCCATATCGTAGCTAAGCTCCCAAATGATAGACCATCTTTAAATGGTATGATTACCTCTCTACTACTCAACTGCAGGACCCCAATGAGATCCTGTGTGGGCAGCCCCAGCATCCTCAGACACTGATGAGAAATACTTCTCTGAGCTCATCCCAGAATCTGAGCTGACTCTGCATTTTTATAAGACACCCCCCCCCCACTTAAATGCCCTTTAGAGTATCAGAACCACTGCTCTAGAAAAGCTCTACACTTACAAGAGCTCAGGGAAGGGGTGCTGGTGAACAGGCCACACCTTCTTTAACACACTCCAGTAAGAACCCAGGAGAAGGAAACCATTGCTAGTACTGCTGTTGATTCAAACTGAGGTTGGCTCAGGTACTTCTAAGTTTACCTGTGGCCTCTATATTTATGCAAGTGGAAATGCCCTATAAAGGCTGTGCCCTATAAAGGTTATGTGTTTAGGTTTCAGGTTTTTTTAAATTGTATTTTAAATAAAGGCCAAGGCAGGAATGATCCAATTGCTGAAAAATACCTAATTTTCTGGAATTTCCTTATTCTGCAAAAGTGGAAGAACTAGGCATAATGGTGAGCACTTGGCATTCCGCCACTATGTTGAAGAGGAGTGGACAGCGTCAAGCAGGTGCTCCTCCGCATATCTGTCCCTGGCAGGCTTATTCATTAAATGTAATTATTCTTTTTATCAGGTCAGGCAGTCATTATATTTTGGCAATTTAGTATGCCAGAATTTGATTCATTTATCCAATATTTATTTAAGAGAATTTTCACCGTACGGCCAGGCTTTACATGAATTAGCAGGAAAGTAATTCATTTGTGAGGCTTATTCCTTCATCAGGAATGTATAAAAATGAGTCCCGGCGTATTCTGTGAAGTGTCTGTCACAGGGTACCCTATTTTCACTTTAATTTCCACATCATTACAAAAGGGGAAAACGTGATTACTCTTCCACAAGCTTTTAGTTAGGACTGGGTGTGACATGTCTATTTCACTGGATAATTGGAAGATTCAGGAAAAGCAAAAGATTGTTAGGAAAAGCAAAATATACTTAATAATCTAAGTTAATTTTTTTTAATCTAAAACTCATTTTCATATTTTTTCCAGACAGATTATGAGTGGGCTTCTTAATTTTGGAAACTACCCTCATTCAAATATAAAAATTTTATCTGCAAAAAAGAAATGTACTATCTGATGACCCAGCATTTCTTTCTCAGTGGAGTTTCTGAATCCCTGCTTAATTTTGATAAACAGACATTTATTTTGCCCAAAGTGAAATTTAAATTAGGTTCTGATTTTCAGGTATTTCCCTGAGGTATCTGACAAAATCCTTTGTGTCTCCAAAGTATGCCTTCTTTATCCCCAGCCCTAGGGACTTCGGTGGCAGATACTAGATTGATGAAGATCTGCCAATGCAACCTTATAGGCAGAGGTGGGTCAGGGACTACATATTTCATGCTCACCATATTTCAGTAACCCTTCATCTTATTAAATGTGGAAATGCACTACAATGTCTTACTTTGGGACAACTTTTCATTGAAAGAAGAGCCAAGTTTATGTTCAACTCAAAAGAAACCACAGATGTAAAGGTAAAGTTTGCCCCATTAATATTTTATTTCTAAGACTTTTGCACCATTAGTGGTAGTGACTCAACAGTTTTACTAGAAAAGTATCTGACAGGTCAATCAAAGTGCCTGCCAGGGATGCACAGAGCCGGGCCTAAAGGGAACCAGTTGGATCTACCCTGTACTTACCCATACCTCAAAAGTTGAGAACACAGTGTAAGTTGGAATGTAACTCTCATGACCTCATTTCTTCATTTTTAGACAGTGTATTACATACTACTCTATGTCTGAAGTTTTCATTCAGTCACCCAATGAGATAAGGGTTTTTTGGCATTAATTATTTACCAATTTCAGATAAAAATAGGTGGCAATGAAATAATTTTATGTAAAATAGCACCAGTGGTAGGATGAGACATTCTGAACGTTGATCTGAACACTTTCTGGGAAGCTAAATTAGGCTACTATTCCATAATTTGTCAGTGTTTCTAAAAGCCAAGGCTTGTTAGTGTGAATCTAATTAAAATGCATATTTTTACTAAATGACTTCTCAGTGGAAAGTCTGAGGAGTACATTTTGATCTGTCAACATCTGTTTGTCTTCTTCGGTTTTCTTAAGAGTGACATGAAGCACAAGAGTGTTGTTGAAACTATTCAGCATGTACAATTTATTGCTTTAATTTATTGGGTAGAACTGGTGCATGGTTAGATGTCCTTGTACATGTTGTTGCATGATAAGAATTATATGCCTCCCTTCTTGGGGTCAATCAGTTGCAATAGCAGCTAATAATAGTCAATCAACCTACAATAGTTGTGAATAATAACAGCCGTAAGGCCGTCAGTCGATTTGAAAATGCTCCAAACCACTAAACTAAAACACAATATTTGCCTCTTTTAACACCCCCTGTGACCTTTTCCAACATACTAAAAGAAAAAACCATGCCCAGCCTTACCCGTGTGGCTTCTTTTGTGAACCATGAGCACATTGGGACCGATGCAAATGATCCCACAGATATCACATTTTAGTTTTCCGTTAGGAAGTCGAATGCCTCCAATTCCTGACAAAGCCTTGCTGCCTTGGTCACTGTGGGAGCCATTCATTTTCTCTCCTGAGGCATCAAGCATTCGTAAATCCTCCGCACATTCTTCCCCATTCATTTCACAGGCATGCCCATTCTCTTCATCACTCTGAGTCTCTATTTTAACATTACTGGCTGAAAGAAACAATACAGGAGGCCACTCAGTGTCATTGCAAAAAAAAAAAAAAAAAAAACAGCATAGCAGCAAAAAGACAATCAAACAGATGCAGAGTGCTACCAAACAGTGGGGTCTTGGCAGTATACGAGGTGAGCACCCTGGGCTGAGATGTGTTCACCTGCAGGGGTGCTGATGGCTGACATGCAATAGATGGCCATAGGAACGACTCGCCTGCCCTTCCCATAGGCCCAAATGGGAGTGTCTGAAAATGCATGAGGCAATCTATAAAGTTCCCATTTTAAAGCTGCACCCTTACTTTATGCAGATGAAGGTCACAGCTTGAGGCATTTCAGGAGTGAGAGATTTCGACTTCGACACATCTCCAGAGGATGAGGAGTTTCCTCTTCCCCATAGAATGTTGACTTTTTGGTCACATAATCCATTTTCCTGCTGTTGTTGTTAGTTGTGGCCCTAACTTGCTGTAGTCTACTGACTTATTTTTGGATGTAAATTGCCAGCTTTTCCTTCCTACTCCGCTTTAGTCTGAATGGTCAATTGAGATCTGTCCAGTATCACAGCAGGATGTAAGCCTCCACAGAAAGACAGGTAATACATGCACATGAGGTGCATGGGCTAGGTATGAAACCTGGTTGTCTGGCATGATGGTGCAGTGGTTATGCATTTGGCTGCTAACCCCAAGGGCAGCAGTTCAAAACCACCCGCTGCTCTGCAGGAGAAAGATAAGGCCTTCTACTCCTATAAAGAATTAAGAGTTTCAGCAACTCACAGGGGCAGTTAGTTCTACCCAGTCCTACATGGTCGCTGTAAGTCGGCATCGACTCAATGGCAGTGTATGAGCCTGGCACAGAAAATGAAGATTCTACTACTGAGCCATTACTACCCTCTACCCAACTCACTAGGGTATGTAAACATCTCTGGCAGAATTCCTAATAAGAATCTATCAAGTCAGAAAAGGTAGCTCCATTTTACAATATGATCTTTCCTTATTTCAAGTAAATATTAATAATCAAACTTTGCATGAAACTCTGGCAATGCATGCTCAGATTCCTGACCGCAGATTGTTGCAATACTTTTGTGTCTTTGGAATGAAGTCATCCTAATTCCTTTTTTATAATGCTGTTCATGAAACTTCTGTCCTAAAGTAGAGACATGATTTCTTAAATTTAAGAGCTCTGGAATAACTTTTCAAAGGGGGGAAAATGTACTTATGTATTGACAGAGGTGGGGTGAGGGTGGGGTGGGTGGGGAGCCCTGGCGCAGTGATTACGAGTGGGGCTGCTAACTTCAAGGTCAGCAGTTAGAAACCACCAGCTGCTGCTTCTGAGAACGACAGCGCTTTCTGCTTCTGGAAAGCGCTACCATCTCGGTAGTTCTCCGGGGGTTGTTCTCGCCTTCCTATAGGGCAGTGGTTCTCAGCCTTCCTACTGCCGCGGCCCTTTAACACAGTGCCTCCTGTGGTGGTGACCCCCCAAGCCTCCTGTGGTGGTGACCCCCCAAGCATACCATTATTTTTGTTGCTACTTCATAACTGTCATTTTGCTACTGTTATGAATTGGGTGACCCCGGTGAAAGGGTTGTTGGACCCCCCCCCCACAAAGGGGTCGCAACCCACAGGTTGAGAACCGCTGCTATAGGGTCTTTATGAATTTGCATCAACTTGATGGCGGTGAGTCTGGTTTTTGGTATGGGGGATATGGGGAGAGGAGGTGAATTGCTGGTATTAATGAACATAATGGTATTGCCTTGCTCACTTCCTTTAAGTTATATCTAGGGTAATGTTTGTGTCATTTTTATATTTGCCCTCAAAAAGAAAACAAAAGATAGTTTACATGTTTCTGAAACACCGACTGATAAAGTATTGAGGAACCAATACTGTAGTAACAAAGTGAGATTGTGGTTACCTGAAAGTTATCATTTTAAGTATGGTTTTTACAGATAGTTAATTTTGTCAAGTAAAATAATCTAAAAAAATCGATGACCATCGAGATTACCTATTTTCTGTTTTGAATGAGTTTGGTCCCAGGCCCAGTAGCATCAGCATCACAGGAGAATGTTAGAAAACAAATTCTTAGGTCCACCTCAGGCCTCAGAAACCAGAAACTGGGGCTTGGACCAGCAATCTGTGTTTTAATGCATCCCCCGTGGCACACTGTTGCTTGCTCAGGTCTGAAGAATAACTATTTAAAATAAAACCCTTCAAGTTGCTTCATTCAAGACATGCCTCTTGATTTAAAGGCTAACAATCCAGGCTTTGACATTAAAATAACTAGCTTGGAATCTCAACTTCATCCTTTGTTAATTCCGAGATGTTAATCAAGTCAAATCTTTTCTGTGCCTTGGTCTCCTCACCTGTAAAAATGGCAATTAATAATAGCCCTTGCCTACCAGGAGTTGTGAGAATTACATGGTTTAGTAGATGCACAGCTGTGCTAGAGCAGTGAGCCCAGTGCAAATGTCACTGCCCCTCCGCAGATGGAGCATCTGTCCATCACAGTGAGGTTGATGAACTGCACAGTTACGTAATCCTCAGAACCCTCTAAGAAACACTCACTGCCATCAGTCAGTTCTGACTCACAGTGACCCTTTGTGGCCTAGTGATTATGTATTCGCCTGCTAACTGTTTCTTAAGGTCAGCGATTTGAAACCACCAGCTGCTCTGTGGGAGGAAGAGGAAGCTTTCTCCTCCCATAAAGAGTTAGTCTTGGAAACTCGCAGGGGCAGTTCTACTCTATCCTACAGGGTCATTACGAACCCTATAAGGGAGGTTCTACTATTACCCTATTTCATAGTTGAAGAATCTGAGGGGCAAAAAAGGTCAAGCAACTCTGCTGAGGTCACCAAGCTAGTAAGCGGCTGAGCTGGGAGGTGTCTACAGGAAGTCTACCTCCAGCGCCTGTACAGCTAACCGTTACACCACCATAAATTTTCCATTTGGTCAGTGGAGCAAAACTTACCAAAAGAAGAAAGTAAAGTTATAAAGGTGATAAATTAATGAGAACAGAAGCCTCAGTCCTAACAGTGATCTCTCAGACCTCAAAAGTACACAAACGCCTTGGATTATGCACGTCCTTTCAGAGAAAGCAAGCAACTGGAATTCTCCAAATGCTCTACCCTGAGAGTTTCTGAAGACTGGAGATGCAGAGGACCCTTGGATCTGAGTAGCTCGTACTCACGCATCCAAGCTGCCAGGCACAAACGACCAGGCCCTCCCGACACAGTCAATAAAGGGAGTCGAAGGAAGCAAGTCAGAGAGCAGTGTGCTGTAGGCTTTCAGTCTCTAGCATCTGATTCTCAGATTTGTACTGTCTTCCAGATGCAAGCACACTCACGCACTCCTTGCTGTGCTCCAGTATCTGTGGGAAGCTCCGGACCTGACATCATCCAGCTTTGAAGATTACTGAGTTTCTTAGCCTGTTTATTTTAAATCATGTGTTTGTGGTTTTGAAAAATGAAATCAGGGCAATCAAGAGTACAGAAAAGTATTTTGATATGTCAGCCACTAGTGTCAATGCAGGGTGCCTGCCAGTCAAGGACTCTTGTGATTGGAAAAGCTACACAGAAGACCAAGCAGATTCCTACTCTGGCTAGATTTTACAAATGTAAAGGAAGTTTACATTTACTTCTTCTGCTTTCCCAGGGATACCCATCTGTGACTGGCACATTAACAACTGGCTGTGACTGCAAATTGTTCTTCTGCAGCGTTAAGGAAGTAAAAATATTTGTGCCCTGTTGATCTCTGCTACAGTTTATGTTGAGCAGAATGGTGTGAAGGCATCAGGTATAATCATAAGAGTCAGATATCTTTAGAACAGGCAAGGATTGCTTGCAGGCTGCTTCTATAGAGGCAGAAAGAGGAGGGCAGTGTGAGCAGGAAGCAAGGGGCTGGTCTTAAAAGCCATCATAACCATGACCCACTGCCACTGAGTCAATTCTGAGTTACAGCGACCCTGCATAGGGCTTCTGAGGCTATAAATCATATGGGAGCAGATAACTTCATCTCTCTCACAGAGTGTCTAGTGCATTTGCCCTGCTGAGCAGGCAGTCCAATGCTTACCCAACAGTGTCATCGGGGCTCAAAAACAGGAGATCTGACAAACATAACAAAAATAAACCAGTCCTTTGCCACAGAGTCGATTTTAACTCAAGGTAACCCTAGTGTGTCGGATTAGAACTGTGCTCCATAGGGTTTCCGGTAGCTGAGCTTTTGAAAGTAGATTTCCAGGCCTTTCTTTTGAGGTGCCTCTGGGCAGATTAGCACGGCCAACATTTCCATTCGCAGCTGAGCATGTTAACTGTTTGCAACATTCAAGTGCTCCTGAAGATCTGATGCCAATCGCTAAGCTGACAGGTGGTTCACTAACGTATCACATGATACTGTCCCTAAGAGCTGTAGAAACAAAACAAAGCAAGGCAAAAAGGGGGCTCACTAAGGCACACGCACCAAATCATAAGTTATTCTGAGATCAAGGTGGATTTTCCCAAGGCACAATTGTGGGTAGATCTGCATGAACTACTGCATGAACCACTGAGTCAATTCTGAGTGATGGTGACCCAAAGGACAGAGCAGAACTGCCCCATAGGTTTGCGAAGGCTGCATAGGCAGCCCTTGAATTACAAATGAATTCTGTGACTAAACCTGTCTTTAAACAATTTGCAAGTAAATTTGAACAGTTTTGAATAGTTAGGTATGGCTTCTATCTAACATCAGTTAGTCCCGTATTTGTCTTAGTACACAATAAATATTTCTAAGCCTAAAATAGTAAAAACGCACTTCCAAATGCACCAAAATGTCTTTAACATAATAATACAGTAATAATGTTTTGATGCATATCGCAAAGAAGCTGAAAACTATTGCATAGAGGAAAATAAAAGAGTATCACTACAAAAAATCATAGAAACATATATTAAGAATATAAAAATGTGAAGGTGTTCATTCTGGATAGAGCCGCTACTTAGTCCACACACGTCTGAAGGTGGTGTTTCCATCTGTAATCTGTCCCTGAAGAATTCTGTGCGCTTCGATTTAGATCATGTCAAAATGGCAAAGTGGGTATTCTTAAGGGGCTCATCTTGTGTTCTTCAAAATCCCTGTTTGAGCTGGGAACACAATCAGTCTGAATGGAGATCGGGGCTTCAGGGTAGTTGGAGGCAGGCTTCTCAGAGAACTGAGCCCTTACTCCCCGTGAAGAATGAGCAGGTGCATTGAGGGAAACACTTCCTCAGCACAACAGTCCTGGCCTTTTTCTCATGAACACAGTTTTTAATTTCTTAAAACTTCCTCCTAATAAGCCCCTGTGATTTTCTTGTGCCCTTAAAAAAATCCATAAAGATGACCTCTCTAGACTTCTGAAACCAGTGCCCATAACCCTCTGAGCCAGCCTGTCTGACTCTCTGCCTTGGGTCTCACTGGTCCAGAAGTTCTCAGAAGCCACAATCTAGCCCCTGCCTCTCACCCACCCCCTGAAGAAAGTAAAGCCTTATTAAATAAGTATATAAAATGACAATAAATGTATACTTCCATTGTTGCCTTTTTCCATTCAGCCTTGAGTTGGGAGCATTATCCTGACCTTCACGTCTATATTTTGTCTCAGAGATCTAAATTTTAAACTTAATATATAGGTTCCCAAACATATTTGGCCTGCCACCCACTCTGTTTCAGGAAAAAAACACCCTTTTTTTGCTGCAACTTTTATCAGGCTTTTTTTTTTTGAAGGCACCCTCGTGCAACTAAGCAAGAATATTACTGAGAGAACTTGTCTGTAGCCATCCATGGATTGCAGAGACATGTTAGAACATGCTTTGTATTGAATAAGCCTGTAAGTGTACATGAACTCATAGGGCTGCTATAAGTTGCTGTAATAAACTCAATGGCAGTGGGTTTTATTTTTATTTTATTGGATGCTCTTACAAATCCATCAATCAATTGTATGATGCACACATGTACATATGTTGCCATCAACATTTCCAAAACATTTTTCTTTCTACTGAAGCCCTTGGTTTCAGATCCTCTGAGATTTATTTTTAATGTATGAACTGGATGCTAATGGCAATCAATACTTTTTGACTTATCCTCTTATGTACCTCAAAATTTTAATATAATGGGCTTTGTCCTTGAGGACTGAGGGGCTGGCTCACCACTGTGGGCTGTATGTAACTCAGGGACTGCCTGTAATCTTTATAGCAGTCAAGTGGCTTTCTCCCATGGAGCAGCTTGTAGGTTCAGACCACTGACATTTCAGTTAGCAACCAACTATTTAACCATTCTGCCACCAGGGCTCCTGTACAAAGATGAAGAGGTATAAAAATATATACGTTCAATGTACAACTCAAAGTAAAAATGGAGAAATTCTGTGATATCTTATGGTTCTGGACAAAACCGTGCCAACAGTATCCTCACAGCACTGTAGGCAAGGTTAACATATCACAAGAAGTAGAAACACAACCGATGACTTACTAGAAGCAAGTACACTACCAATTTTTAAGTAGGAGTTAAGAGGAAAGATGTTACTAGTCAGAGCTGAAGACCTGGTAGCCCTCTGAGAACAAAGTCCAGACTATATTATGATACTAACAAATATGAATGAGAAGTAAGAGAGGAATGATGACCAGATACAAAAGCTATTTGGTGAGAAAATGGGTGACTGTCAGCTCTGGGAGCAATATTAGATTCAAAGTGTTCAACTGTTTCCAAATAAGAGGGTGGTGGGGAAGAAGCCCTAGTGGCCCAGTAGTTAAACGTGATCTGCTGCTAAATGGAAGGTTGGTAGTTCGAACCTAACAGTGGTTCTTCAGGAGGAAGATGGAGAACTGCTTCCATAAAGATTAGAAAACTCGTTGGGGCAGTTGTCCTCTGACTGCCAATGTCACTGTGAATTGGAATCAGCCCAAGAGCAAGGACGCTCTATGAGGCAGTTGTACTCTGACTTCCAGTGTCACTATGTGTTAGAATCAACTCAAGAGCAAATTTTTTTTGGGGGGTATCCATTTTATATCTGTCCACAAATATATGAGTAATCTTTTTCCCATACCCACCCACTGGCAAATGAAAACCCATTGCTTTTGAATCAATTCCTATGCATATCTGTCTTATGACACAAAATAGGGTTTCATGGGCTATAATATTTGCAGAAGCAGGTTCTCACATCTTTCTCCCATGAAGCTGGTAGATTTCAACCAATGAACTCTCAGGTAACAGTGTAGCCCTAACCACTGTACCCACCAGAACTAGTTATATAAAGATAATTAAGAGATTCATGTTCACCAGTGTCGAGGGTCAAGATAAGAGGAGTCTCAGTCTAGAATGAGAATCAGGTGACCTGCTTATTCAAGTCAGGGCTTGAAGACATCTTAAGAAGATGCACAGACAGACTGAATCACAACAGCTGAAATCTAATAGACATACAGGGAAGAGTCACTTCAGTTAAAACGCACTTTTGAAAGCCCAAGCCCAGGATGTCTTGGCTTAACACATGCAAATGTGAAGAAGGCTTTGAAGGTTTATGCGAGAGTAAGTTCAAGTGATGTGGCAGAAAGAGAAACAAAGGGCACATGCGATCTCTGGTTAGTGTGTTAATTCACAGTCATCGTCCTCTGCAGGGCCAGGTCACACACCTCCTATAATACGGACAAGGAGAGTCTAGAGGCAGTTCAGAGGGAAGTTCAGGGGAGACTGAGATCGATCCTTAAGAGGCACTGTTGAGGGGCTATCTCACTTGGCTCAGAGAATGAGGGCTTGGGGCTGAAGAGGTTGTGCAAGACAACAGCCTTATGGCTCTGAAGCCTCTTCCAGAAATCGGACCAGCGCTTTCTCTGCTTGGCTCCTCAAAGTGGAGAAAAGGCCCAGGAAAGGTCAATGGGGGTCAGAGCAAGAGAGGTTCTCCCAAATGAAGGGTCCCCAGTCTTTGCAGACTTCTCACATGGAGAGATTAAGGAGGCCATTCCCAGTGAGCCGGTTTATGCACTGGCCACAGAACACTTAAGGCAGCTCCCCACGAGGGTCTTCCAGTACCACAGTCACAGGGCAGCCGTAAATGCGCTCATTTAAGGCGCAAGAAGCTAAGGACACATATCCAGAGGGCTTTTCCCTTTATTTATTCCTCTTTCCCCAGTGGGGAAAAATAAGTGGAATATCTGGGCCCTATGGGCAGTGCGCACACACGTGAGGCATGTGTGTGTGTGTGTGTGTGTGTGTGTGTGTGATTATTTTGTAAATATATGACTGTAGAGTTCGCAATCAGGTGACTGCTTCAGGGAATGGGAGCGAGAGCCAACATGTACTTAAGCTCCTCATTTCCTGGCAGTTTCAGGGAAAGCTATCGTGGTGCTCACCGCACAGTTGGGAAATGCATGCTCACACATTATTCTGTTGGGAAGGCCATGTCCCAACTGCTCTCCTTTTTCAACAAACAATTAAAACAAAAACCCTGGCTGCTGTGCGGTTGATTCTGACTCGGAGTGACCCCGCGGGACACAGGAGAAGGCCTTCTCAGGGTTTCTGAAGCTGTGAATCTTCGTGGGAGCAGCTGGCCACATCTTGCATCTAGGGAGCAGCTAGTGGTTTGAACAGCCCACCTTTCAGTAGGCAGCCTCATGGTTTAACTTCTGAGATAGTACAACGTCGAGCAACCACAGAGCAGTTCCATGAAAAAGGCAATGGGGCCCCAGTGAGCACTGACTGTCATTTTATCCATTCTCTGGACGTCCCCTGTGTTGAAAGATAGTGAGCACAAATTAATGGTCTTCAGCCCTCTCTTTGGAGTCCCTGGGTTAAGCACTGGGCTATTAGATGAATGGCTCAGTCCACTCAAAGGCACCTCCGAAGAGAGGTCTGGAGATCTATCTCTGGAAGAATATCATAGTCACTGGAAATCCTACGGGAGGGGGCAGTTCTAGCTTGAAACACATGGGTTCTCCATGAATTGAAATCAGTTGCACAGAAAATTAAAAAAAAAATCCTCCTCACTTCTTAAAACACTCAATCTGTTTCATTTACTTGGACCAAGAAGTGCTTGCTTAGGATAATGTTTCAATTAAATGTTATACTTTCTCTGGTTATAGTGATTACACTTATAAATATTTTGTGTCACCCCCCCCCCTCTGCCCCGCCATCAGTACTTAGAAAACTGCTCAACTCAGTAACATGCTGAATTGAACTTATTAAATATAGAACACGAAATGGAGACTTGTTATACATTTCTTTTCCCTGAACATTCCGGCTCAGGTCTGCCTTGAAGCGCTTCCATTGTCTAGCAACAGATAATGGACAGGTCCAATTTTATTATTTAATAAAGGGGGTATATATTGACAAAGGATGTTTTAAAACTCCAAGTCAAAAGCTACTTGGCCTTCCTAGATACTCTTTAAAATTGGGAAAAAGTCAAATCTTCTTGCTATACCTTTTAAAGGATTTCTAGGTTATAAGTAATATAGCAATCCTAAAAAAAGACTCCCTTGCCCCCGCGTGTAAGGTGGACTATAGCACATATACAAGTTTAGAAGTGAAGAATAGGAGAATCCAGGGTCCATAGCAGCCAAGAGATCTGAATTCTCGCCAAGGAGCATATGCACTCCTGAATAATTAACAATTTTAATGCATAGCTATAATGTGCACTGGCACTTCCCACCTTACACAAATGGGTTACGCTTCCTCTTTGCTTCCCCTCCCATTTTAGAATGGGTCTCTCTATGTGCTAAGGCATTTTAAACGAAAAAGTGAGAGGCAGAAATAGCTTTGTAATATTGATAATATCAAGAAGAATAAAAATATTTAAGATAGACTTTGAATGGTAGTAATTAAATCAAATGTTTGTGAAAAGGAATTTATAGATAGTTTGTATGCTTTTAAAAAAAGATTTATAAAACATTCAAGCACGTTAGTGGCTAATGGAATCATTTATACTAATTACTACAATTTAACATGCAAGCTTAGAAATATTTTCTTCAGATTGGTGATTTACGACTTTGAGTGGCACGAAGCTGGGAGAAAGAGAAGGGATGTAAAAGCAGAAGGGACAAGAATGTGCAGTTTCTGGTGGTAGTGGTGGGGGGCTGGGGAGAAGGCGGGAACAAAACTAGAGAAGGCAAAGGGGCTCAACAGAGATAGGCATTTAATTTTCAAGAAAGAAAATCAAAAGTAGTGAGAAAGACAACATCTCATTACCGCAAGGTGGTGATCCCTAAAACAATTTGGTTGCTATTTTGGGTGGTGAAGTCATTAAGGCCAGCGAACCACTTGTTGTAGTTAAATTTGAATATTCTGAGGGAGAAGGGTGGGTGAGGGGATGGAAATTAATATGCTCATGTTGAAGATATTTGTATTAATATCCTGAGAGAGAGTACCAAAATGTTTATCATCAACTCAAAAAAGCTCCAAGTCTCATATATCTTTTTATGTAGCTTTTTTTTTTACATACTAGAGTTATCAAAAGATATAATTTATGAGATGCTTGAACCTCAACCTTCCTCAGATGTAATTTATACATGACTTATAATGTATATTTTATTCTAAAGTGCAGTAATTTTGATTTAATAATTTTCATCTGCTGGAAAAGTGGTCAGTCTAGTTTGTGAGCAAATTGAGATTTATATTACTAGATCCTGAGAAGATGCAAAATAATTTTTGATAACCACATGCCAGAAACCTGTCCTTAACTGTGAACAATCCCTTTTAAGTTAGAGCCTAGATTAGTAATTGTGTCAGTAGAAACAAATATAATCTGCTTTGTTACCATCAGATATAACAGAAATTAATAATAGATGATCTGAAAATCAGTTTTAAGGGGACTACTACCTTGTAATTATCTAGTTATCTTTGAATGGAAAAAAAAACACCCAGTCATTATTTAGAGTATTCCTTCTATTAACACATATGTTTATCAGCTCTAAATGCCTAAAAGAGAAACATGAATTAACGTCTGTTGCTGGCTTAACAGCATGTGGCAGAGAAGACTGCACAGGTACTAGGCTTTAACTGTAGTCTGCTCATGCAATAAGGCCTTGTAGAGTAACAGCCTTGAGTGTCTCCTCTCAGTTCTGAAATTAATACTCCAGAGCAGCAGAAGCAGAAGCGGTCTCTTTCATGAACACCCCCCCACCCTCCACCTCCAAAATGATAAAAATTACCTCGAGATCATGTTGGGTTGTTTGACGGTGACAAAAGTATGACCATTTTATGACCATGCTCCAAGAAAAGGAGGTAATCAAAACATTAATAACAAGACTGTTAAAAATATTTTTAAAATATTATTTTCCTCATCCCAACCGATTTCTATAAAAAAATTCATTCATTCTATGCCAACTCTTACTATCACCACCCCTGCAAAATGTAGGTTCTATAGCACATCACTGAAAGTCTCCGATTTTACTTGTGCATTATAGTGTATAAATGACATCCTTGAGACCAGAGGATGTACACTGGTACAGATAGGAACTAGAAACACAGGGAACCCAGGGCGGATGATCCCTTTAGGACCAGTGGTGTGAGTGGCGATACTGGGAGGGTAGAGGGAGAGTGGGTTGGAGGGAACCGATTATAAGGAACTATAGGTGACCTACTCCCTGGGGGACGGACAACCGAAAAGTGGGTGAAGGGAGATGTCAGATAGGGCAGGATATGACAAAATAATAATTTATAAATTATCAAGGGCTCATGAGGGAGGGGGGAGTGGGGAGGAAGGGGGAAAATGAGGACCTAATGCTGGGGGCTTAAGTGGAGAGGAAATGTTTTGAGAATGATGAGGGCAATGAATGTACAAATGTGCTTGACACAATTGATGTATGTATGGATTGTGCTAATAAACAATTGAAAAAAAATTGAAAAACTAGAAATGTTTGTTATATTAAATGTAAAATAATATTTAAGTAGTAATATTATTAAAAGTTAAAATATTTCAATTATTTAAGAATAAACTAACAAAAATAATTTTATTCAAAAAAAATTACATCCTCGATGGGAGATAATCAATGAGCAAAATGGTAACTATTTCGTTTATCTCCTTTTTCAAGTGTGAAGGAAGGTGTGGATGGAAAAAACATGCATTCACATTCATACTATGGCAACTAAGCACACATGGATATATTTTTGTTTTCTGGATGCAAAGCATATACTTACGAGAGAAAGATTTGGGAATTATTGCATGAAAGTCCCTAAAGCCATCAGCCCCATATGTAACTGCAATAAAGAAGGCAAAAAGAAAGCGGGATTGTGATATCATTAGAAATATATAGTACGAATTTAAAAGATAGCATTATCCTTTTTAAATTAGTGCTTCAAAATTGTTATTGGCGACGCTTATGCTATTGCTGTTCTGCTATGGCTGTTGCCACCATATGGGCAACAGAAAAGCGGTCACAATGATTACATACTCAGAAATGGGATCCAACTGCCGCCGATCTGAGCTCATGGCATTGTCTCATTCACAGTGTCTTTGAACACTTTCTGACGTGCTAACTGTCTTAGAGAGTAATAACATAAAACAGTCTAGAAATGTGAAAAACCATTCAGAAGAACTGATCCAGACAATGTCAGGGGACTTGACATCACAGCAGAGTACCTCTTGAGAGCGCACACATTACACAGAGCAGTATTTTTTAAAATTAATTGCAGTTGATTAAAAAGAACTCACTGCCATGGAGTCAACGATGACCTTATAGGTCAAAACCTAACTGCCTTACAGGGTTGACAAGGTTATGCATCTTTGGACGCAGACTGCCACATCTTTCTCCCACAGAGCAGCTGGTGGTTTCAAACCCTCTGACCTCTGCCTACCAGGGAAGTGTTTCAAATACTGTACCATCAGGGCTCCTTATGATGACATAGAAGTTGTCTTCCGAAGAAGCAGGTTCTTCATTCACCTTGTTTCAAGATTAGAAGATTTATTTTCCCTCATTCCAAAAGAGCTACCATTTTGTTTTGTTTTTTTAATCATTTTATTAGGGGCTCATACAACTCTTATCACAATCCATACACACATCAATCGTGTAAAGCGCATTTGTGCATTCATTGCCCGAGAGCTACCATTTTGTATCGGTAATACTCCTTAGCATCTACTGTCATAAATGCTATCGTTGCCTGAAATCTTCACAGACCTGTTCTGTTTCATAGGTCAGTGTTTCCCAGAGTGTTCCTTTTGCTTAGATAGTAACATGCGGCACACACAAGCATTTTCTTCTCAAGAAACTGTGTGAGAACACATTTTCATTTCTACTAACCATCACAGTTAAGTTCATAAGTTAACTTTTCAATTGAACTTGTTGCATGGATGAATGAATTAGCAGAGGAAAGGTGTCCTGCTTGTTTGACCATAAATTCCTTTTATTTCCCATGGAAAACAGTAAAATATTGGGATATTGGCCAAATATATTTTGAGTGGCACTTTCAAAGCTGTTACTTAGTTCAATTACTAGCAAACCTTTTTTCCTCCTTTACTAATTTTACTCCCTAAGAGATCAAATCTAATAGGAAAAGCAAATATGTTCCTGTTTTCTAAATTTCATGGAGTATATTTTTCTAATCAAGATACAAATTTAGTTTTATGTGAATAGGAATTTTGTTCCCCAAATCATCACTAGCATATTTTAAGATAGTGTTAGCTATTATAGTGAAGCATGTTTCATTTTCAGAGTCTGAATCCTACTCAGATACACAAATTGTTGGGCATTTTGGAAAAATGCTCACAAACTACATTTATTGATTTTCATTCAGTTGTCAATTTGATTATAAACTTCTTATATCTCTTGTGTTTTTACATAGAAACTAAACCTTATTTAAGATTTTTAACACAAGAGAGAGGTTTTCCTTTTAAGTTAAAGATGGGCATGAACACATTTATAAATACCGCGCTGTTTGCACTGTTCTTCATAAAATTATCTCAGAACTAACCGTAATGAGCACACGAAGGTTGTCTCCTCCGCTGAGTGGGGCTCAGTGTCTAGAGAAGAGGCCCACCTGGTTTTCCTTCTCAATTCTTCTCTGTCCTTTCCCAGGGAGCAGTGCTCGCCACACTTGGATGGGATACACACCCTCCCAAGCCACTTCGCTCTGGTTTGTGAGGCTGACCCAGCAAGTTGGCCTCGTTCTTGGTTATTACAGCCTTTGCTCTCTCGCTTCCACACTCTTTGGGCTATAGGCTCAGTTCTGAAACACAGGTCTCTCGACCAAATCTGTGAGGCCAAGAGGCCTCGTATCTAAGTGAGACTTTGCTAGACTTCCATTTATATCATGCCTTGTGGTATGAGTGCTTGAATTAACTTCATAACTTTGCTCTCGGAAGATAACCACACTATTAGAACACTTTCAGAATTTTTGTAAATGTCTGTTGCTAGTGAGGTTCCAAGAAACCTGGTACATTTATAGCAGGTTATAAATGGGGAATACCATTCTTGCCATTTATTGCATTTTACATAAACTGTGTTGCATTTTACATAAACTGAGCACATGTGGACTGGTTTTCTGTCCAAATGGGTTCTCTGCTTCTCTTGGCCTGTGTTATGTTACATACTAGTAATTCCCAACGGTTGCACTCATAAGTCAGCGGGCAACAACAGTGACCATTTACTTAGGAGACAAGAAAGAGGCAACTCTTGGATAATGGTCTTGATATGGTCTTTAGGCCAGAGGACAGCATCTGATGTTTGGCCCTATCACTTGCCATTTGTGTGAATGTGGTCAGGTGCAAATACTCTGGGTTTCAGTTTCCTGATCTATCAAATGGGCATAGTCATATCTACTTGGTAAAGTTTGCATACAATATTCACAATAATGCTTATAAGGCCCTTGGTATTTAGCAGGTCAACCGTAGCTATTTTTTCTGATGAGAAAGTCACAGGAAAAGAAGACACCTATACTCCTGCCAACTAAGGCTCCAATGTCTACGAGTGCTAAAAAGTCATGCAACTAACAGTAACCACATTTTCCAAGTGAGGAAAATGATAGAGATTGTATCTCCCAGCACTGGTGAATGCCTATTCACATCAGGGTGGTACCAGTGGAATGGATGGGAACCACAACTCAGTAGTCATCGGAGTGTCACCTGTGTGGACCAGAAAGCCAGAGTATTTTACCAACTTCTTTGGCAAGTGCTTTAAGTGATGTCATTTCGCACTTCTTAGATATGGTTTCTCCTGACACCATAGTCTTACTGAAGCAACAGGTAGAACTCTCCTGGCAGTTAGGCAAAATAAACAGTTTCAAACAGAAGGAATTATTTTTCCTCTTTCTGAAATGTCGGTCCTATATTTACATTTACCACATTCATGAGGCTTATTGATGTGTGAGGATATATAGCTCATGATTTTAAATGAGAGGACAGATAGGAAGAAATGGGTGGGGAATATAAATCAGATTCTGTTGTCTTCATCTCCAAAGGCATCAGATAAAGAGGATACCAGAAAGTGAGTGCTGCCACTCTGTTGCAGCCGCGGCAGCCACTCTCAGGTCATTCCCTCTCATCTCCCACACTGGAGCTCTGTCTAAGCCCCAACGATTCCTGAAGCACAGTTCCTCCCGACTTCAGGGAGGCCACAGATAAGCTAATCTCCTCCAGGACACACACAGGGTGGGTCCCCTGCTCTCTTGCCCTTCCAGAAGCTCAACGGTCCCTGTCGGAATTCCAAGGAAAAGGTGACTCAGCAAAAGTAAGGAGGGAAACCAGTAGCTCAGTTACTGTAGGGACACTGAGCTCTGGGCACTTCAGTCCATAGATGCTGGGCTAATTATTACATCTCATATCTTCCCAACAGGACACTGGTTTTTAAGGGCAGGGGCATTTTAGGCCTTAACTGTGCCTCTACTAATGTTCACACACACGTGACGATAAAGCCTTTGTTTGTGACTTTTCTCCCTGTGACCTCCCCGGCAAACGCAGTTTTTAGGCCCCAGCTTGGCAAACCCTATGGTTATAAAGAGCCCATGGCATATCTGTTCTGCTTTTAAAACAATGGTTTTATTGACATATACTTCACACATATCATACCATTTAATTATTCAATCATATTGAGATGATTTGTGCAATTACCACAATTTCAGAACATTTTCTTCTCATAGCCATTACTATTAGCTTCCCATGTCCCCCATCCTCCTCTGCCATGCCTCCAGGCAATTATCCATCCAGCTACTGTCTAGAGATCTACCTATCTTGATTTTCATGTACAGAAAATCATCAGAAACACAAACAGGAAACAAACAAACACGCAAACTAACAAAAATGACTAGATAAAACACAGAAAAACCTCAATCAAAAATCAGGAAGTACTAAAAACGGAAATACCTTTAAAATGGGTCAAAAGAGAGGTCAAATGATAAAGAATTACGTTTAAACCTGATGACATTTGCCATAATCAATTTTACATTATTCTCTGATAGCAAGGCTGTTCACATCCCTATACTGTGGTTGGAAGGGAGTCATTAGAGGCTTAATCCAAGTGGGAGACACTTCAGATAGATTTTAAGTTTCCATCATCCATAACCTTCAGCAAACCAGGTGTTCACAATTTAAGCTCTGATGTTATCATTCCCTCTTTCAGATTCAGATTTTACTTATAATCCTTGGGTCACACAGGCTGGTGTGCTTATTCCATGTGAACTTAATTGATGCCTCACTTAGATGGCTGCTTGTTTGAATGCAAGCCTTTGAGACCCCAGACACAATTCTGAGAGCAAGCATGGACTAGAATCATGTCATTAGAACTAACTGTTCTTATATTGGGACTAGAATTAAGTGTGAGCCACAAATATATTCACATGTTGATGGTTTATATATATCTCTGGTTCACTTTAGAAACATCATTATCATTTAATGTGCATATCTGTCCTAGCTAGAGTCAGCAGTCTGCAAAGGAAGACAGGCCTGGGCTTGCAAGTGGTAGTTACAATTGAAGCATGCGGATTAGGGTGAGTGTATCTGGCTTGCGGTACTAGCACACACATATATGTGTACATGTGTATGTTTATGCATGTCATAGCTAGCACACAGAGATGGATCTTTATACAGGTATAGTTACAAAGGCAGCTTAGTAAAATAGACTGCTTAGTGACAGATAGACTGTTACGCACAGTGATTTTTACAAAAGGATAAGTGATGCAGAGGGGTAACCAGAAGGGTCCATAGGCTGAGCTTTGGACTTGTTTCTCCATCATGCTGAGAACACAGGTCAGCATCACACTCAATGGATTGTAAATTCTGTCTAAAAGGCTATATAAAGAACATAGTGAGTCAGACTTATGTCTTTACATACTTTCAAGTAAGAACAGAATTAATATTCTTTTCATTTGCTAACTAGGAATACTATCTAGCAGGTTTCTGGGCAAGGAATGGTGACTTACTATTAACTATAGATCTTGATAATACACTCACATAGAGGCTGTTGGAAGATATAAGGCAGTAGTTATGGATCTTTAATGTTCTGTAAATTCTAATATTAACTTTTTGTTCGCCTTGTAAAATAAGCTCTAAATATTTTGCATTTTATAATTCTCTCATGGGTCTTCTTTTTTAAATTGAAAAATGGTTTCATTTATATGCATATTAATTGAAGTCAAGCAGCAAATGAGTATATGCAGATATAAAGTTTTAAGAAGTCCTGGCTCCTCACTCTCAGGCTGACCTAGTCCCAGTGTGATACAGTTCCTGGGAAGCCTTGAAGAAAGTATCATTGCATATGTAAATGTCCCTTTTCATTTAATATAAATAAATCATTGTAATATACCTGGTCTGCTGGAATTTGCTTTTTTAAAAAAAGTCATTTTATTGGGGCTCTTACAGCTTTTATCACATTCCATACATACATTCATTGTGTCAAGCACATTTGTACATTTGTTGCCATCATCATTTAAAAAATATTTCCTTTCTACTTGAGCCCTTGGTATCAGCTCATTTTTTCTGCCCCTCCTCACCTCCTCCCACCTTCATACACTCTTGATAAATTATAAATTATTATTCTAATAACTGACATCGCCTGCTGTCTCCCTTCACCCACTTTTCTGTTGTTCGTCCCCCTGGGAGATGGGGTTATGATATGTTGATCATTGTGATAATTTCCTCCTTTTTCTCCCCACCTTCTCCTCTTACCCTCATGGTATTGCTACTCTTTGTTTGTTTTGTTTTTTTAAGTCTTTTTTTATTGTGATTGAGTGAAAATTTATAGGACAAATTGGTTTTCCATTGAAAAGTTTATACCCATTATTTTTTTTGTCAGGTGAATTGTAATCTCTGCAATGTGATAGCACTCCTCCCTCACTCTCCGAGTCTGGTTTTTATTTGAACTCTGCACTTTTGTTTTCTTCCACTTCTCCTCTCCACTGCCACGGTCTTTCGCTCTTAACATTATTTTCTAGCTTTTAGTACTCTGCTTGATAAATGCTAGGCACACATTAGTTGTTTGATATGCACAAGTCTTTGGGATGTTATTAACAATTTAAGGTACTTCCTATTGATCACTAGTCAAACTGATCATTGGAATGGATTTATGAAGGACAGCTTAGTCCTTGCCCTTCCTCCACTTCTTGGCAATGGTGTGGCCCTGAGAGGATTATACAACATCACCAAATCTCCATTTCCTCAAATGTAACTGGAGAGAAGGCAGGCTGGTTCCATGAGTTGGTTAAGAGAGTGGAAAGAGATCATGTAGTCAGAGATAAAAAATGCCAGGCCCTCCACTACTGGCCTTTGTCAGACCCATCTCTCTGTGCCATGTGAGCTTCATCTGAGATCCACTCATTACTCAGCAGGCATAACTTCCTGGTATTTCTGTTTACATCTCACATATCTTGGGAATAACCTTCAAATACCACATTTTTTTCGTAGAAGATATCAGTTATTTCTTAGTGTTAGTGTATTTCAAAAAGTCCTGCTCATCACTTGAGCACTATTTCTTTGAAATAAGAGAGGTTACTTCCTGTCTTTCCCGTTTCCAATTTTATGAGTCAACAACCATTTACTGAGAATCATATGGAAAAGACCAGTTTAACACCATTTTTTCTACTTTAAGCACACACGCACACACACACACACACACACACACACAAGAAAAAAAATAATATGTAACTCAAGCTTTGGGTTCAAAATAGCTATTCCTGTGTTGATCCATATATGAGCTTTTACTAGTTGTTAGGTATGATGATAAAAGCTTACCAGAAAATACATACACATTTTGATTACAGAAGCAACTCTCTGAGGAAATACTATTCCACTTCACAAGCGAAAGAGCTACGGCTCAGAGGGCTCGTGCCTTTCCCAAGATGGACCCACTAAGACCAAGGCAGAACAAAGATGTGCATGAGACCTTAAGAGACTGTGCTTTCTGGCCTTAGCTCACCTTTGTCATTCTAAGGTCATTATATTTGCCAGAATCATGGGGTGTAAGTTTTCACAAGTCTGAATAAAACACTGTGACCAAAATTAGAATTTTAAAGCCGGATAGGATCGAATGGGTCATTTCCATTGGGCCATCTTGGTCTGAACTGACCTGGTCTGAACTGACGCTTACAAATTTTATGTTCTGGCAATTAAAGGGTTTATGAAAATAAGGCCCTTAGGATAAGCCACGTTGTAGAGCCTTAAGGAGTGGTTCCTATTTCAGGAATTTCACAAGTGTACATGCAAAACCCAGTAAGAGACATCAAGGAATGATATATATAAATAAACTATCGTCTCTGCCCTCAGGGAGTTTAGAGTCTAAACTCTATGGGAGGGAATTGTATAACAACACACAACTCAAGACCAAACACCACCCATGTCTTACAAGAAATAATACAGCATGCACTGAGGACTCTTCAATTCTTAGGGAGACGAGCTTGATCCCCTAGAAGGAGGGCATCTGGGAAGGCCTTTCAGAAGAGAGGACGCCCAAGTTTGGCCCCCAAGGAAAGAGAAACAGGAAGAGGAAAACCCAATCCGATGGAATGAGTGGCAGGACTGCTTGGTGGGTGGTCCTTCTCCCTGCTCAGTGGCGAAGAGGGAGATGAAAGAGTATGGGTTGTGGTCAGGTTTCAATAGAAATCAACTCCCCAATGAAGGAGAAAACTGACCAATGCAACTACCTAATGTAGTCATGTGGTACACACTGATTTAGGGAGCAGGGTCTGGCCTTAGATGCAGATGCCCTGGAGGAAGGGAGAGAATGGACACAGGAGATAAATTGGATACAACCTTGGCAAAACAGAAAAAGGGAAGTTGGGAGTCAGCTGGGCATTTAGGGAAAGGAGGCTCAGGAGTTAAACTTGAGAAGTCTGGGGTGTTCTGGGCTCCAGAAAAGAAACTTGACCCGCACAACCTTCCACAGCTCAGTGAGGGTACATCCAGCAGGCATTGATCCTGCTAAAGGAGAAAATGATGCTTGGGAGGAAACGCATCTGAGGTATGGCTATAGATCAAAGGCTTTGTCACAGATTCCAGCAAACTCTCTACGTGTCCGAGTAGAACTGTGCTCTCTATAGTTTTCAATGTGTCACTGTTTTCTCCGTGGATCCCAGGCTTTTCTTCTAAGGCACCACTGGATATTTTTGAACTGCAAACCTCTGTTTAGTAGCCCGCAATACTAACCCTTTGCATAATCCATGCACCCAAGCTACTGCTAGAACTTCCATTTCCAGAAGTCTTAACTTCCACATTCTGCTATAGTCCCACTCCATACTTTAATCTCCCCCCTCCTTCCCCTCCACATCCCTGCCTGCAGAGAATCCCCGCCCTCCCATTTCCATGAGATGGAGACAACTGAAGGCGTTGGGACACCGCTGCTGTGTGTCATATTGTAACTGGGTTTCCACATCCTCCTGGCTGCATTGTAAAAGCCCTTGAAGAGGAACAAGGGTAAATAATGAAAGGAATGCAGGGAAAGAGGAAGCAGCCTCGAGACACCAGTCTAACCGAAATACTAAGAATTATGGAGAAGTGACAGAAAGGGAAGCAAGAGTCAGGAATTGCATTTGGTGCCGTAGGAAAGTGTGCACATGCACACACACAACGTCTTCTCTGCATCCAAAGCAAACTTTCCAAATCCAAAGCAAACTTTCCAAAGCACAAGCTCGTTGTCAGCCGTGCAGAGAGGGCAAGTCTACTTTGTAATCATGCTAGCTGAGGACATACAGCCAAGTGTCTCCTTGCTCATCTGCCCTCAGGTGCTATTAGAGCTAGAAATTCCTTTTAACGCTGGGAGGGCATTCAGTGGTTTTTCTCCTGTTTTAAAAAGTCCAGAACAGTAAACAAGCAGCCATCTGGCTCAGAAGCAACAAAGCCCACGTGGAAGAACATATCAGCCTGTGTGATCACAAGGTGTCGAAGGGATCACTAAAGACAAATGGGTGCATAAGCAAATGTGGCAAAGAAAGCTGATAGTGCCTGGCTATCAAAAAGTATAGCGTCTGGGGTCTTAAAGGCTTGAAGGT
>NW_022103904.1:15533257-15543905 GCF_000313985.2 Echinops telfairi
GATGTATGTATGGATTGTGATAAGAGTTGTATAAGCCCCTAATAAAATGATTAAAAAAAAAAAGTCCAGAATGTAAATAGGGCAACACTTTCTTGACTATAATCAACAACTCAATTTGAAGGTGGATGGAAACATGGTACAAAGTCAAATATATTCACTTAGGTAATTTTAGGATGCTCCAAATACCTGCCTTAGAATGAGGAAAACAGACAAAAGACTGAAGAGCCTGAAATCCTTAAAAAAAAAACCAAAAACCACGAGGGAGGGGGATACATTTGGAATGAACTCATTAACTGGTATTTTCTGTTTGTGAAGATAACCAGGAGTAGAGCCTTGAGTTGGAGACTGCCCTACCAGGGTTGTTTGGAGGTTACATAGACAAAAAAAACACAACAACCCTTATCTGCCCCTTTCAGAGACCGGTAGCATTAGTAGGTGGCGAGCCTGGCTGAGTAGGGCCTTCCAGCCTGGCTTATCTAGTGAGGACTCTGAATTTGGATGGAAAGTTCCCACACAGGTGCAGGTCCTAAAATGAATGCAATGTTCTCTCTTCCTCATTTTCCAAGAGAAATACTTATACCAAGAATGATCACTGGTTTCATAGAAAATAACTGATTACTTCAAACTTTAGTGGTACCTTTCAAGGACTGTCTCTTTCTGATTTTTTTTTAAAGCAAACAAATGGAAAGCTGCTATATAAACATCCAAAATCTAAAGATTTAGATATCTGAAGCTTAAAATTGAATATAGAATAAAACACGAGCTTCCATTTGCATGCATGGTTCACAACTAAACAGTCTTACACATCATGCTGGGTGGCACAGAGCTTTGAATGTATTAAATTGACATGGCCTGGCCTGGGGAGGCTATAAATGTGAGGAGAATGTTCCTGTTGCTTCCATCCGCCTTTCTTATTTGGTCAGACCTCTTGCAGCTGGAGCCTGACCACAGCATACAAATAACACTGTCTTATGGCTCCTCCCCACCTTGTACTTTATACTTGAAAGACTCTCGTTTCAACCACTCACACCTGCTCTCTGATCACATTAACTATAAAAGAGCGGACTATCAGGGCTTTGCTTCCTGAAATCAATTTTAGGCATCTACTTGGTATGGGAGAAGTATGTGGCTATCATACTTATTTCCTTGAAGAATCTAGAAGGTTCATCCAAGACTTGCCCCAGGAGATGCTCACCGGTGGCCACTGAAAACGGAACACTGAGACCTGTCACTTCCGTATTATCCAAGTAGCAGATCACCTCCTATTTCACCCCAATACCTTGCAAGGGCCCTACTGGACAGATGTGTAGATGGCATGTCCATGCATTACACACTGCTTATGCCCCAAAGTATGTTTTTGACTTGTGGTGTGTGGCACCAGAGGTTGTTCAAACATGTCCCTGAAAACCACGATCTTTGGCATTATTCATAGGTTAACCCTCTGTTTAGCCTCTGTTGTGATGCACATTGCAGGCACTCACTCCCAGTGCTAGCCAAGGATGCTGAGTGCACCAAAAACCCTAGTGATCACCTAGAAAGCCCTGTGGAGCACAGGATGCCACAGACACACATGTGGTCATTATATCAGAGCCAATGCAATGATGACTTTTTGGTTTGAGCAGTATTTTATTTTCAGGAATGTATTAAAAAAATTCTAGAACTTATGTAAAAGGGAAAATATACATTACATAGTACTCATAGAAAGTTGTGTACTGTGCCATTTGGATTACTAATTATTCTAAGATGTACTATGGTTGAAGGCCTAATAAAATACTATTTCTGGTAAAGTAATCCCAACAGCATACTTCCACATCAAATAAAGGAATGGTGTTAGTATATTATTTCAATGTCTAGGCTGCAGGTTGAAAGGATAAAAGCAAAATGGAAATTTAAGTAGAAGTGGTCTGCATAAAGGTCGCAGGGTTGCCACACACAAAGTCCTCTGCCTGACTCTGAAATGCTCAACTTGAAATATGTAAACCCGAGAAGATCAACAGCATCACTAGCTTATCTCAGGCACGCAAGTGACATTACACTTACTCAGAAGTAATGCCTCAGTCTTCTTCACTTGGTGGCAAGAGGTCAAGAATGAGAAAGAAAGTAAAACTGACCTCTCAGGCAGCCAACAAAAAAGAGAAGTAAAATCCTTGAACTAAAATTTACTCACGGGAGAGTCCCTCAGACATTCACTCAGAAATTATTCACTCAGACTTTATGCACAACTATAAAGATTGTCGATTTTTTCCTTCACTTTATCACCAGCAGATAAGAAGTGGAAAATTCATACACAGAGAAGGAAACAGAAAACACTATCCAAACCCAGAAGAGAATTCAAAGGCAGGGTCGTTTAGGGTACAGGCAACGAGCACTGTAGGTTTGGTGACTTTGGCGGAGGTGAAGTGTGGTCAGCAAGAGCAGGGAGACTTTCTGGCTTCAAGAAGACGACATATTTGAAACCAAGGCTGCTGTGCAAAATGTAGAATCCAGCTCTGTGCATGTGCTAATCTGAACTCCTGGGCTATTCTGAAAATGTAAGAAATGCTTGCTGGGAAAATGAATGCAGGAATTAATGAGCAAGTGAGTAAACTAGCAATGCATTCCTACCTGATTAAGAGGTTTGCAATTTACCACGTGTGCCCCTGAAAACATTGCTCTATAATGCAAGAGTTACTATTTCCAGTAATGAACTTGATCTATCCCAGCAAAAGCTCCAGTACATTTGGGATATTCTTTAAAGAATCGGGCAGATTCCTTTTCCAAGAGAATTACAATATACCTGAGTAAATGGAGTAAGATCAAGTGGTTTAGACAACTTAGTGACAAGAAAACGCATCCTCTCCAAAAGGCTGTCTTGAAGAGCTATAGGCTCTAGTGGGCTCTGAGCATGCACTATGAAACAGCACGCATGCAGACTAGGTACAGCCCCTGAACGGGCTCACTGGTCGCTGACTGGCTTCACATATGATGGAGATAGCAAAATTCCCCTCCCATGTCAAATTCTGCGCAAAGAAAATGTCCATTTGATGACAGCTCTGTAAAAAGTACATCTATCTCAGGGAGGAGCAGAAGTAGACTGCTTCCAGGGTCCTGCTGCCAGGAAAGGAGATATGGAGGGGAAATAGAGAACATTCTGAGATTAAAAACAGGAAATGGGTGAATGTGGTGCCCCTTCTGGGAAATGATGAAATAAAATGTGTTTCAACCTTAAGGTGTAGTCATGCAAAACTTTTAAAATCAAGGTTATTAAGACATATGATTTCTCTTTAAGTTAAAATGATTTCTTTACAAATTAAAAACCTAACGAATATCACTGTAAATCCACTCCCTCTGCCTGTCACTAAACTACAAGGAGCTGATGGTTGGGTGTTTTCTATGAATAGATTTATACATTTTTTCTAAAAAGAAAAAATACCTAATAAACAAGTATGGTGGGATAAACATCTCAATGATCTTAAATTAAAATGTCTAGTTTATAATTGGTTAGTTTCTATAATTTATTCTGGGGAATAAAACATGAGTTTTCAAAAATTAGGGTTTTTATATTATAGGAAAACCTCTTATAGTCTAAAACACAGCTACATTTTTTGTTTTGTTTTTTAAAGCAAGAGGTATATGTGTAAAAAGGAGCTCATTCTGTTCATTTCTCCCTCCTGTAGGCAGAGTGGACTGGGACCCCCCCCACCTTTGAGTTCACTATTGAAACCAGGCAAACAGGGAAGAAGTGGTACAAATAGCTCAGCTTGCAATTTCTTTTCACAGATTAATACAAGGAGCTGTTGTACAAATCAAACCAAAGATCTACATTTATGAGTAACCAATGCAAATGAGAGGGAATGAAAGAACAGAAAATGATGGGAAATCTAACAGCATAAATATTTTCACACTTCAACGGCACATTTCTAACGGTTATGAACGAGGCAGAGTTATCTGTGCGTGATTTAAGGTCATCGTGAGATTCTATTGATGTAATGTAGTATGGAGGCTCAATTTATCCTCCTATCTGCAGAACTCCTGCCTGAGGTTTCTCTATCTAGCCTCAAAAGTATCTGCAATCACATTCTTTTGTAAAACCAAGGAGCGAGGGGATGAATTGCTGGTGGGTTCAGAAACTACCTGTTCAGTTCACTAAAATTCCCAAATGAAGACGAGCCCTGAAATCAAATCTAGCACGTATACCATAAAAACCAAATACGGGAGGAATTGGCGGTAAAAAGGGAGCATTTCTAAGGTTTACTTGAGAAACGCAGTTGAGAGCTGGGCCTTAATAGCCGGGCAAGGTGCTTCCTTAAGGGGGCAATGGAAGAAATCAGTGAGTGCTTAAGCCTGAGCATGTATCCTGGATTTGCCACTACCGGAGTCCTTTAGTAAACGGCATCTGAATCTGACTTCCCAGAGGAGTGGGGAGCTTGATCATTGCCCCAAAGAGTCCAGTGTGCAGCTAGTGTTTTCAAGCCTAGGCCTACCTGTCCCCAGTGCTAAGGTGACCAGATTCAAAGTGGGACACCATTGACCGGGGGGCGGGGGTGGGGGAGTTCTTGATTAAAAATTTGGTCTATATGGGCCAAATAGACCGTTCCCTAGCTTGTCGTGCATTCTTTCCAAAAATCGGGACTTTTTTAAAATGCCAAAAATAGGGACTGTCCCGCCAAAAGCGGGATGTCTTGTCACCTTACTGCCAAGGCCCATTTTCTTCCCACCCCAACTTCCCACAGCTGATCCTTGTCCTCCTATCATTGCATAGACACCTGCACTCACTTAGGGGTAATTTCACTTATTTTAATATATTCTTATACCCGACTTGAATAGTTTTAAACCAATAGCTTTCTGAATGAATTTACACAACTAGCTGTCTTGTTCCCAAAGTGTTGAATGAAACTTTGCATAGAGTGCTCTGGTTTCTCACAGATTCTATGTTTTCATGTATAAGAATTAAGAGCTTAAATATAATAGAGGTTCACTTATGGTGACACATGATATTTCTTAATAAAAATCAATAAAATGAATGGTTCAAAGTAGCCTGTAGATCGTCACTATTTGTTGTCATTAGTTGATGTCATGTTGATTCTGACTCATGGGAAGCACATGGGTACAAAGTACCAATCATTTAATTTATGCCCATCAATCTTCAACCCCTTTTCTACCACCCCAGCCTTCCAGGCCACTTATAAATTGGCCATGACTGCCCAGGGAGTAACATTCAGGTGAGGCTTTCTCTGATTCCAGCCCTCCTTCTGGGATGTCTACTCTGCTCTCATGCACCCCAGTGCAGACCACATGTACATTTTCCTTGGCTATACCTGCTCTTCCGAGGGCCATGGTGTTTTTTTTTTTAACACACATTTTCTTTTCTCCCATTAATCTCACAAAGTGTATGCACTTAGAGGCAAAACTAATCCTCCCTTTTGCATACTTTTGAAACCATATTGTAGCATTCTGTATATTCTTCCCTCCTTTGGTAGACTTGGGAGTATCTCTCATTTATCCTCTTGATTCCCCATGGTATGCTCAGAAAATATTTTACAAATTAAACTGAAGAATATTGTTTGTAATCAAAATTTTCTATTAACTTACTGTCACTTACATGCTATTATTGTTACTACTTTAGATTTGGTCCCTGACTCATTCATTGTGACACCATGCACAATGGAATGGGCCACTGTGGTCCACAGGGTTGATATCCAGATGTAGACTGTGATCCATTGGCTGATGTCTAGATGTAAATTACTAGGCCTCCTTACTGCATCAGTCTTAGCTTGGAAACACCCCTAAAACTTGTTTGTTCATCAGCAACAGGCATCCCCCCCCCCCCACTGCCAGACAATTGGTAGTTGTACATCTATTTGATGAGGATGGAGTCCAAGTCTCTCAATGAACCACTTATATCTTCACTGTTTGTTATCATTAGTTGATGTCATGTTGATTCTGACTCATCGAAAGCCCACGTGGGCACAGCAGAACCTTAGAGCTTTCAAGGCTAAGATCTTTCAGAAGCAAATTCTGAGATCAACTGAGATCAACTCTTCTGACGTCAACATCGTAAATATATAATTTTTTAAATAAAAGGTAACATTTAAGAATTAAAATAGCAAAAGATTCAGACCCAGAAAACCTGATTTCCTATCAGTTGTGTGTGTTGGGGATCGGTTACATAATTTTTATCAATTAAGCAACCAAGCAACCAAGAGAATCAAGCAATCAAGAAATGTCTACTCACACTTGTATTAGCTAGATTTAATTTGTCCCTCATTACCATTACCAGTACATGCTATTATCCTTCAACAGATTGTAAGTCACTTAGGAGCACATGTTGAGTATCTTTTCAGTATGATGCTGTTGTCATGGTTAGTTGACTTTGAGTCAATTCCAACTCATGGGGAGCCCATGTGTATCAGAGTAGAACTGTGCTCCGGAGGGGTTTTCATGTCTGATGTTCTTCTGAGGTACTTCGGGGTGGGCTCAATTCTCCAACCTCAGTTAGCTTTAGTACATGTTCATTTTATTTTATTTTAAATCATTTTATTGGGGGCAAGTCTTATCGCAATCCATGCATACAAGTCTTATCACAATCCATACATACATCCTTTGTATCAAGCACCTGTTTATCTCTATTGCATTTGTTTATTTTTCCATGGTTATTCTGAAAGTTTGATTTTGACTGTAACTGATTTAGTGATTCATTTTATTCATTCTTCTGGCAAAATAGTGACCTATTCCCTATTATTCAATAGGGCATAGTTTTATAGTTGCTATGAATGACTCCACGATTTCAAAACTACTGCCGTTAATGCTCTAACCTTAGAAGCACAGCAATAATAAAGCAGCATCTAAAGAGGCATTTTACCTCAAAGAATGAGCCAAAAGTAACTCTTAATCAATGTAAACTTTTTTTCTTTTCTGAAGTAAAGAATTTTCCTGACAACCAACTGGTGGGACATATGAATGTATTGAATCAACTATCTTTCTGTTTGTGATTATTATTGTGGTAGGACACATTTCCACGGGTTCTGAAAACCCAGCTATGTCATTCTCAGAGGCAGTATATTTAGACTTTAAATAATTTATTTTTCTGATGAATGAAAAAAAAATTTTTTTTCTTTCACTCTTACAAAGGTAATATGTCAAGTGGGAAATCTAGAGATGTTTCCCTAAAACAAACTTCTCTTGGAAATTCATTGCAAAACCTAGGAACATTTTGGGATACTTTTTGGTTTCCTTAACTTAAAAAAAAAAAAGGCATATTGCATGCTTTGGTCACAGTAAAAATTTGCTCCCTTTCTTCCAGGCTCTCAGCCCTTTCTCTGTAGATCTTGGTATGGAAGCATGCTACTGTCTAAGACTAGTGAGTCCGGAAAATGGGGATGCAAACCCCCCTGCGTAGCACCAACCCCACATCGCTAAGGACCAACCATGAAGGCTTACACAAGCCATCACAAAGAGAGTTCTTCACATACCTATTATCATAAAACATCCTTTCTATTTGGTGCCCTTTCACTTAAAATTTCAAAGAAATCCCTATATCTGTGGCCTATCAGTGGCACTTAGATTCATTTACAAAACACAAAATCAAACATTTAAACCGAGATCCTGAAATTATGAATTTAAGGAAAGGGCAGGTTTGTCTACACATAATGTTTCCACTTAGAAAAGAAAAAAGTCAACTTAGTTAAAAACCTGATAAATAAAGACACGCCTAGTAAGATGAGAGTCGCCTGTAATAAAGCAGAATAAAAGGAGTGCGCCCACAGGAAAAATAGCATACTTTCTCCTTATGCTTAGACGCATGATGCAATTTGGCTCCCCTTTAAGGAACCTGCAAAGTGTTTAGTGGTTTAAAGAGCCGGGTGTTGACCTTAAGCTTGGCCCACTATTAACCATTTCCATCTATAAGTGACAGAGTGGCCAAATATCACGGGAGCCCTAGTGACACAGCAGTCACAGCCTGGTCTGTGAACAACAGGGGCATACTTTTGAAACCACCGGCTGCTCTGAGGGAGATAGACGAGGCCTTATCCTCCTGTCCAGTGTTTCAGCCTTGGAAATCCGCACGGCAGTTCTATCCTGTCCTAAAGGGTCTTTATGAGTAGGAATCAACTTGACGGCACTGAGGGGTTTTTTTGGCTTTGTGTTTTTGTCTACTAATGACAGAGTGGCCAGATATCATAAAAGAGAAGAAGAAAAAGTAGATTAGCAAGTCATGTCAACTAATTTCTTTGCTTTTCTTTTGTAAGCAGATTACCAGGCTGTAAATAAGATCGTAAACAGGATATGTGTTTTAAGCCCGGCATCTCATGAAGGTATTGTGGGCATGAGTATCTCAAGGGAAGGCATTAGATCTTACTCATCACTGTATTTGCATCTGGCATATACAACAGTTCCCAAACGATCTGAACAGGCTGAAATGGAACAGATTGATTCAAATGAGACACGATAATTGCCATATCCTACACTTAGATCCAAATATCAAAGGCACAACTACAAGATGAAGCAGATACATCTTCGTAGCTGTTCCTGAGAAACTGACTCATGGGTTCTTAGCTGACGGTTAACATGAGTTGTGGCTGCGAGATCTAACACAATTTTCAGTGTACGCATATGCTGCAACAAGAGAACACTGCATCCAAACAAGGAAGCTTATATACCCACTCAGATCTGTGTTGTCCAGAACTAGATTATATGAAGTTTAAAAACATTTTAAATTTGCTTAATATCCTATGCTTCTATGAGATAAAAGCAATGAGTCCTGCAAAATTACTAAATTAACTATGACATGTGTTTTTCATTGTTCCTTGAAGACAAAAGGATATCTGGGCACAGGAAAGCTCCTTTGAAAGCAGCGACTGCTTTCTCATTCATTCTGCATTTTCTTCCAGGGCCAGGAAGGCACTTGGCTTCGGGTGTTATGCTGCAGAAGGATTGGAGAACTGTAAAGAATTCCCAGGGTTGAGTAGGAACAGAGAGAAGGAGTAAAGCAAATGCATTATGAGGTTTATTTCATTGTCGTCCATGAAACGGAGTGGATTTTCACCAGAAGAAGAAAACTATGTAGGGCCGAGTATAGCTGTCTGTATTCAACGGAAGTACCCTCACTGAAAGAAAAAGTAGTCATATTGTGTATGGTTCCGGGGATGGAGCTAGATGGAAGTAGATTTAATTTAAGTCTTTTCTACTAAGAAGTGTCTCTCTCAAACTAGAGTGGGTTATCTCAGGGGGGTGGGACGGGACACAGACAGGCTGGACAATCACCTGACAAGGATGCTGAAGAAGAAATGAAGCCCTAGTTGCTAGTCTGAGGATCTCGTGACTTCCCATCAAGTATACTTTCTGCAAAATGGGGAGCCATCTGCATGCACATGGCTAGTTCTGTGGGTGCTGAGGTAAGAAGCTGTCTGAACTAGCAGTTCATCTACATTGAGTGTAGAAACCACTCTTCACGACTTCTCTTGCCATCTGTACTTTCAATTCAAGCAGTCACGAATGGCAATGCATCAAGCCAAATACTTAATTAAACTGAACATGTTTGAGACCAAGCAAAACTGTCAGTGGGGCAGGAAATAATTGACTGTAAATTTTACTTCTGTCTTTCTCCCTTTTACCTAGCTTCTCTCTGCCTAGAGGGAATCTCTGTGTCACCATGCACTTTGTCTTTCCTGTTCACCCCCATGCCTGCACACAGGCTGTGTTGCATCACAGCAAGTGTTCAAAAGTAGCTGTCTCATCAATTGATCCTCCAACCAAGGTCTTAAAAATGGCCATTGTGTTGACTCCAATTCATGGCGACATCCTGTAAACTGCACACCCAACAGTTTCCAATGCCTTTCTTCTGAGGCACTTCTGGGTGGCAGTGGACCTCTAATCTTTGGATTAGTAGCGGCACGTGTCCCATTTACTCCATCCAGGGACTCCTTGACCCTCCAAAGCCTGACTAAAGCTCCATCTGCCCCTGGCCTTCTCCTGTGAAACAGCTGATGGTTTCAAACTGCTAGCCTTGTAGTAAGTAACTACTACACCACCAGGGTTCTTCCAAACAGTACCAAAAGTGTAAAATAGCTCATTATAAAATTTTAAATGCTATTTGAGTATTCTGGGTCAAAGTACCATAAATGCATTAAAATTAATTTTATTTGTGTTGTTTTACTGTAAAATAAATAGTTACTGGAAAATCGAGAATTAGCTTTAAATTGCTTCTTTTATTTCACACATAAGATGGTAAATCAAATATTGTTATTACTACTATGATTCTAGTTCACACAGGTATGGGTTTATTTCAAACAAACTGAGTTAATCAGTACAATCTCTACAATCAGTAGATGGCTGCAGGCAAGTACTCTCAGAAATAGACCTCTCTCATTTAGAATTCAAACCCATTCACTCAAGTACTCCCTCAATGCAAGAATACTTTGTTCTATTAAACTGGCATTCCATAATGCTCACCTTCCCTACATGATCTCGCTGAAGACAAAGCGGGTGCATAAGCAAATGTGGTGAAGAAAGCTGATGGATCCCGGCTATCAAAAGACAGAGCATCTGGGGTATTAAAGACTTGAAGGTAAACACATGGCCATCTAGCTCAGAAGCAACAAAGTCCACACTGAAGAAGCACACCAGTCTGTGTGATCATGAGGTGCTGAAGGGGTCAGTTATCAGGCAT
>NW_022103904.1:15544689-15581199 GCF_000313985.2 Echinops telfairi
AAAATGAGGAGCTGATACCAAGGGCTCAAGTAGAAAGCAAATGTTTTGAGAATGATGTTGGCAACAAATGTACAAATGTGCTTGACACAATGGATGTAAGTATGGATTGCGACAAGAGTTGTAGGAGCTCCCAATAAAATGGTTTTAAAATAAATAAATAAAAATAAAAAGAATCCAAACCCACTATCATTGTGTCTGTTCCCACTCACAGTGGCCGACAGGATAGAATAGAAGTGCTCCATAGGGTTGGGTTTCTGCAGCTATAACTCTCTACAGGAGCGGGCAGCTGCATTCTTCACCCAGGAAACGACTGGTGGGTTTGAACCATTAACCATTCAGTGAGCTGCCCAAGGCTTAACCCACCATGCCACTAGGACTCCTTAGTTTCATTAGGGAACCTTAAAAAATGGATACTCTTTTGCCATGGGGGATTTTTGAGGTCAGAGTTAATATTAAATTTTTAACAAAATTCAAGTCAATAACTTCTCAAATCATTATAAAAATCATTCTATAAACTTTGCAAAAACTTTATAGAAATATTGCCCCACACAATTGCAGTTTTTAGATAGATCACATGTTTAAAGGAAGGCAAGGAAGACTATTATCCTCCATAAGGAAGAAGTGATGGCTGAAGTCCAGAAACTGGTAGAGTGAGACCTAAGAATTGATACTGCTGTGACAGCTACAAAGATCCCTGTTGTTGCAAGGGGGTAGGCCTTGGGCTTTTAATCAAAAGGTTGGCAGTGTGAACCCGCCATACCTTACATAGAAGAAAAAGGAGGCAGCTTGCTTCTGCACAGATTTACAGCTTGGAAACCCCATGGTACAGTTCTGCTTTGTCCTACAGGTTGTTAGGGGGCACAATAAGCTACTCAGCAGCAGCGGTTAGTGGGCAAAAGCCACTGAAGATGGGCCCACACAGTTTGTTTTTGATTTACAAAGAAATTGTGCCAATAATATGGAGTTCCTTTCTGGAACCCCTGCCCCCCACCCCCCAACCTCCCGCCAGTTTCTCCTATTATTAACATTTATCTTCCATTCAGGTAGTATATTTATTAAAATTGATGAATCAATTTTAGTATATTATTAGCTAAATATCATAGGTTATGTTGGGATTCATCCAATATGTATGGATTTTGACAAAGGCATATTTTTGACAGATGCATTGGTGGCATAGTGGGCCATAGACTGGCTGGTAAACACGAGGTCAGCAGTTCAAAGTTACACTGCACCACAGAAGAAAAACAACTCACCCATAAATATTCAAAAAGTCTCAGAAACCCACAGGGGCAGTTCCTCGGTCCTATAGGGTCACTTAGATACGGTGTCTATCATTACAGTATCATACAGAATAAATTCATTGCTTTAAAATGTGGCATTTTCAGTTTTAAGTGACCATCTTTACTCAGCAAATATTCAGTCTGATGGGTGACAAGAGTGATGAGCCAAGATCAGCTAGTTCTGATTTTTCTATATATCTTTTACCAGCAAGATAGAAGCTAGTGAAGATGATTTTATGGAATGAACTATAACTGGGAGGAATCTTGACTTTTCAATATCATTCAGAGAGCGAGGTCCAATCAAAACCGTGGCTTCTGAGGGGCTCTCTGCTGTGTCAGGTGGACTGAAGACAGGCTGGTCATTGTGTGCTTCGAGAGCCCTACAGCTATGAAAGCTCAGAAACTCCTGGTGGCTGTTTTGGAGATTCCAAAAGGGTCATCCTATTAGATTTTCTCAGAAGACACAGGGCAATCGTGGGAACTTTTTAGGGAAAAAAAATTAAGACAATGAGCAATTGCTTTGGTAAGAAAAAGGCATGGGAAGTAGTGTTAAGGAATTTTTTCTTTCACAACCAGGCACATTAGAGGGCTAGCAGTCCTAGAAGGGTTTCATTGGGAAACCTCACCCCATCTTCCCTGCAGTTCTGATCTTGCGCCTCAAAACTATGTTCTGTTCCCCAAACTCAGAGACTATTTTAAAAGCAGCACAGTCTGGGTCCATCAAGAATGTCAAAACCACTGCTAATATGGTACCAGTTGAAAAGCGCAGAATCCTTTAGGCGAGGCTTCCAAACCAAAGCACTAACAACCACTGGGTCGGTTCCAACGCATATCAACTGTACAGGCAGGGTAGAGCTGCTCCGATGGATTTTTGATATTATAACTTTATAGAAGTAGAAGGCCTCATCTTTCTTCCTCGGAGTGACTGATGGTTTCACACTCCTGACCTCATGGTTAGCAGCCCAACAGATAACCACTACGCCACCAGGGTTCCTGAGAGGAGGACTAGAAAAACCACCCTTAGAAATGTATAGACTTAGTTGGAGGATATATCAAGCAACAATAGCTTCACATTTTGGTATCTTTTGTTTAATAAAGTAGTCTATGGCTTTTTAGCAATACTTTTTTGATTTACCCTAGTATTTCTCAGAAAAAGTGATTAACACTCATTTAAAAATATTATCCTCCAAACAAAGACTATCCAGGATTTCCACATCTCGGAGTGACTGTAACTTGGAATTTCTGCTTAGGCTCTGAATGGAAATAACCCAGAACAACATGTTTGGGGCAAGAATACACAGAGCTGGCTGTCTATCATGACAGGGTTTTAGAAAACATTCCGTCAGTTATTAAAAAAAAAAAAAAGGTTATTGAAATTGGAGAGACAATTTACAAACACAAACCCTTAAGAGAGTCTTTCACACCCTCAGCTATAAAGTGAAGCACAGACATCAGCGTTAAGACTACATACTAGTTATAATAATTTAAAAATGATAGTGAATGCAGTCTGTATAACGACAACATTTATCTCCATTATCTTCACAGGATTAAAGCCACTTCACTTAAAACCACAGCATTCTCTGTTGAATACTAATTTCATGAAAGACTACTTAAACTGTAATGCTAAAATTAAACAGTAGCTAAACCGGCTAACCATTAGTTGTTATTATTTAGCAGTATGGTGGAACAGAGGCCAAAACAAGTCTTTGGGCCATGGGCAGATTCACTTTTATTGCCACCGTGCTCAACTGTAGCCCGCAGAGATATTGAGAAAGCCGTCCAAACCCTGCCTGATTCCAAGACTAATAATAAAAATAATCAGACAGCTACCTCCAGGGCTATCATAAAAAGTCCTATTCTCACTTCAGCAGGATTTCACTTAAAGTGTGATGGTCCTTCATTCTGAAAAGAAGAACGGCTGTATTTACTCATGGTTCTGTAACTGCAGCAGCACCTTTGTTGGCGGCCTTCTATCCATCACACCCAGCCTGCTAGAGAAAGGCACTGAGTGTTCACGGCTTCACTGGAAGCATTCCCCAGCCGTTTCAGTGGAAATCAACAGCCTGCAGCCACATCCCCTGAAGGGGAAGTCCTCTTCTGGCAGCTTGCCTTGCAAAGACACACCCTGACCTGCTCTTGAAAGATCTCTGTGGCTGAGCCCCACTGCTGAAAGTGGGGCAGGAACGACTCTTCAGTTAATCTAGTGACTGCAAATGTCAGGTGCTTCAGAGCCCATGATGGGTGTGGAGTACACTGTAGGAAAAGAGGTCCATAGCCACCCAACAAGAGCTAGCGTTCTGAGAATCTCCCTACCGTTGGCATACTATCTCTGGGTGTGCAAATTGTTAACAACTTGGCTCTTTAACTTAAAGTTTGGAAGTATGAATCTGCTCAGAGGTGTTCTTGGAGAAAGAAATCGGCTCATTGACACCTGGTTGGGTTTTAAGCACTTCAAGAGAAAACACCCCAGGGTAGCCAGCTCATCCACAGGGGCAACTGAAGAAGTCGCCTCGGCATTTGTACACACTTCCTTTGGGCGTCATACATTTTTAAAAGTTAACTAAAAAACCTTTTGTTTCCCTAGAACCAAGTTCAATCCCATGTTTTGAAGGATATTTTGAGGTTATACTTTTTCTAGAAAAACCAATCAAACAAACAGAAACAGAAAAACCACTGGAATGACACTTCATATAAACAAGGCCGCTTTGCATTTTACAGTTCTTCAAATGAAAATAACAGTAGTAATAATAATATATTAAAAATAAGATATCTAAGCCTCTTCTAATCACACTCACTTAACAACAAAACAAAAAAGTGCCAAGGGAGCATTCTTTTTATTAATGGGTAGAGGCCAACATTTCTCACCTATGATACAGCAAAGAATCATTTTGAACCAATTCTTTTGTTGTTGGGCAAACTCTACTCACCCTTTAATGCTCTACCCTATACATCACCCTATAGGATCACGCCTTCATTAAACACACATACAGACTCACATTGCCACCCACAAAATTATTCCTTCTTTAAAACTTTTTTTGTAGTTGTCAAGCCATTAGCATTGTATTTAATCAATAACGTTCAAATATATCAGCTCTCAAAAAAAAAAAAAGTAACTTACACCATTTTCCAGTTCCTGTGGTGTAAATACTTCCAACCATGCTTGATTTCAAGATAGCAACAGTCAACAGTTTAACACTTGCAGATTTTCTGAATATTTATCAATCAGCAGGTTCTAGCTGTCTCCAGCACACCACTACATTAAGCACACTTTTTGAGTTCCCTATATGTTTCTATTATCGCACAAATCCTAACAGGCAAGGGGCTCACAATTGTGAGAAAGATCGGTCGTAATCTGTGAAATGTAGTCCCTGTTAAGACCTTGAAGAAAACTGGGCTTATCAGGTGGAGGACAGCACTCTAGGGTCAACCACGCTCTGTCCCTACAAGCGACTTACCAAAGGCAGCTTCCTGAGGTGGCCTGCACACTACAGAAAAGGTCCTTATTTAATTCAACTAATTCTGAGGAACTTTAAAGCCAATTATTAGGCCCCTGCTCTACTTTTGCATACAAACAGGGTTATGTGTGTGTTTTTTTTTAAAATGGGAGCAGGGCTATATTTATACTTCCCAAATCAGAAAATGTCCTAACCAGAGAGGACAGGTGGCAACTGGCAACCACAGCACAAACCTACTTTTTTTTTTTTCCATTTCTTTCTGAAACCCCATGTAGAAGGAAAATTAACGACATGTCGGTTGGTTGTTTTACACACAGAAGCAGCTCTTCTTTCAAACATAAAACTGGGACCAAAAACCTGGCCACAGAGAATATTATTTATCCATTTACTCTGATAGCATCTGTAACCTAAGAGTCTTCTTTATTCCCCTTAAGTACATTAATCATGTACAGTGTAATTTTGAAATTAAGTTGTCAAAACATAAAAAAAAGAATATGGGTCTGTTTCTAAAAACACACAACTTTTCAAAGTCCACATGTATCCTGGCAGACACAATGAGAGCTAGACTCGTGGTTGAGGATTTGTGACATGTTTTTTAGGGGTTTCCCTATTCTTTTTCAATCCATATTTCAGGTTCTGCCATAATAGTGACTATTAAAAATAATCTCAAAGAGTCATGCAAATACCGGTCTCCAAAATTTGCAAAGCTCTTAAGAATGGGATGGAAGGAATGATGAGAGAATGAAAGTTAAGTGGCATTACTTCAACGGAGGCTGTCATCTGGGGATATTTGAAAATATGTATATATATTTGAAGTGTCTAGTCTGGGCTACAGTAGGGTTACTTGCATTCAAAGGGCAATAGTGTGGGCTGCTATGCATCAGGCAATGAGTGAGATACTCCCTCATACGACAAAATTATGTCTACTCAAAATATCGGTTGTGCACAATGACAAACAGCAACTTGGTTTGATGAATATCAGATTTGCCCTTAAATTCCTTAGTCAACTTAAGGTTCTCTCTACCATCCTGCACATCCTCGTGTCACTGAGATAGCAATAGTCTGGTCCTATTCATTCCTTCTGTGACCATTTACTAGACATCTACTACACGCTAAGGGGATAGCAGGTTCTGGGGATCCAACAGTGGGCAAACTAGAGTCAAGTTTTTTTACACAGAAACGGTAGTATGTGCTTCTGTAAAGAAAATAAAGCACTGTCAGGATAGAGAGTGACAAGGAAGACTTAGGTCATGTCAGAATTCTAATTAGAGATTCGAAGTTATGATGCAGAAAGCCACAAAGAGACCTGCAGGAAACTTTCCAGGTCAGGGATCTAACAAAGGTCCTCTTGTCTGCTCTTCCATGACTGATTCCCACCTCCCCGTATTCTCCTCTTACGCTCTCGTGGAGATTTACCTCATTTTTTTTTTTTTTGGTAAACCATTCTTACTGGCTTTCAAACATATTTAAACATCTCCCTCTTAAATAGAAAAGACCAATCTGGAAATTATTCCCCTAGGCTTACCAGACCTTCCCCAAATGATATGCTTTCAGTTTTTTTTCCTCTCTAAGGAAATTGAATAAAGAAAAACCAAGAAACAAAAAACTCAATAAAACACAAAAGTCGGTGGCCTGGAGCTCAGCAAAGTTTTCTGCTGAGGCTCTTGTTATAAAGTACTTCACAATAGAGCAGGCTGGAGCTCAGCTGCAGCCAGTGCTCAGATGCTGCTAGATAATGCTTCTCCCTAGCAAAAATGGGGTTTATCTGTTCAGAAGAGATGCACTTCACAGATAAAAATGACTTCCTCTAACTGCTGATTAGATAAGCAGCCTTGAGATCCTACCCAAAAGCTGGCTGCCCAATCTCCAGTTAAACACAACCCCACAGTTTTTTCATTCCATCATAAAGAGTTCCTCTCTTCTCTACTACCAGGCTGTCTGAGCAGAACTACCTTGCCAGCCTGTCCAAGCAGTGCATCTAACCTCAGTACTCTTCAGTACTGTCTTGTTATGCCTGAGTATTGAAAAGAATGTGAGGTTTGGCTAACCAATGGCAAAAATATCACCATCAGTTGCCATTCAGCCCACATGGCCTCAGGAATCCCCAGGTGTGTCAGAGTAGAATGGTATTTATATATAACGGGCTTTCAGTGGCTGAATTTTTGAAAATAGACTGCCACACCATTCTCCCACAGCATATGTGGATAGACTCGAACTACCAACCTTTCAGTTGAGTGCCTCAACTTTCTGCACCACTGGGGACTCTGAGAAATGTACATTCCTATTTCAGTTCTAGAACGCAGGAATGATGAAAGGTATTGCTTCTGTTGAACTTCAAAAAGAACTGCGTCTAGGTTTAACAAATATTTTCCATTTAAATTCTGAAGATTTATACTTCTACACATATTTTCCTTGATTTCAGTGATAAATTAGATTCCCCCCCCACCAGCTTTTGCTCAAGGAGAATAAAATTGAAGGACCCACAGGTCTGCAGACTCAGTACTGAGAATACTTTTTCCTCCATTCATCAGAGAGCCTTGTGACGATAACAAATCCCCGGATGTTAATTAACCCTGAAATACATGATCACAATAAAACCCTGTGGGAGTGTTTCATTTACGTAAAAGAAAAAAAAGCACGTACTAGACTGGAACTATTCTGTTGACATTGAGTTGATGCTAACTCTTGGGGACCTCATGTGTAAAAGAGTAGCATACGTTTTCTTGGCTATAATTTTTACCAAGCAACTTACCATTTCATCCATAGCACTGCTAAATGGGTTTTGAACTGCCAACCTTTGGATTATTACCATATAAACCATTTGGACCACCTAGAAATCCTTTCTAGAATGTAAAGAGACACACAGATTATGCATAATCTTCCTATATCCAAGTCCCTGGCAGGCATCACATTTCCTTTTACACAGGAGTTACTACTGCACAAAATTGTCTGGATTCTCGATTCATGTGGTCAAGTCGTTTGTTACATCTGCTCAGCCCCACATCGGTATCGGTTCTTCCACTGACTCAACCACTCCCTACAAGCTTGGGTAAGCCATCTTTCTACTGCAGTAACTGTACGCTTTTGCCATGGGTGTTTGTTTGTTTAAATTTATAGACAGCTCCGGATTATTAATGAGATTTATTCCCAAATGTGGCTTTAAATTGAATTTGTAGGAAGTCAGAGCAGATGCTCTGACTAATTTCACCTTACTTTAGCGCCAGGAAAGGCTCAGTAACTTAACGGCTGCACAGGCAGCGAATAACGATGACTGTGATGAAGAAAGTGTTGCTAGTAGGGGTTAGGTCAATCATTTAAGCTCACTCATTCACTGCCATGGAGCCAATGTTGACTCACAGTGGCCCTTTGTGGGTTCCTGAGATGGTTACTGTTTACTGGAGTAGAATGCCCACCCAGTCTTTCTCCCACGGAGCGGCTGGTGGTTTTGAACTGCCAACTACATGGATCACAGCCCAAACATGTAAGTACTACACCACCAGGGCTCCATTATCATTTAAAGGTGAGGATGGATTTACCTAACATTAAAGGGCAAGTAGGACTTCACTGTAAATCAGAGTTCATAGCCCAGGGACTTACAGCAAAAGCCTTCACAGGAGTGGTCGCCAAACTCTAACTGGGGTTGTGTCTCTAATCCTTGACCTATCATCTTCCATGTTGCCTTTCTTTCCTGTTTCAGTCCTCTTTCCCTACCATCACATTCACACAGTGACCTCTCTTCACTACCCACAACCTGTCTTGTTTCTGACATCAGTCCACCACCTCTGGCTTCCTGAAGTTGGGAATGTCCCTCCAGGTCTGTTTGCTGTCAGTACAAATGCTAATGACAGGAGACTGTGGTAAACATTATCAAGTCAATTCAGACGCACAGTGACCCTTTATAGGGTGTTTGATGCTGCAAGTCTTTACAGGGAGCAGTTGGGCTTGAACTGCTGAACTTGAAACCAATGCCTAGCCCACGGCACCACTAGGCCTCCTTGTGGATAAAGAAATGTGTACAAATCAAGGAAGAACAGGTGGGTGACTTAACAAAAATTCATGCAGTAAAGAAATAGATGTAAAGAATAATGAATTTTTAAAAAAAATTTTCCCCACAAATGTCTATTTTGTAGATCAATCCTGACATAATGCCCAAATTAGACACTTTTGAGATCTCATAGTCTACAATTTTTAGAATCAATCTTAATTTATTTCCCATTTTTTCTAATCTGAGCATTATATTTTATTGAATAAAACTATGGTTTGCCTTAAGTGGTCACCAAGCACCTCTTCTGCATTAAGCATTTTCATCTACAACCACTTCAGAGAGATGATATTTCTTTTTTTAAAACAACCATTTCAGAAAAAATCTATAATCTCATTAAATAGACCATTGTGATCGTAAAAATTCCTCATTGCCAGAGCTCTCCTTTGCATCTCAGTTAAGTATATTATGCTACATTCTAAATCCTTGTTGCTTCTTATTCTGAACAAGAAAAACCCGAAGTCTATATATATGTATACACACACACACACACACATATATGGACACAGGTGGTGTCAAAGAAATAAGATTCGGTCAAGACCATTCCTGTAGTCTACGCTTGTTTAAACACACACACACACAAACCACAGAGTAAACACTATAGTGATATGTATGTATGGGTGTGTATGTACACACACACATGAGTATAACATGGGAGATGATTTATATCCAAAACTATAGGGGTCCTTCAACATTGGATGAAGCACTGAGGTGAGAAACCATTTTCTTTCTCCTTCTTGAAATACTGCTACCCATTAAACCTTTCTCCCTTGTCATAAGTATTTGAGTCTACCATTTTCCACCAAGTGATTTATTACGATGGGACAGTTCTTATTGAGATAAGATTGTCTAAAGTTGAAAGGCAGTACCAGAGTAACTGCCCAGGACCGGCTTCGCCAATTTTCAAAAGCATTCTTGGTATTTCCAAAACAAACACCCTAAATGCTTCCATATTTTTCAATCACACCATTCCTCCTTGAAATTTCAATAATAATAGCTAGTGCCTGGGTTGGATCTGGCAGTGGCCAACACCCTTAGCAACCTCCTCAATGGTCTTATCCTATTCGAACTAATTTTTCCTCTTTTTTTTCCGACTGTCTTAAATGCATTTATTCTATGGCTTTTTCTTTTAATTAATAAATTATTGTTAGTACTACAGTGTTACACATTCTTTCTTTTAAGCAAAGGCACGCCAGTCTCTGTTTCCTTTCTTTATCTTTAAAATGTTTTACTTAAGTTGCCTCTTTCCTGTGCCTTTCTCTTCATGGCATTGTTAGGTGGTCTCCGGCCAAGTATGTTTGCACCCTCACTTTTAACGCTCAAAAGCGCTCCTTGTTCTTGGGGATGGTGGTGGTGGTGGTGGTGTGTGTGTGTTAGTTAGTTAATAGCCATAGCCACTTGAAAATGAGGAAACTTAAGGCTGTGGGAAGCTGAGAGCCTCACCCAGAGAGCCACGACCAGTTCTTCTGTCCCTAAGATAACTTTTCTTCCAGTCTGCTTGCAGGCCATGTTCCTTCCACCCTATTTACACATCTTAACATTTCAACAACTGCACTTCCTCCTGTGTTTCTTACAACCTTTGGGCAAGGGAGGGGTTTCTTCTGGTTTCCTGTTGTCTGTCCTTTTATACTGTCTTGCTATTCTGGCTTATTCCCATGGTACAGATGAAACATGGTTTCAAATAGGTTTCCCATGATTTACCAATCTTTTTTCTCTTGTCTACTAAGGTGATTTGCATGTTTCTTTTATTGAAATACTATGTTCTTTAAAAGCACTTTAATAAATAGCATGCTACTAAAGTTAGTTGACGCCTTTTAAATACTCGCAAATGACAGTTTCTAAAATGCGACTACTGTGGAAAGCAGTTGATGCTTCCTTTGATGCTTCTTTCTACCATTCTGTCCCTGGGGCTCTCTTATTCTCTCTCCTCAAATTTCTGCCCTCTCTAGCCAATGGCTTCCCCTAGGGTGAGTCATCTGGGCTTCTGCACAGGCTGGCTGGGGTGCAGTGGCCCCTAAGTCCTTTGACTGCCTCGTCCCCCTCGATAGAAGACAATCTCAGAAATAGTGTTTCAGAGCTCTGGGAAAAATGCTTAAATGGCTTTCCTTGCCTTTTCACAGAGGCTACATATACTATTTTCAAATCAAGCAAAGAGGTTATACCCAGATTTTCACATTTATCATTATTCTGAAGTGCATATTCTATAAACTTGATCTTGAAAGGAAAAGTAGACTGAGTATCTTGTCACACATGAAAAGGGAACATTGGGAGGCACCCACAGGAAATAGCAAACCTACCCCAAACCCCAAAATAACACCTGCACTTGGTACATGTTAGAATTAAGAGCACAATCTAAACAAAACACAGTCTGGTAACCACTCAGGAATACTTCACTGATCTCTATGACAAAATAATCTTCAATCTAAAGTACATAGGGGGCAATGTTTTTAGTACATATTTTAAGACATTTATAAAAACTACTAATTTAGTTACATAAAACGAACTGTGTATTGTTTGCTACTCTCCAGGAATCAGCCTCACTTTCAGTTCTCTAAAGGATGCCCACACAGCAATTATGGCCTCATGCTTTATAGCGATTTGGGTGAGAGGTCACCTAGTTTCTCTGTAATGACCCTGAGCTGCCTAACTCTGGGAGTTGGGCCCACAGTTCACTGGAACAGTTCACAGACCTATAAACTTCTTTGATTCTTGGTTTCTGAGCTCCTTGGTTTGTGTCCACAGGACACCTTTGCAAACTTTTTTCACATATGATGTCATCAGCTTACTGTTTTTATTTTCTGGAAAGAAACCTGCACAGTATGATAAAACAATATCACTTTCAATCTTAAATATAATCTTATAGTTAAACACACATTTCTTTTAAAGCATGTTCTTCTAAATCCTAATTTTGGGAAACCCTGAAAGGATTGATGTAGTGTATTACATGATTCAAAAATGTATCCTATATTTCCACTTACCTTTCTATAAAAAGCATTCATTTTCTAGTTGGAAACAATAATTGTTCCTGTATTTTTCTTCTTGCCCTATCCATACTGAATGGCTTTAGCCACTATCCCTATCTGCTAGCACAATTAATTCTAATAGTTCTATGTATCCATCTATCTATCTTTCTTTCTCTATATTTATAAATGAAACCATTACACACAAAGGCAACTTGGTTTCAAATATATATAAAAACACATAAAATATGCGTTTAGCTATTTCTCTAGATCGTCCTACAGGAAGGTGATTGCAATGACATCCATGACCCTGAGAATCTGACACATACTTGCTCTCTATAGCTGTGGAAGCTCGTGTAGCTGATCCATGTATGGTCCACTTTGCCTAATTATTGCATCGTATACCCTCTCCCTTATATTATTCAGTGCAAAAGGAAAAGATATATTCTAAGGAACTATTGACTCATTACTCAAAATTCAAACTCACTGCCACTGAGTCGATTCCAACTCAGAGTGACCCTATAGGATACAGTAGGACTGTCTACCTGGGTTTCCGAGGCTAGAAATCTTTACAGGAGCAGAAAGACTCACCTTTCTCCTGTGAATTGTTTGGTAGGTTTGAACTCCTGACCGTGTGGTTAACAGTTTGATTATATCATTAGCTCACTGAAATGTAGGATAATGGAATAAAAACTACTCTTTTGAGTCAAAAAACAGAGATTCTTATTCTGATTGTGCTATTTGATTTAAGTTAATTCACCGAAGTTCTTCTCCAGGCCTCTGTTTGCTTGTAATAAAGAGGGCTCCACTAGTTTTCTAAGCATAAACTGCAATGTGTGCAAGTTAACTATTGGAAAGATTGGTGATGCTCAATGACCATTACTTTTATGAGAAGGGCATGTAAATGTACAGTAAATTATATAATCCAGATATTTTCCTTCATATTAAAAAATATTTCTATTCATGCAATTCAAATATGACATGTAAGTCACAGAGGAGTCAGCTAAAATGGTCAGATGTGGCTCTACTATCTTAAAGTTCTAAAGATAAATGGTTCAATGCCACAACACGTAAAATGTGCAGTTAACACTATATACAACCCATAACATTTGCTATTCCTGCAAATACAGTCAAAGGGAGGACACGGACAATGATGTTTGTGCTCATGTGGTGGCAAGTGCTCCTCAGCTGTAGCACTGGGAGCATGTGAGTCTCTCAGCTGCAGTGAATTCTTTTCCCCCTTTGCTGATTTTAATTTCTGGTTCCCTTAAAGTGATGGTGAGGGAAAACAACAGGTAAAATGATTCCAGACACTGAGCCACTCACTTTTTACACAGTTGTCATAGGAGAAGCGCATGTACTAGCCTGCAAAAAGGATACCGTGACCAGCTGACTTACCAACACTTCTCTCGTTCTTGGAATTCTGCTGCCCTCCAGAAGTGGTGGACAAGTCTTCTGGGACAGGCATGGGCTCGTCGCCATCATCAGGAGTATCGCTTATAGGAGGGCTTTCCTTTCCTGAGGAGATAAGCAGCAGCTTGAGTTCTGATGGCCAGCTCTTGCTAGCAGGGCAGGCATCCAGGGAAGCTCCAGGTGCCTGGGTTTCTTTCAAGTTTGGTTAGAGAGAATGAGGCTGCATGAGGCGGCTGCAAGTGGACTGAATTAATACTTCACTATTGGAGTGAACAATGACTATTATTTTATAAGTAGGAAAACGTGTGATTTTTCAGTTTATAAAATAACAATCATTGGCAAAAAGAGCTCGAGAGAGAAAGAAGTGAGTGGGGAGGAGAGAAGAAGAAGCTATGATAAAGGAAAATAAAAATCCAATCCTAGAGATTAATATTTTAAAATGATGGTATATTTGTTTCCATGTGTACACATATATCATTGATAACATGTGAAGACGCATTTTTTTTGTTTCAAAATTAATCAAGCTTAAGCATTGAGTGCCTTGTCAATAGCTTGTCATGGCGGTTTGTCACATTTGTACTGACTGTGTAATACTCCATTGCATGAGTTGACTAGAACGTCTTTAAACCCTTCTGTTAATTCCGAATCAGCTTTTTTTTTACTAATTTAAAAAATGACAAATTCCTGTTCTGCCAAATTTTCACATAGTCTCAATAATTACCATAGTATAAGTCTCTAGGAGTGTATGGTTGGGTTGAATGACATTAACATATTTAGGGCTCCTGACCTCTTTGGCCATTTTTCCCCTCTGGAAGGCAGGTCCCGTTCTCCTCTTTCAGGCCTGCTTTCCCACACCCTCACATTATTATTTTTAGGACACAGCAGCAGGGGGAATGTTTTGTCTGCTTCCTAATTTGATTTAACTTGGGAGGGAGAATCTTGCGAGGCGAGAATGGGCAGGAACCTACCCCGTATCAAAGAGTTCATCAGCATCAACGTTTATCCCTGAAATAGGAAAGGAACCTGCACAAATACTACTATTGTTTGTATTTCATAAAGGTTCCATGTGCTGCGGAGGTGACTTTGACTCATAGCTGGTCTAGGCACGCCATAATAAAACACGGAATGATCCGACAGCAATCTAACAGTCATTTTTATGCCAAGTCCATTGATATCACCATGGTGTCACCCCCTTTCATGGAGGATCTTCTTCTTTGACGCCGACTGTCTAACCAACGGGATGGCTTTCTCCAGACACTAGTTTCGGGGGGTGGGGTGGCGGATAGTGATTACATGCTGGGTTGCTAACCACAAGGTCGGCAGTTCAAAACCACCAGTGGCTCCAAGGGAGAAATACAGGGCTTTCTACTCCTGCAGAGAGTTACAGTCAGGAAAACTCACATGAAACTTGGTCCCGTAGGGTCACGATGAATTGGCATCAACTCCATGGCCGTGAGTTCAGTTCTGGCTTTGTCCCTCCTACTATAACTGAAGTGCATGAGGTGACGTCACAATCGCCTCCCTTTCCAGGAGCATTCTTGGCTGTCCTTCTTCCGAGACAGATTTGTTTGTTTTTCTAGCCTTCGTGGTATGGTCAATGTTCTTCACCAATACCACAAGTGAAATGTATCAATTCTTCCGTCTTTTTTATTAACTGTTCCGCTTTTGCATGTATATCAGGCAACTGAAAATATCACGGTTTGGATGCCAGGTGTATCTTAAGTCTTAAAAATGATATCTTTGCTGTTTGACACACTAAACAGGAAATATGAAATAGATTTGCCCAATATATAATTTGATTTCTTGACTGCTACTTCCATAACTGTTGACTGTGAATCTAAGTAAAATGAAATCTTCAACAAGTGAAATTTTCTCCACTTATCATGATGTTATTTATTGGCCCACTTGTGAAGATTTTTATGTTCTTTATACTTTTTAGAATAAAGTATAAAGAACACAAAAAAGTATAAAGGATTTAGAGTAAATCCCATTTACAATTTACCAAACAGGATTCCATGGGATACTTATATCTATTTTAACTTAAGTTTGACCAGAGGAATCAAAAGATTGGAAAGTATATGCCCAAGGTAGTGGAAAACTGCTCCCGATCACTGCTATCTTTCAGACCTAATTTTAAACTGTCATGAGAAATAAACCACATGTGAGAAAGTGCTGATAAAGACCTCCGTGGATGTAAAATAATCTATCCAAACTTCCTGTAGAAGACCAGTTCAGATGAAGATCCCAAACAAGGATCTTTAGACTGGAATCTCATGTCTGTGGCTAAGATGGCAAATTGATCACCAAGCAAAATGAGAATCCCACACAGACATGCCCACACATTTAAGAGAGTGCACAAATAACGAGGCAAGTATTTTAGTCGACATGTCTAGATATAATGCAAAATGCCCTTGTTCATTTGAATAAATCTCCCAGAAGAGTGACACAAACATTTTAGAGGATTTATAAGACCAGTATAATCATCCCCAATATATAAAACAGCCTTTACTGGAACAATTTAAAATAGAACCTCCTCAGGTACTGGGGCTATACTTTAGGGAATACTGCTTTCTTTAGGAAATAGACATCACAATTTAATATTCTAACTTAGCTGTAATTACCACAATTGGCATATTTTCAGAAAAAGCATTATTGGGTATATTTGGGTAGCCAATACAAGATGAATAGTTAAGATGGGCCAGGATTGTAAGAAGTTCCCAAGGAAAAACAAAAGGCCAGAGAAAAACTGATTGAAAGTGCTCATATTACACAAAAAACATGACAAGTAATGATAACTAGATATTATAGTATTATTTTCACAAATTATTTTTTAAATGGGGAAAACCTGTACAGGTGAAGACAGAACATATATGGAAGCATTTTGCAATTTTTCTTATAAAATGGCTGGTCTAGAGTAGTGGTCTCAAACATGAGGGGTCTTGGTGGGTGAGCAGGTCAGAGAACTCTTTTTTTGTGTGTGAGGATAATCTCACACAAAAGTTTATAAGATGAGCATTGCATAGTGTAGAGGCTGGAAGCTACAGAAATCTAGGCCACTTGCCTTCCTGAAGAATCCTTAAGATGCCCCTCCTCTAATTCGCAGTGAAGACCACTGAACCAACAAGCTAACCCAGTGACTGGATGTTTCTAGGGAGACTGCAGTGTGCCTTTGTGTTTAAAACACTGTGATGGGATGGTTTTCTCCGGATTCTTACTAGGATCTTTCCTATTTTAACTTTGTAATACTCCATTATGCTGTGGGGTCAATTCAAAGAACAAATTGTTATTTAAATAACAATCATAGGACAAAGGGAGATTCATAAAAAAAAACACAATTCACCCCATGAAAGAGTGCCTGATTTTCAACTCAACTCATGTAGATGTGCTTCTTTACAATTCATCAGCCTGGTGGATCTCCTGCACTGAATTGAATGCTAGCTCTCCACTTTTCCTTATCTTACATTTCAGAACTTCTATTTTCTCTATGTGGAAAAGAAAAAAAAAAAGAAATAATGAAACCAGTAGGGATCATGATGCTAAAATACCAGGGGTTAGATTGGATCAATAGGAGCGCTCTATGCAGAAGGAACACATGGGGAGAAGGGGGAATAAAAATTAGTCTCAGAGTATATGGTGATAGCAAGGCAGAACTGGAATATAACAAAGCTATATATATTCATATACTTCCTCTCCAAGAATGCCTTTTAATTCAACAAAGTCGGGCCTTAACTTGGGGGTTGTTTTTAAGAAGTCATCTGATTTGCCTAAAAGCCCCTGCAGTTTGAGTCATGGTTGCTGTGACATTAACCACACACACACACACACACACACACACACACACACACACGAGCCTTTGTACCCCAGGACCCTGACATTCTCAATGCTGGAGACTTACAGTGAAATTTTACCACTTCATGAAAATGTTCAAGGTAGGCAGAAATACTTTTACATGTGAATTCTCACAAAATTCTTAAAAACAGCCATTTGGTCATTAAAACACACACACAATATCAATGATTTATAAGGGGAAAAAGAGATAAAATTATGAAATTGAGTAAATGTCACAAATATTTGTACAGGGAACTAGGAGTTAGTTGATCTTTGATGTACTACTGGCTTGGTCAATGACAGTAAGGGACAGGAGATGTGCCACTACTTTCTTCATGTAGGTGAGAAAACATGCATCACCGGTGGTTATGCAAATACAATACAAGAATATGTATGAATGTGAATATATCAAATAAATGTATGGCAATTCATTGTAAACTATAAGATCCCATATTTAAAAAGTTGTATAGTTAAAAGTGCATGTACAATAATGTATATAAATACTATACCTTGAAGAGAGTAAGAGCTCATTCATTTAAATGGAGTAATTTGGAATATGCAATAAAATTTCACATAATTAGAAAAATAAAAGAAACTTCCAGCTAAGTTATAAATACACCCAATTCATTTCCAAGTGCCTACACTTCAAATGTAGTTATTCAGTGATGCAAACAGTTAAGCAATTGTGGCAGTTACATAATCTCCTGTCATCTTGCAAAGGGGTGGAGTCTAACCTGTCAATCAGGCCATAGCCAATGATGCCTCTGTGTGGGCATGGCCTTTTCCTGATTCTGGGAACTCCTGTATTCCTCTCTAGAGATGGGAATTACTCTCTGCTTTGTCTTCCCGCTGACAAGCCACATGGAGCTACACTTATGCAGCCAGAGCCCTGGAGCTGGAGGAGCCACATTGAGACCGATGCCAGCACTGAGATGCTTCCACCACTGTTGGATCCACAAGACTTTCCACCCACTGGTCTGTGATCTTCCTGCATTCAGCATCACTGAATGACTGTGTGAGTTTAATGAGGAATTTATGGACTAGAATTGACGTATGAGGTAATCTTACACTTATGGACTTGATCTGGACTGGGCTGGGATGTGTCCTTAATGTACAGTTGCTCTTTGATATAAAGTTCTCTCTGACCCACATATGAGTGTCTCTGGATTTGTTTCTCTAATCAATCCGGACTAACACAACTCTTGACTAGTAACTTAGTGGTTGGCAGTTTGAACCCTTCCAGAGCTATCTTCGGAGAAATGTCTGTTGATCTGCTCCTGAAAGATCTGAAAGATTCCATCCATTGGAAACTCTATGAAACAGTTTCCCTGCACACATGGGATCAGAATCAACTTGATGCCAATTGACCAATTTTGGTTAAATTTCAAATAACACTCTACCTGTGAGATTTTTGGGGGCTAATTAGATGAGGATATTACATAACCAGTTTGTCAACTGCAAGTAAATTGCTTTTCAAGTGCATTACACTTCCCTGACATGCACGCTTTTTAAACATGCATTTGCTCTCCTGAACATAATTTTTGTAGTAAATAAACATTCAGAATACAGAATCTCAATTCTGCAGAAAAGTGGAAAAGTTTGCGCTCCAGAGACTAAGGTATCACACACACCCCAGTCACCTGATCTCCCTTTGGGATATCTGGTACGTTACTTAAATTTTCTGACTCTTTGTTCCCTATACTGTGTTCCCCTAGACAGCTGTGTCTTTTTCATGTAATTTTCATAAGACTATAATGACACAGATTTTTACATTAATATCTGTTAACTATAAAGCATTCAATGTTATAGTCTACGATTAACTGTATACAATAGTTCCATTGATCCTATGTAAATCTTATTTTCTTACTGAGGTTACGTATGTCTCAACTAGAGGAATATGTCTTATTTTCTGGTTCCAACAAACACAATTCAGAAAACATCAAATATATATTTAGGGTCAACTGGTTCAAGTCATTCATAACAAAGGACAACTACAGAGGTTCCCGAGGTAGAGATCCCTGCCATATGTCCCCCAATTGGAGGAGAGAGAGGATATTAGTACAGATGCCCCTATTTCCCACTGCCACAGGTTAACTCTTTCTATAGAAACCACAGTAAAAAAATAATACACATGTTTAAAAAATATTTTAAAAGTCTGCTAAAACAACCAAAAATTGTAACAAGAAGAAAGGAAGGGAAGTAGGGAAACTGTCGATATGTGGAAATTTTGTCACTTACGAAAATGCTAATTTCATGTGCTTCAACGTAGAAAAATACATTTTTTCCTTTCTTGTGGACAGAATATAACAACGCTGAGTAATTCGTGGGAAAAACGGATTCAGTAACATTACACCCCATTTACTACCAAGCTACTATATATCTGGATGTATCATTCTTATTCCCAAACTAACTGCCCACTTCCCCCAATTTTAGAAATGGAAAAACAAAACAAAACATGACTGGTTTTAATTGGAGAAAAAGCAATCCCATTCTAAAAAGCAGAAAAAGTTTGCTTCCAATCTTCCCTTTATTAAAATGACACAACTCCTTAAACATCCTAAGTACTGTTTAGAATATCCAAAGTTTGCCATAAAGCAAAATATTTTCGATGTTTTAGAAAAATTAACTCATTTGCTAAGTATATACAAACTAAATTTCAGACCAAACCTTAAAAATTCTTTTTTCAACAAAAACAAATTTCTTTTTCAGGAAGTTATGTGTAATAAGGTCTTCCTTCAATCTTCTCCTCACCCATGTTACCATCAACTTTAAGCAGTTACAGTCCCAGATTAATTTAATAGTTAAAGTTAGGGCAAGCAAAATATCAGAGAAAAACGTGGCTTTTGTATTTTTGATACTAGGAGATGAGATCAGAAAGTTGGTCAGCTTTTCCAGAGACAGAACATTCTAGAGATGCTACCCAAGCTAAAGAATTCTCTTCTCATTGTAGGATAGAATCTAGATCAAGCCGTCTCACTCGATTCAAATGCATCACACAAAAGGTTGATTCAGAAGCACCAGGGCCTCTAAAAAGCTACATACACATTTTTCCCCCCTTTTAAATAACTGATGATACTTTGGAGGCCCTTCTGAGGTTTTCTACATTAACACATTATCTTGGGCATATTTCTATACTAATAAACTTTCACTGTCATCATTTTTAGAGTTTTATGGTAAGGCACATGGATGTGGCATGCCTGGTGTGTTTTCTTTGAAATAACTGGAAGCAGGCTGGCAAAGGTACCAATGACATGTGCAGGTCATTCTTATATAGAGGCCAGCCTTCTGGAGTTGACTAGGAGTCTGTGAAACTCTAAAATAGAACATCTTGAAATCCTCAGAGCCCATTGAAACTGAGGCTGGCCATACCTCTGGCACAGTGGTTCTCAACCTTCCTAATGCCGCGATCCTTTAATACAGTTCCTCATGTTGTGGTGAACCGCCCCCCCCCCCAACCATAAAATCATTTTTGTTGCTACTTCATAACTGTCATTTTGCTACTTCTATGAATCAGGTGAGCCCTGTGAAAGGGTCATTCGACCCTCAAAGGGGTCACGACCCACAGGTTGAGAACTGCTGCTCTAGGTCTCTATTGATGAGAAGAACTCTACCTACAACGGCTTGAAGAAATAGATCGCAAAGGGAAGAAGTGTTTCTATGCTCAACAAAATTCTGAATGACACCCCAACACGATGTTATTCAAACGACTTCTTGTCTCTCTTTTAAATGCTACCAAACTATGCGTCAGGGGTCTAGGGTGGATAATCAACCGTTTTCCTGAGTGACATATTTTTTATCCTTCCCAAGTTGCTACGGGTTAAACCGAACTGATCACAACCTGGAAGGTTTTTCTGTTAAGGTATTCAAATTGGGACAATTGCTAAGAGTTGCAGTTAAACTTGGCTAGAAAGCCCATCTGGGTCTTTATTTAGGCACAAGAGCAGCCCACTTCCTCTTCCAGGAGCACGACCGGCACTTGGAGCTCTGGTGCCCTGTGGGGCAGTCCTCATGGTTTCCCATTACAGTTCTCTCCCAAGTGTCTCACCTGAAATTTGGGACATGTCTTGACCATCATCTGCTTCCATTGTCCTTAGGGTATCTGAGAAAGAGAGGAAGGGATTTTAGTTTAAAGCAAAACACTAATAAGATATGAAAAGAGAAAAAGATCAAGAAACCATATGATATTGAACAACAAGGTTATCTAACAAGAATAATGCATTTTCCTCCTCACATACTTGCTGAAGTATCGGACTGGCACCGACCTCGATCCTTTTAAAAGCAGCATTACAAAGATTTATAAAAATACCATTACAAGCACAGGAGGACCAAATTTGTTATTTATTGTTAATTTCCTACTGCATAATAACCCAAAATGCAAACTGACTGCAACAAAATTAAGCAGAAAATTAAATGGCCCTGGGTCATTGTAGGCACAGAATTCATTCTCTTGGCTGATCCATAGTTATGTTCTTTCTAATTTACTGAGCATGCATCGATGAACCTTGAGTCAGCTTGGTGACACGCGTACAATCAGCAATCAAAAAACGAAGCAATTTGCTGAAGAATGTCTCATTTACCCAGGCAGGGCTGCATAGCTGAGCGGCAACCGCACTACTTCCATCAATAATGAATACACCTCCAGCCTGGCAGATGGGCCATGCCGGTGCTTCTGTCTTTGTCCCTCACTCTTTCAAGGCCCTTGCCTCACTTCACCAGCACTCGGGCCCAGGCAGAAGTGAAGCTCACAACAACAGCAAAACAAGCTGAAGAGAGAAGAGGGGCCCAAACCTTCCTGTTCTGCTGACACATGGCTGGCTCCACAGATTAACAAACAAGCAAACAAAACAAATGCACAATGGGAAGATAAGGCTCTTCTGTTGCAACAGTGCAGCCTCCATAGATTGCATTCTAGGCGCCCACAAACATGAGGGAGAAATCCTGTGCTTTAGTGGAGGATAAAGGGCTTTCTTGAGTTGTGCACTTGGGGTACTGGCTTGCCACTCAACACTCTGCAGTTCCCATGGTCAGTGGCAACCAAGCATGCAAAATCTGTGTCCAGCAAACAGTAACCTCAGCAAAACTTGCTCGTGGATTATGCTCTGCAGACAACCTACCGTAGATAACTTTTGGAACAGGTACTAACTCCACTAGCAGTTACCTAAACCTAAACCAGGTCACTTTAGGTCATTTTTTACTGGAGATGGGTGCCTCTGCCTCTTGGGTTCCAATATGTGCATTTTTGTTGTGAGGCCTTTTTCAGAAGAAACCTGAGACAGAGATTTCAGGTGAGCTGATTCTCCAGGTAGACTGGAGAGTCAGCCCAGGTGGGGATGGAGGCTGGTTTTTTTTGTTTGTTTGGGGTTTTTAAGAAAATATTTATATTTATTTTTCCTTTTTAGTAATATCAGTATAAGTTATAAAGAAGATATGATTGATAATCATTTAAACTGAGTAAGAAGGGTTTTCCTCTACTTGGGAGAGACAGTTAACTACTTTGAACGCGAATCTCCGTGGTGAGTGAACGAGCTAGCCTGTGACCACAGTACAGAAAAGGTCCCAGGGCCCACGTGTTTCAGTTCCACGACCGAGGGTCCATGAGCATTCTACAGCCAGATTAACTATGCTGAGAATCAGGCACAAACATGCGAAAGCAAATCTTACTTTCAAAGCAGTGTGCCGTAAGTCTGAGACACTTTTACAATAATAGAAAGAAAAGAGGGACGACTCCTCTGAAATGGTCAAAACAATTATAAAGAGGTCCGTTCAAATGTGGAAAATCTTGGTTCATAGTCAATGTGCAACCTGAGTATGAAAGTTAAGAACTACGTTTTGGATTTTGGATGGTAAGTATAATATTGTACTGTGGTATAGAACCCAGTTTAAAAATGTCCTTGAATTGCTGTATAAAGTGTACAATAAAATTCAAATCCTGTTGTGCACCTAGGCCATTCCAACACAAAACTTTTAAATTTGACTTTAAATGTTTCTATTACAAAAATAATACATCTTTAAACTTGTTTTTTAATGTAACAGTCTATAATTTCCATCACTTCTCCCTGCTGTCAAGTCAATACTGACTCATATAGCTGCCCCATAGGACAGGTTGGAACTGCCCCTGTGAGTTTCCTAGACTGTATAATCTTATGGGAGTAGAAAGCATGCACATCTTTCTTCCAAGGAGCTGTGGTAGGTTTTGAACTGCGGATCTTAATGATTGCAGCCCAATGCATAACCACTTCGCCACCAGGGCTGCTTTTCCATAGCTTAGGAATATTACGGTTTCTCTCTCTCTCTCTCTCTCTCTCTCGTGTGTGCATATGTACATATACATACACATATATACATATACATTCATACACACATGTATTCTGATACATATATTCATAATATAAACTGTGTATGTATATACATATTGAATGTGCTACACATTTAATTCCTAATAGGATACTAACTATACTAGACAATAGTATTTTTAAAATATTTTTATTTCATATAAAAACTGTCATTTTATTTAACAAATAAACATCTATATCACCATTTTAACGGCTCTGCACTCACTCTACCCAATTCACTGTCATGGAGTCGATTCTGACTCACAGTGGGCCTACAGGACATAAGACGGTAAATCTTGACCAGAGTAGAAAATCACATTTTTCTCCTGTGGAGCAGATGGTAGTCTGAAGCTGCTGACCTTTTGGCTTGTAGTCCAATGCTACCAGGGCCCTGCTGGCTCTACTTAAGTGATCCCATTTTAAAAAGGAAAAAATTCCCAAAGCCCAGCTTTCCACTCACTGATGGCTTAGCTACTGAAGCCCAACTGGAGAAAACCCCTTCCAAGGGTGATACTGGGTGACCCTTACATTTGCTGTTAAGAGATGAATCAATAAACATTTGAATTCCGCTTAACACACAGGTGTTTCATGGGGTACTATGAGAGAATACATCAATCACAAGGGAGGACACGAGAGCTCCGTGCCCAGCCTGGTCCCAGACTAGGCCATGCTCTGTAGAAACCCCCTTACTCTGAGCAGTCACCTTGCACGTTTAATGCCAAGGTCCCTTGGTAACACACCTGGGAAAGGCAGATAATGTACATGGAGGCTACTCTTCCCAGAACAACTCTCTTCTCGGCAGGAGGCTGCACACTTAGGACAGCAGAGTGTATTACAGAGCTGAACACACCAGACTACAGGCATGTCAGATGTGTATAAACAAGTACCTGTTTGGTTTTTTTTTTTACTACATCTTCTTTTCCTGTCCCAAGTGCGCCCTCCTTCCCTCCCCCCTCACTTACAAGGAGCACTGTTATATAATTGACCTTACTCACAATTTCATACACATTCTTCACCAGCTATAGTCTGACCTTCATTTTAGCTGGTCCCTCTCTTGGTCCAAGGTTCTGCCATTGCCATCGTGCAATTTGCCATTTTGCATGGAGTCTGCGAATTCTACACCTGTAAGATCTGTTATCGTGGGGGTAATACCACTAGCTCCTTACAGTTTTTCCCAAGCTCCAAATTTGCACCTCTTGTGTTGAAAAAGCAATGACTCTGGGTAAATATGGCTTTACTTTTATGGAAAGGTGAAAGGACATATCCAATTATGGGAAATGGTGCTTGAGAGGAAGGACATTCAGCCTCTTCCAAGACAGGAACTACAAAAGACAGTCCTGCAGCAGTGTAAGGCGATGAACTAATCTCCCACTCCCTTCCTTCTTTCCCTAGTATGTACAGGCTCTACTGGGCCTCTTGTCCTCCATGGAGTGATGTTTGATATACTCTCCGTTATAAAGAGCTTACCACTGGTAAGAGAAACCGGTCACAATAGCTAATTAGAGACATGTTTTTGTAAACCTCCATTGCTCTATGCCAGTGAGTCCATTTTACTTAGAACAACCCCACAGAAAAGACTAGAACTGCCCATAGGGTTCACTAGGCTGTAATCTTTACAGGAGCAGATCACCGGGATTTTTCTCTTGTAGAGCTGCTGGTGGGTTTAAATCTTTGTCAACAGCCAAGCCTTTCACCATTGTAGCACCACAGTGCCTTGTCTGAAGAAAACTCAAGGTCGGCAGGCTTGTGAAGGGAGAAGCCGTAGGAAAGAGCAATACCACAGAAGCATACTATTTTCAACATTGCACAGGCAACCCAACCAATTCCAGACAACAGCTAAACGTGTCAACTGCAGGACTCCAGTATCAGTAAATGTACTTCATCTGTGTAAGTCTTATAAACATGCATGTTTTTATGGTTTCTCTGGAGCAAGCAGTTCTGAATCTTGTACAAGTGGAAACAGATGCAAAGATAAGGGATGGACAGGGTGACAGGGGCTGTCAGTGACTGTCTACTACAGAGAGGAGAGACGGTAAACCTGCAGACCCAACCTACCATTTGCCCTCGTCTGACTCAGGATTAATCAATGATTTGGAAGTTCTAAAGCTGGTGTATTCTTATGTCCTCCTCTTCAATCTATCAAGTAACCTCTCTCGCCTCTACTGATCAGACTGGGTTAGCAGAGACTTTCCTTGTTTCAGGGTTCCAGCCTTCTAGTTCTCTAGACAGCTCCCCAGGTTTACCTATCGCTTTAGAGACCAGGGCTTGAAGTATAAGGTACAGCATATATGGTTTGACAAGACCATCGTATGGAAAACTGGAGTTATTGTGCCAGCTTTCTCACTTTTAATGTTGACCCTTTGAGGACACTGAGGACTATATAAAATACCCTTATTTTCTCCTGACACTTTTAGATGAGACGCTGGCTTTCTCCTGAGGGGGAAACACCCGACAGCCCTAGGCAATTGTTCTTCCAAGTGTGGAGCCTATCCCACCGCCACTGTGTAGGTCTGGTTCCAGCTTGTGAGTTAGCACTCAGCTGAGGGGGAACACCAGCAAGGGCCAAGCACACACACACACACACACACACACACACACACACACACACACCACACACACACACTCTCTCTCTCTCTCTCTCTCTTTCTCTCTCTCTCTCTCTCAAAGCTCCATTAGCTTCCTCAGCTCCCCTCACTCTTCTCCTCCACCATGAACACACTTGATAGTACTTATTCTCTGAATAATTCTTATTCGTTTTCTGCAAAAATATAAGGGGATTAATGAGGTGAAAATTAAAGGTGAGGATCAAAACTGTATTCCATTTCAAGCCTACAACAGAGCATCTGCATGGCCACTACCAACAAGTTCATGGTGACTTATATTGACTCAGTAAGAGAGAGTAGAATTGTTCTTTGGGGTTCCACGTCCATGAGTCTATGAGAACAGACAGCATCTTCTGTAGAATTTGTTAGTATTAAGGCAGTCAGTGGGTTTGAAAGGCTGGACTTGTAGTTAGCAGCCCACTGTTCAACCCCTTGCACCATGAGAATTCCTTAATGCATTACACTAAAAACCAGACCAGATTGATTCCAGCCCTGTATAGAATTTCTTAGGCTGAAACTTCTAAAAAGTGCAGATTGCTGTGTCTTTCTCCCACAGGGCCTCTGTGAGTTTGAACGGCCAACCTTGCACTTAGTAATTAAAACCTTACCCAACCTTACCTATACTGGAGCACTCCTGTATGCACTAATAAGGCCACCTTAAATTACCATATTTTCTAGGGACAGTACTTCTATTCATATAAGCTTTATTTTTTTAATCATATAAGCTTTAAAGTAAGTTAGTTTTCTGATAAACAACTTTCTCACACAAGCATTAAAAGAAATTCCAACAAATGTCTTTCCCCTCCAGATACTGTGAAGTTAATTTTTCTCTGCAATGGCCTTTATTTTTTCTGTTCACCAGCACTTCTTGAGTACCTTAAGTATGCTAGGAAAAGACAGTAAAGGAAAACATAACAGTACTAGTGAGCATTATTTAAACAACCTACTCTGTGTTTGATATATTACAAGCAAACTGCTAGACCACATGAGGCCATGAACCTCATCTATTTTGCTCATGATTTTATTACAGTCTCTAGCATGGTATCCAATATAGACAGAGTTTTCATTTAAGATCTACTCACTAAGTGTATGCCTTTAATCCTCACAACAACATTGAAGAAACCATATATTTCCATTTTAGAGATAAAAAACTGAGGTTTATATATGTGCAAAAAAAAAAAATCTTCCCACGGCTATCTATCTAATAAAGCAGAGATCAGACAGCAGAGCTGCAATGTGAACCCAAGTGAGGGGCCAATCCGTCCTGTGGCAATGCCTTTTTCTCTTGCCACTCCTTCAGCAATTTCGCAGTCCCAGTACAGTGATCATTCATTCCAAGTTGATGACAAACAAAAGTATGGGTATCATCTATTGTCTCGATGACAACTAACAATAACAATCAGAAATTAACCATGCCCTATGTATTATCCTGCAATTAAGACACGTTTAATTACAGTATGATACAGGTAAATCTGGCCATTTGGTCAGACTCGAAGCATTAATCTTTTCTGCTCTCTGGCAGGTGAAGTTGCATGGGAATTACATTTAGGCTCTTTCCTCTGTACCCTATGAAGCTTGCTTGGAAGGGAGTGGAAGCTCTGGGGGAGGGGCAGACATGAAATAACCTATAATCTATTTAAGATGTTTTAGGTCACAGATTTCCTGAATAAAGCCCATTATGCTTGATGAGAGACAAGTTCTTTCATCCTAATATTGGTAATTTTATTTTTGCAAGTTGGTCCTATCACTGTGAGCTACACGGTATCTTAGAAAAGAAATGCTCAAAGAGAAAGTGAAGGCAATATGCGAGGCCTTTGTATCCAGCCAAAGGGACCTTATGGGTTTTCGTAACAACGTGACAAAACAGGTGGAGAGAATATAAAAATTTAGGCAACTCTCATTTCAGTTCTGATTCTTTCCATTTTTCAAAAATTAGCTGCCACTCTACACGTTGTCAAGATTATTCCACAGAGTAGTGCTGGTGCAAATAACAATGGAAAACAAGATTTAAACAGGAAATCAAGGAATCCAATTTAATATCCATACCTGCCTCTCCATACTTAAGTGAGCCCCAGAGAACCCTGCTGCTTTGTTCCACTATGAACCTTTTTGAGGGCAACCTTGCTCAGATGTGCAATTCTTCTAAGGACAGGAACTGATATGCAAAAGAGGAAGAGTCAAAGGGAACTGAGGAAGCCTTATAAAATACAACGACAAACCATGTTATCTTAAAGCATTCTTAATAAAGAAATAATGAATACAGAATGAAACGGATCAAAGGATTTTTTTTCAACACCATTATAGAGCCATCAGTCTCAAAGTGATGTATTTAAAAAAAAAACAAAGACTAAATCTGGCAATAGATTTACAAATGCGAGAAAGTGCACATGGAGTCATGGACACGTCTCTGGGTTCACATATGTACTACTGCAACAGGTCCAGAAGGTGAGTTTCTGGTGGCCGGCGAAGACCCTGAATTTATAAGTAAATCATCATGTGGATAGGCACTCTTCTATGTGATTATATACATAGGAGGAAAGAGTTCCTAGTTAAGATTGTTTCGACTACTACACTGTCAGAATTCAAACTATTAACAGTAAGACTGGTCACCATTTATTGCATCCCCATGGGAAAGAATCATATGCATGATTTACATACACTTTTGCTAGACTTTTCCCTGTTCTCACTATAACATAGGTTACTTGGTAAGTAACTTCCTCAAATATAAATGGCCCTTTAACATTTCATAACTTGAACGAAAATCTAAGTTTAGAATCACTTTTTCTGCCCTCATAATGATTTTAGAAGATTTTCACACATGGCTAGGAGCTATAATGCAAACAAAATGAGACCCGTATCTCTACAAAAATACACTGACACTGTTTTCAAAATATGGCTTCCGGTTGGGCGGCTAACCACAAGGTCAGCAGTTTGAATCCACCAGCCACACCTTGGAGAAAAGACGAGGCTTTCTACTCCTGTAAACAGTTGTAGTCCTGGAAACCCACTGGGGCAGTTCTACCCTGTGCTACAGGGTCCCTGTGAGTGGGAATTGACGTGATGGCAGTGAGTTTGAGGTTTCTGAGTGCCCAAATCATGATTTCCGAAAGATGTCATCAAAAGGGCTAATATTCTGTAACTTATTATTATAAAGAAGAAAGGGGCCTAAGAAACATTTGTTGTATTCTTCATATTCATATTCTCAAAGTTTTCCCCCTAATTCATATAAGAAATAATACAAAGTTAGACCACTGGCTTTTTTATTCAGTAAGTCAATATGCTATCATACATAAATAACATAATGTAGCGTTTTTTTCTTCTTAGCAATGAAATTATTTTAATGTACGAATATATAATTTCTGGTGGACATTCCATAGCTTAAAATTAAAATAATAAAAGGCACAAAAATCCACTTTTGTACCTTAAAATATTTTTCATAAGATTTTAAAACGTATACCTGGCATCTTGATGTTTCTCCAATGTCATTTGACTTAGGTTAAAGGAAAGGTTTGAGTGGCTTTCTCTGGCAAGAGTATATTTTCCAAGTAACTAAAATGATGCAAATCTTAATATGAATATTACATTGTTTACAAACCCATGTGTGTCTACTTATTAAAATTCACTGAAAAAATTAAGTTTGCTTTTCCCATTGAAAATACTGTTCTGAGTACTTTAAACTTTTTCCTAGTTGGTGGTATGACAAATGTTAGAGTTAAAAATATAAATATATAAATATACATAGAAAACACTTTAAGAAATGCCCTTTGCATAAAACAAAAAGCCTAAACCTGATGCCTTTGAGTTGATTCAGACTAATACAGGACAGAGTAGAACTGTCCCTTAGGGTTTTCAAGGCAGTAAACTTCATGGAAGCAGATTACCACATTGTATTCTCATCAGTTGAATGAAGTTATACATTTATCTTTTACTATTTGAAATATGATTTTTTTCCAAACTCATAAGGGGTATTCATTTAAGCTCATGTTGAAGACTGCATGTTAAGGGAAGTCATAAGCTTTCTGAGCTAATCAGAATTTCTCCCTAAAGCATCTGACTTCTGAACTTAGTTCTATTTACAACACTTCAAGGTTTATGAACTATAATCAATTAAAATTTGTTTTTTATAAACAGTAAAATTTTGATACAGCTCATAGTTGAAAACCATGTTTGTAGTGCATAGAAGGTGGATTAAAAAGTTAGGTTCTTTTGATTGTGGCTACATCTCTTAATAGTTTTAGTACTTTGGAATGTCACCTTGTTCACCCCAAATTCAAATGGATCAGCTGAAGTCAAATTAAGTAGTGTCTATGAAGGATAAAGGGAAGAATAATTGTCAGTTATTTGGCAACTGTGATTAGTAAGGGCAATAAACCAGATAATTACTGTAATGATTATCACTTAATTTCTGAATTATCTTTTTAGTTGGATCAATTATCAGAAAAGTTCTAGATTTCTATGTACTCTGTGACACATGCACAGCTTAGCACCAGGGGCCCTGACACCCACACGTGGATGCATCCTTAAGGGGTTCATACTTAACACCATGAAACGTGTAACAAAATCTATGTGCAATGTGGGTATCAGGCCCAACCAGAGTCTTCAGAATTATTTGGGAAAACATCTGCAGTTCTCAACCTTCGGCCTACGTGACCCTCACGTAAACCCAGGGGAAGGGGGGGCTTAACTGAGTAGACCTCATAGAAGCTCAGAACTTCCCTATTTCTATGGCTGCCCAAATCTGGTAAATCTTTATTAATCCGGCAGAAAACGCTCATGCCTCTCAGAGAGCAAAATATAGGAAAACTCATCTTAAATGCTATAATCAGAATATCCTGAGTACTTAGATAATTTTGAGATTTTATTTTGTTATATATATATACTTCAGAGTAAATTGTATTTTTTAGCGTGTCTGCTTTGGAAGTGAAAATTCTGTAAATTGAGATAAACATATACAGTCACATACTAAACAGAAAAATGCATGCAGTTTCCAAATGAAAATGTTTCAATGGAAATGCACTGTTTTATCTTTAACAACCTGAGATAATTAACTCTGTAATTTTGATTTAATGACGAGGGATACACAATTTTATCAATATGCGTACACCTTGAATCTCTTTCAACTCCACCAAATTTTCTGGTCTATATAAACTCAGGACAAAAAAGGAAGAAAAGGTCATTTTTTTCATACTAAAAGTGAGGCTCACACCATGGGGTCACTGTCTCTAGTTTCCATTAGGCAGTCTGGAGGAAATTTTAGAGTGCCTGAGATGTAAGCTTATAAAAAGATCAATTCCTCATTTCATTACTCTTCAAGATTCTAAATTAAACATTACCCCCATTAGGTCTAGAACAGTATTTTATGTGGTATGGTCAGATTTTGCTTATTCAAAATTTGTCTGACTTGACTGAAGAACAAAAAATTATCAGAAACTGTAAATAATATTCATAATTCCACTTCTAGCTTTAGAATAGGCTCTGAGTCAACCCATACTGTTCACTTTAAAGAGTTCTAAGGTAACAGAAAATGTTTTAATATGTGATATTTTAAATGGAGCATAAAAAATCCACTTTAATATATACAAAGGTACTTCAAAAATGTGTGGGGAAAATGTAATTTAAAGACAATGGCGGGGGGGGGGGGGGGGGGGGGGGCGGAGATTATGGGATTTATTTACCAACTGTTTGGAGCCCCCCTGTAGATAAGGTCATCTTAAAACACATTATACAGTTCTTAGCTTTGTTGGTTCATTCAACTCGGAAATGCTCTCCAAACAGCAGAAAGAATGCAAGAAAGACTGAATGAACAAATGAAAGAGGGAGAAAACAGACAAAAATGTTAGGGTCTCCTTCGTCTGCTTTGCCATTCATTATTCGCCAGAAGCTCTGCACCAATTGCACATCCATTAGAGTAAACTTTGAGGGGTGGGTTGGTGGGACGAGTCAGGTTTTCCTTTAGCAGTGAGCTGATTGCTAAAGAAAAATGAATCACTGCACACTCGAGTGAGAAAATATGAAGACAGACCTTTTCCACTAATTGAGGCCCGTTTTAAGCAATTCGTTAAGCCACGGCCCCGCACCACAAGCTATCAGGAGGTGGGGCATAGGGACAACCAGAAAGCAGAGCGTGAAAATGGAGCCTAATGATGCTCTCCATCACCCCCAGACAGCCTGCCTGGGCCCTCGTGGTTGGCTAGGGAGGCTGCCCCAAGGGTCTCAGAGCAGCTCTGAAAAGCCCCAAGAAAAGAGGAGAAGCAAGCGCTGGCTCTTAGGATCCACACAAGCTCACCAATGAACTTCATGGCACTTACCAATGACCTTGTGTCTCTTGAGTCTGAAGGAGAACTGCAACTTGTTTCCTGCTCAAACCCAGACTTTCAGGATTGGGGCTGCTGGACCCAGCGCTCCTTGGAATCCCCTTGGTCTCAGGCCATTTGGGAAGGAACCTTGCTGCAGAGCTGCCTGCTCACACCTCCCCAAAGTCCCACTGCTGCCTGTAGGCCAGGTTCAAGCAAACAACTTGCCAAATATGCAAAAAAGGAGGGAAGATAAGTTTTCTCGCAGGAAAATAGAGACAGGAAAGAAGCCTGTGCTTCCTGCCCTAACCAATGTGAGTTCAGAAATTATTTGGACGTCTGATTTGTCAGGCTTGTGGTAGGAGAGTGTGCTCTTTCAGTCAACAGGAATCGTGAGTTCCCCAAAGTGAGAAATGGCCAGGGCGAAAGGAAATAAGACCAGGCCTGTAACAACAGAGAAGCCACCACCCCACACCTGTGACTTTGGTTCTTTACCATTATTTAACAGTTTATCGCCAGGTGGTCATGTGAAGACACCTTAGGCATCCACTATTTATCACAGTCCAGCAGGAGAAGGGGGGAAAAAAAAGTCAACTGAAGCAGTGTGGCAGTTGCTTATAGATTAAACACCTCAGTTCCTTTCCTTTCAGGTCTTCTCTGGAGCACCCACCAAGGAGGCGGTCTGAAACAGCAGCACCAGTTTCTCCAATTAAACACTTTCTGCAAACCTTTCTTTTATTATCGTGTTTCACATGTAATTAGCAGCATGGTAATGTTTCATCTCGTCTTAAAGATACTCTTTTAGAATATCATCAAACATAGAAAAGTTAGTCAAAAGTTATTAAAGCAACAGCTACCAAAAAAGCTAAGCAATGAACATCCCCACAATGAAGCTGTGTGTCTCCAGGAAGAAACCAGTGTTTGGTCCACACCACAATAAAAACAATTGCTACTGTTGATGTCCTATGGATTTGGGGTGGCCTAAATCCTTCCGGAAACTGGTTCTAATCTTACTGCTCATCGGTATTATTATAAAGGAGGTTGTGTGTGTACATGTACAGCTGCTATTATGAAGCTCAGCTTTTCTAGAACCTAGATCAAAGAGTTACACGTGCCCTCTTTTTGAGCAAAATAATGCTGTTTCAAGATATGAACTTAATCAATGTCTCTCCTTCTGAAAGCCTCAGAGGATGGGTCACTTGTTGCTTTTCTATCTTGGCTTTTCTTCTCCCCATGAAATAAAATGCTAATACAGTACACATCTGAAGAAAACCATCTGTGAGGTGTCTGCAAATGCGAACACATGGGCACTAGGCAGGGAGGGATGATGAACAGTCAGGGCAGGAGGTGCAGTGCCTGGTTCACTAAGATCAGGAGACAGAATGGCCAAAAATATTTCTCAGTTTTAGAAATAGAGGCGAGCACCAATTAGCAGAGAATCCAGGAAGGTTTTGGTTTGCTTTCTATGAGCTAGATTCACTCATATGATTCTCTTCTAAAACAAGGCAACAATTACTAGATCGTATTTTACAGTAAACTCATTTAACAAGTACAAGACCACAGAGAGGGGGAAAAGTTACTACAAGGCACTATCCTTGATAATTTATTAATTAGCTTCAATTATCTTACATGAACATATAATATTATGCCATCGTTTATGCCTAAATTCACCACCATAAACAGAAAAATCCGTCCTGTTTTAAAGGTTTTTTTATTCAGAGATCTATTTGATGTTAAAATTCTTTTCCACACTGCCCTATGCACTCTGATTCATGCTTGTGTGTGTACTCTGTGTGTTCATATGCACATACACGTATTTATTCATTAATTTACTCATTTATTAATACACATAGTCCTGTAATATACATTTATTCCTATAAAGATTATATAATCTAGATTATGCATGTAAACATATATTTCAATATTAGGTGCATATTCATAGATATTACAGGAAATATAATGTGGGGGGAGGTTTCACAGCATGACATGTATTGGGTAACCATATTTATATAATTTCAAAATATTTGATATTTATACTGATAATATACTACACACTAAGTAACAGTGAAACACACAAATCAAGATATATATATATACATATACATATTTTTTTCCAAACAAAAAAATCTCTGATCTTAAATGCTAAGTAACTAGTCAAGGAGGAAAGATGTTGGAGCTGACAACACTGCTGGGTTTTGTATAATCTGAATTTTTAACAGGTCAAATGCTGAAAGAATAACTGAAGTTTGCCTTCTTGCTAAGATACTGGGTATAAACATCCCCCAAATGTTAAGCACAGCACATCCAAACTTTTATTAACCGGCCTGGTGGTCTCATCCTGTAATACCAGGACAGTGAGCTGCTATTGTCAAGGTGTTCCTAGATTTTTGAGGAGGTGGTTTTCAAGGTAGCAACAATTTCATTAAAACCCTGCTGTGTTAAACTGGCACGAAGAGGTCTCTAAAACTCCAGCCTCCAACCATCATCATGAAGATAAAGGGGAAGGAAATATGATCATTTAACTCAATACAATGTTTGGTCATCAGCTCTGATAGACTGCAAAAGCCAGAAGGTGCATTGTCTTCTACGGAGAAGAAGAATGCACACATTTGTTCCCTTGAAATTTTGAAATGAGATGTTATATCAAACCAGAATTGCATATAAAATGAAAATATACCATTATTATTTATATCTGAAAAGCTATTTGTGCCCAGTAATATTTTGTGTACAGGTCATTATGTTCTACATCTGACATGATGCCGATATAAGCAGGTGGATCGCTGTCACTGGGCCCACCGAGGAGCAGTATTTTAAAGTCACTGGAAATATTTGCCAGTGACATTCATATTTTAAATCAAATACCCAAATCATATGATTTGTTACTGAAACTATCTGATACATGCTAATACAAATATTCCACTCCATAATGGACTTGTTATTCTTTTGAATCCCAAAGGAAAAATGGGCAACCAATTATTAGTAACACCTTTAAACAAAGAAAGAAACCCAGGAGGCCTGGGACCTCTCCTGCAGGTTTCCCTCTCCTTCAGACTCATAAGCAAAGTGAACAAATCCTTTAACAATATCATCCATATTAAACATTTTCAACTCCCTACCAAGGAGACACTATTTCCTCAACACCATTTTGTTGCTGAAAGTTTAAAACTCGGGTTCTACCAGGAAAAGGTAACCCAAAGCTGAAATACACTGCAGTAAAGCAAAGCACAGTGCTTTGAAAGAGCCTCTTACTGGAAGCTCCAGCTCCCCAAAAAGAATGGAAACTGCATTCGAAAGCCGGGCCATGCCAAACTTAGGGCAACATTCGCTCGCTCAAACAGGAGAAACAAAACCTAACACTCCCATCTGAAATCATCAGCGATGCTTGACACATTTTTTAAATGCACTTAAAAACACAATCACAAATGAGAGGAGTCTTCATTACTGGGTGTTTTGTGTGTGTGCGATCTCTTGGGTCCTGTAGCCAACCTGCAGTCTGCAAAAGTTTGACAACTTTTCAAATTCTGGAAAATGCCCATCTCGTAGAATTTCAGTTAAGACTCAGGACCCAATCCAATTACTTGAGTCAAAAAGTTCTCGCTTCAAAAATATGAAAAAGTTCGGATTCCTCTGTCCTCACTGTGTGTGTGTGTGTATATATAAATTTATATAGGACATGGAATTCGGGCATCCTTTTCAAGGTAACCGCGAGGTCTATTCAAAGGTGTTCCCATGGCCAGCCCGGGCCCTGAGGTCAAAGCCAAAAGCAGTGCGGGATCCGACAAGTGAGGGCTCTCACTGTCCTCCAGAAGGTGAGAGTGGACCTTGGGGAAACCAGCGTGTCAAAAATTCTACCCGCTACTCTGTCTTTCTTTGCTCCTGTCTCTTTATTTATTTATTTATTTGGAAAAATCCACTTGCCCAAGTTTTCCTTTGGAAATTCAATTAGGAAAAACTCACGTGGATTTTTGCGTCGGGCTTTGGGGGCCACAATGGATCCTTGGGTGTGAAGAACAACTTTGGAGCCAGGGGTCCCTCGCCCGCCGCGCCGCAGCCGAGCGTCCCGTCCGGGCGCGGGTCCGCTCCGCAAGGACCGAGGGGCGGTCGCCGCCGTCGCCAGCGCGCGGAGCCTCCCCAGGGCGCGGGCGAGCCGGCTGCGCGGGCAGCGTGGGCACTGGTTAGACTGCCCTGCTCCCTGCGCCCGGGTGCTCGTCCCGGGTGCCGTCTTTCACAATGACTTCCTGAAGTTGCTCACTCGCTTTGTTCCCCATTTCTCCTGCCTGCTCCCCCGCCCCCCGCGGGCTCCG
>NW_022103904.1:15582143-15605937 GCF_000313985.2 Echinops telfairi
CCCCGCGGCTCGACCCACTCGTGTGGGCACCGGCAGGCTCGCGCAACGTTGGGCACATGAGCAGGTTGGGACACCCGAAGCAACTCTCCACTTTCAAGCAGTGTTAGCTACCAGCCCCGCTCTACTTCCCTGGAATTCGGGCAACTTTGCGCCCAGGTTCTGGCTCCAACCCCAGGATAGGATTGTGGACTTGACAAAGGTGGGAAAAGTTGCTCCTCTGCCTGTAAGGGGAAGGTGCAATTGATTTTCCCAGACAACCAATGGAATACCTCTTGTCTGTCTTCCCTCCCACCTGCTCAAGGCAGAGTTTAGGATCCTGCCTTCTATCTTGGCCTGGCTTTACACGAAAGGGTGGCGACAAAGGAAATCTTACACGTCTGACACTTAGCTATCTGTAAGATGCTCCATTAAAACAGGAATGCTTTCTCTGCAAAGGGCACCTCATCTCACTTCAAAACCCAAACCAAATCCTTGGCTATCAAGCAGATTCTTACTCAGAGCGACCCTATATAAAACTTCTGAGACTAAATCTTTATAGGCACACACTTTCTTCACATATTTCTGAGTGGGTTTGAACCTTGCAATTAGCATCCCATAGCTAACCTACGGCAGCGCCAGGCTCCTTTCTCATTTTGGAAAGGATCCCTTATTCTGATTAGCCAGATCCCACCAAAGTAGGATCTGGGATGCTGGCCAGTTTGATTCCTTTGAGCACTGGGGGCTCAAAGTTTCATGGACAACTGTCCTGGGTCTTTGCCAGGCATGGAAAGGGGAGTTGTGGAGGAATAATTAGATTGAGATGGGTCCTCTGCCACTGAAGACTTCGAGGAGAGGTCAGGATGGGGAACATCATGGTGAGTGGAGCAGGGAAAACCTGATCCTGAAAGCTCAAATGAGGGCTGGTGGGGAGTGGGAGATTCGTTGTAGAGAAAGTCTCCAAGTGGGGTCTTAAAGGCGACAAGATGCCCGAACACAGATGAAGGCAGTCATTCAAGAGAGAAGAATAAAGCACGGAGGTCTTCTTGGTTGCCAGCAAGTGGATTCTGACTCAGGGCAGCCCCATGTGTGCAAAGTAAAACAATGCGCTATAGAGTTTTCAAGACTGTGACCTTTAAAAGCAGATTGCCAGTACGATTTTCACAGGTGCTTCTGGATGAGTTCCACCAGACACCTTTTGATTAGTAGTCTCACATTTAAACTCTTGCACCAGCCTGGGTCGAGAGCAAGGGTAACAAGCAGCAAATGTTTCTTGGAGCTAGTGGAGGGAGGCCAAAGCACTGAGGTGGGCTGGAAATGGTGGCCACCAGGGAGGGTCCTGGCTTAGCTGAGGACATCACTGGTGGCACAGCCCAGGTATTTCTTGCCTTGTTCTATCCCTGGAAGCATGACTCACTAACAGCATCTTGGCTAAATTCTTCCTGGATCACATATGTAACCCCTACTACTCAATTTGAGGTGAAAGAAATTCTATTGGGATGAGCCTGCACTGGTTAACTCACAGCTTAAAGCCCAGAAGAGGTGACTAGTACAAAGTCCACTGGTTTAATTCCTAGTCGTTCCCTTAGTGATGGAACCCTGGACAAGAGTTCAATTCTCTCTGAGATTCCTCTTTCCTATCTGTAAAATGGAATACATGTTGCTTTATCCTAACTGATCCTTGTCAGAAATGGATAAAGCATTAAACATAAGGTAAGTGGCCCAAAGGAGGATAAAAAGGCTGAAGTGGTTGTGTGTCCCCTGTAGTTCTGGAATGCCCACAGTACCTGTATCTCCCAGTCATGTCTCTCTAAGGAGGTACCATTGTCTCCAGGTGAGTGGCTGTCAAAACTTTAAACATGATGATGTGGCTAATGCAGATCCTATTGGAGGCAGTAGAGCGCGTGACTGGATTAAGAGCCCAGAGACTTTATGCTATGTGATCTTCACCAAAGACCTTGATTTCTCTAAGCCTTGGTTTCACTATTTGTAAACTGGGCGCAGTGATATGAACTATCTCATTGGATTTTTGGGGGTGTATGTGGATTAAGTAGATAATATAGGGGAGCTCTGTCTATATGCCTAATAAATAGGGGAACTCTTATTACTAATCCTGCGAACTACTCGTGCCCCTTTGAGATGGGAATAATGTTCTATGAGTCAAGGACTTGTTCTTCACAATAAAGAATGTGTGAAAATTCCTTCTTTATAGCAGGTCTGAAAACGGTTTAGGATTATAAAAATTTGTAATGTACTATTTTCAGTAGTTAATTTATTTTGGGGAGAGAGATCTTTTTAAGAGCCCCACCCACCTACCCCCTCACCACACACACACCTGATGTAGAAGAAAAAACCATGTTCTTATTCCTCCTTTTATTTTCTTGCTTCTGCTCAGGATCACAGCAGTCCTCCCTCTTGAGTCCATACAACCTTTAACCCTAGCTTCTTCCAATGGGATCTCATTGGAATTCGTCTAAGAATCATATCGCATCTCCTGTGTTCCATTAGGCTTTGCATCACAATTTACCACAATCAAGGCCATACTGTAGGCTTCTTGGTGACTACCTGTATCTCAAATATCACCTGCAAGAGTAGACATCAGTAAATGCAAGCTTGCTGAATAAATGAGCATCTACCGCTAGAAGTATTTACATCTCCAGGAGTAAGATTGCCACCCACTTCCTATATAGTAGATTTTACTGGAAGATATACACTCCTCTTTGCTTTTCTTTATTCTGATCTGTTTAGGGAAGATTAATACTTACTTTCCCTCTACTCACCCAAAACATTTTCTAAAGTGTTTCATCAAAAAGTTTATAATCAGTTTTCATCTTTTATTTAACCAAAGGATATTGATAAAAATCCAGTGTTTTTGAGAACCTAGGTGGATTTCTCTTATAAACACTAAATGAATTAAAATGAAAGCATTATCCTGAAGCATCAGTAGCCGAATGTCCTTGTATTAGGCATTTAGAAGCAAACCTCTGGATGGTGAGTAGCGTATTGAATTTCTGCGAATTTGAAAAGCAGAAGCTACAAAAATTCCAGAGAGGGCCTTCTTATACACATTACAGGACACATAACCCCCGAGACATCTCCTTGAGGGCTCACCTGGTATTTCCTACCCAGGCACTGCCCTGACTGGAAAGTCCTGGGTCCTGGTGGGCCCCTTTCCCCTCCCTCGGGTTCTATTCCTTTACCTCTGACAGAATCCAGGAATCTGCTTAGGAAGCACCAAGCCCAAAGAGAACACCAGGGGAAAAGGTAAGACATGTTGCTGCTGGCCCACATCCTCTCGTTTTCAAGAACAGCAGAAGAAAAAGCAGAAGCCAGGTTTCCCATGAAAACTGGGAAAAAGAAACTGAAGAGAGACTCTGTTTCAGCCAAGTCTCCTGTGCTTCTCCTCTCAACCAGAACAATCCGTGTGAGAATGGCATGGAATTGGGCAATACATTCTTCTGTTATCCATAGACTCATGATCAATTTGAACTAGCTTGGTGCCATCTAACAATAAGTAATGCAGTGAGGTTGGCACTCTGGTCTTAACTTTACTACAGCACATTGAAGAATCCTGCAAATCCTGGGCTCACTATAAAGTTAGTCAAGTGACTTACTGCCTCTGGGCATCAAATTCACATTGCTACATAGGAAAAATGAGTCCTGAATCATGAAAATTGTCATAAGGATTGAATGAAGGCAAAAATACAGCCTTCAGTGGTAATGTCTGGCACTTGATGCCAGTTCCCTCATCTCCCTTATTTAAATGTGTCCATGAGGATTCTTGGAAGGTGCCATCTAGCAGAGAGAAGATAAGGATGCAGAATATGCCAAAAAATGTTATTACATTCATTGTTGGTAACAGTTTTCACTCAGATACAAGGCGATCATTTCTTCATCTGACAGTACCCAGGGAAAACCCAAACTTACTGCCATTGAGTTGATTCTGGATCACAGTGATGCTACAGGACAGGTTAGAACTGCCCCTGTGTGTTTCTGAGACTGTAACTAAAACTTTATGGGCATAGAAAGCCATGTCTTTCTCCCACAGGCTAGCTGGTCTGATGAGTAACCACTACTACATCCCCAGGGCTCCTTCATCTGACAATAGCAGGGAAGGAACAACCAATGCGGCTGGACCAAAGTGTAGGTAATCCCAGGAGAAAGAAGTACACCTGTATTGATCCAGCACTGTCAAGTTTCCAAAAGCATCCACTTATTTTTTTCTTTGAATCTGAGACTCAGATGAGGAAAGCAGTCAGGCAACCTGTTTTATTTCCTCCTGTGGCATTGGCCACCCTTCCTCATTATCTTCCAAACATTCCCAAGTTGCCCAGAAGAGGTCTTGGGCATGGCTCATTCTAGTCAGTACTGTGGAGGCATTTTTTGATGCCATTTCTTAATGTTATCTCCTCACTGATGTCTCCAATGTTGATATTTCTAGTTTGACTTGATTGAATATCCATATGTTTGGATATTATTGTCTCCTTGACATCTTTACTTGGTAGTAAAATGGTATCTCATGTCTACCATATTCTCAAACTGAGCCACGGTTCTTCCCCCTCAAACATGCACTACTGCAGCCCTCTTCCTTTCCCTGAATGGCAGTTGGAAACTACTGAAGCCAAAATACTTGGAGGCATCCTTGATGTCTCTCTTTCTCTTCCCATCCAACCTATTCTGTTGGCTCCATCTCCAACAAGCATACATAATCCAACCTCTTATCACTGGTTCCTCTCCACACTGGTCCAATCTATTATCATCTTACATCAGCAAACCTACAGTTGGTCTCTTGATGAGTCTCTTATTCCTGCCATTGCCTATCACAATACTCAGAGCGCTCCTGGCACTGGATACTGAATAGCTTCCAAACCCATTGCTATGGAGTCAATTCGGACCCATAGTGACCTCGTAGGGCAGAGTAGAACTGCTTTGTAGAGTTTCTGGATCTGTGAATCTTTGAGAACAGAGAGCTCCTGGTGGCTTTGAACTCTGGTCTTGCAGTTAACAGTCCAACTTACTCAGAATAAAAGCCAAAGTCCAATGAGAATATATGATTTTCCCTTCCTTACCTACAGCAGTATGACTCATGTCCAGCTACTCTTCCCGGGTTTACTCCTCTCTAGCTATATTGCTATTCTGTGCTGTTTCTCGAACACTTCAGACTTGGCACACACAGTTCCTTCTCTCGAGCATCTTCTCCCTCTACACAGTGCATTCCCTAACCTGCTTTGGGCTCTTTGGTCAAATGTCATCTTTGCCCCGAGGCTTTCACTGTTTCTTCCATAAAGGTATGCCAGTCCTTTCCCAGCCCAAGCATTCTCTAGCTTTTATCCTTCTCTATTTTTCTCTATATTTATCATCTAATGTACTATACAAATTTGTCTTGGAATACGTATGTCCTAAGAATGTTCCTTAGAAGCAGGGAAGGCAAGACGTTGTCTCATGTTCTTTGGACATATCAGAAGAGGCCACTCCCTGGGAAAGGACTTTCATGTTTGGTAAAACAGAAGGGCGGTGAGGAAGAGGAAGATCTTTGATGAGATGCAGTGACACAGTGACTGCAACAATGGGCTCAAACTTAGTGATGATTGTGCTGATGGAACAGGATTGGACAGTATTTTATTCTCATGGACATAAGGTCACTGTGTGTTGGAATTGATTCGATGGTCCCTAACAATATATTATAAAATCAAAGTTTATATTCATTTCACTCTGTGAAGAGATAACTTTGAATTTTTTGGAACCATTTTGTGTTTCCAGTGTGTAGCACAGGGGCCAGAACAGTCAACAGATTTTTTTTTTCACTAAATGGTGCTACTTTGAAAGGTATATTTGACTTTTCGAATACAGAGAGAATATTTGTGTTAACATAACAAGACAAGGAGTTCTAATGTTTATCTTACTCTGTACAGTGGGACTGTCCTTTCCTAGCCATATCGCTGGAAGGAGCTACCTTCTCTTGCTTCCGTCTGTTCTATAGGGATCTTCAGGAATATGCACATAGCCAGTTTTCCTTCTTTACCAATCTACCATTCTCTTAGTGATTACGGTTTTAACACAGAATGCTCTGCATTTCTCTCTTCCTTTGATTCATAGAAGGGTTGACACATTCCATTAGTATATGCTTGATTTTGTTGATTTTCAGGCTATTTTCCAAAAAATGAAGGAAAGAATCATCTTAAAACATAACAGCCCAAAATCATAATGGAGACTTCCTAATCTGGTTCAAGTTGTATGGAACAACATCCTAAATTAGTTAATACCTCTTTATTTCGCTAAGATATAAATATAGATTGTAATTTTGTAAGACCGGGGTCATTTTTGTCTGAAATGTTGATTTAGACAGTGTTTAAAATACATTATTATGGAGCTATTTCTATCCCATGCCTATGTCCTCTTTTAATGTTTACTCATACTGTTCTTATTACTTAAAGATATATTTTTCAGATGAAGAAAACAGAACTGATTTCTGTGACATGTATCTCAGAAACTGGAGACTTTGTGTCCACTTCAGAGCTCTTTTATATATTTTTCTTTAACCAAAACAATATTTCACAATGCAATTAAATAGCCAACTTCTCATAATATCGCTTTATTTTCAATTTTTCAATATGTGATGTTTTCAATGATTATCTTATAAATATTTTCTGCCAAGCAGGATGATTTCACTTGTTAAATCCATATCTGGGGAGGAGGAATAATGTCTCGGTTTATAGGTACTATCAAAGGATACCTTTGAAAAGGAAATATGCTGAATGAAGCCTCATTCCTTGGCAGAAATGAAAGGACAGTGGGTGACAGTGAGGAACATATTCCACGATGATCAGAAGATGACAACGAGTAGAACTGAGGATTTTGGCTTCATTGGCTCAGCACAGACATGTATTTATTGATCATTGATGAGTCAGCACCTATGTGCTTTTTTAAATTATTTCATGTTAGATGATTGCTTGTGATATAAAAGCTAGCTCCATTTTCTTCACTTCCCTAGCCTTTGAAGAGCCCTTCCTTCATTCCGAGGGCAGCATTTGGCCCTTTGGATTCCAGTACCATTAAGCCGGTAAGACACTACCCCACATGATTGATGCCAGCTGAGCTGCACGACCTGATGTAGCAGAGTTCTCAGAGCCGGTCCAAATGCAGTGGTCGATAATCATACACTTAGCAGTTGCCACTCTACGACTGCACCGGTATGCTTGGATAATCATCACCAAAATACCCTGGACTCAGCTCTCCCAGCACATATTTCTTGTCCATTCTTGGAGCTCCTGTTGGTTTCAGTGAAAGCTCCAGGCGCCTACAGCAGCGGAGCGGCAGTGTGTGCAGTACTCAATGATTTATATTTGCATGGCTTTCAAGCTAATAAGCAAAAAGGGCTCATCAATCTTCTCCTCTCCAGGAAGTTGTAGCATTTGATTATTTTTTATTTGGGGGATGAGGAAACCAAGGTAAAGGAACCTTCCAAAGTGAGGTGGCTTACTGAAAAAAATATGTAGCTAGTTTTTGATGACCTGAAACTACTGTTTGACATTTGATCTAACAGGTGGCATGGATCATTCTGACGACTCAGCAGAAAGAGCACTTTATAGAGACACTCATGCCAGTGGGAAACTGACACTCCATCGTGGCAGTTCTATTTTACTCTCAGAACAATTCTTTTCAAGGTTCAACAAAATGCTTGATACAGAAAGACAACTGGAACCAATTTCTTACTCTATGTCAACTTTGGTCAGGTTAGATGGATAGACAAGTGCCCCCAGTTCTTTGACCATTGAATTGCCTACACACAGACTCTAACATTGTAGTAATAACCAACAATACCTGTAGATGATTGTACTGAATGCCATGCTTCTTTTGGAATGGGTTTGCACTAGAATTATTTCCTAGGTATAATAAATTTAGGAGCCTCCCACAGTGGAACTGACAGCAAGGCAAAAACTGTCAACCCGCCTCCCCCAGTGATGGAAAACTTTTCAAGGTTTTCCCAGCAGTGCATTAGGCAGCTCTGTAAGAACCCACTGTGGTGCGCGTTTTGAGACTTCATATCTTCCATTAACCAATTCTAAGACAGAAGACCAGTGTCTTTATTTCCCATGTTGTTGAAGTACTTTACATAGACTTTTACCCAGTTGCTAAATTGCTTGAATTTGTTAAATGTAAAAAAAGGCCTACTCCCCGTTGATGGAGTAAAAGTAGATGCTTGATTAAGTAGATAGAGAGATGTGCTTTTTTTTTTTTCCTTTTCCCCAATCTGGATGTGTTAAGGGGGTATGTTTGAAACTTAGCACTCAGTTCATGCCTTTCACAAGGGGAGGGAAGAGGGTATTTAACAAGGTTAATAATGACAGAAAGAGGAATTGACACCACAAAAGAAAAAGAATCATTCTAGCATTTCGTGACAGTTCAAAGACAGATGTCGTTGGCTAAGTGAGAATCTCGTAGACGTGGGGGTAATATACACCTTATATGCATATGGATTAATGAAAGCAGACTGTCAAACCGGTAAGTGTAAGGTTGTCAAATATGAGACATAGCTGCGGAAAACCTGGAGAACTACTTACTATTTATTCCTTCACTTAAAGACCGATCTTGTTGTTCACAGACAAAAGACCAACTGCTTTAGGGACAGGTCAAGTGTAAGATGGGGACAAAGCTTTGTGTTGGCATATCCCAAGACCATCAGGTTAATCAAAAATTCTTTGAATTTTTATCTTTTCTTTTAACCATATGCACTCCAGTTCCTTTTTGTTTTACTAGACTGGCTTATTCAACAGCGTCAGGTCTAAATTCATTTTTTCTCATGCCCAGGTGAAGGTTATCAGATAGCAGATTGAGCACAAATTGCATTAGAAGTCCATTGGAATTAGATTGATAAGGGCTATCAACCACATCTCATTGATGCTATCCTCTGCCATAACACGTGATACCCTGGAGAGGCAGCAACGGCCTTCTCTGCTTTCATAGACTGCGAGGTAGATGGGGAGTGTCGGTGAGGTAGATGGGGAGTGTCGGAGACAGGAGCCCTGTTTCAGCGATGGTGCTCTCTCTAAATATTGGTCAATTTACTATATTCCCCTTTCAAGCTTTGGTTTCCTCATTCATGAAATGATATTGTCTAACAAGATGAACTCTATGATCCTTACTGAGGGATGCTGCATGACTCAATCTTAGTGCTAAGTATTTCAGTGTGTCATGGAACTGGGAACAGATTTGCGGAGATAGCTTTGTTGGCTCTTGCTCGATTACCTGTAAGTCTAACCTTTCAATTCCAAATCATCCTAGATATTTTTAAGCACGGTAGGCTAGGTTTGGAGAAAGAGGACGTTTTCTACTCCTTAAAGAATTACAGATTTGGAAACTCAAAAGGATAATTCTAGCCACCCTATAGGGTCACTGCGAGTCAGAGTTGGCTTGATGGCCATGAGTTTGGGTGAGTGGCTCACTATATCTGAGGCAGTCATTATTGGCCCCGTAGAAGATAATGCTTCCTGAAACACATAATCACAACCACTACTCTACCGTGACTAAATGGTTTTGGTCAAATCTGAATGGTAGTGTGACTTAAGACCAGATGAGCAAGCATGAAAAAGTTAAGGGTTCTCCTAACTGGAAGCAGACACATCCTGGAGATGAAGATCCAGCTGACCATTGTCTCGGTAGTACCCTCCCAAAGAGTTTTGTAGTTCCCACAGGATGTACCTAGAAGAGAGAGTCCTCCTGAATAAGAGAGGAGAGACTTGGTGAAATATGGACTCTTGGGAAAGGCTGTTTGTTTTCCAGGTAAGAGTAGATTTAATGAAGATGAGTTCATGTAGAACCAAAGTAAATGTATTGATTTGGGGAAATCCTGTGTTTTGTTGGGAGTGAGGCAGTTGTGGTAATTGGGAAATGCTTCGGGGAAAAACCATAACTTCCCCAGATGCCTATGTAAATGCCTACAACATGGAAAATTAGCAGGAAGAGTGTGAGGTTTCAGGTCACACTGTAATTTATATTGGAAATATTCATGCAAGGAGAAGAGGAGGTAGAAACAATAATTATAGTGCTCTTTCGGTTCAAGGTCTAAATCATCTGATGATTAGAAAAGAGAATGTGAACAATTTTTAGAAAGCCTCCTAGTGAAGCACAAAATCATGGTAGGAAAAGAGATGCTGACACTGCTTCAGTTCAAATACGCAGAGCAGGCTAAGGAGAAGGACCAGAGTATAGATGTAAAGAATTTAGAAATGGCCATATACCAACCCCAACCCTGTTAGTTGGTGTTCAGGATTTAATTGTGTCCTTAAAATATGTACTGTTGATCCTATCCCCTGTCTTTGGACACGTTAGTAGGAGGGGTCAATGCCTGGAGTAGGACATCTTGCTTGGTCAGACAAAAAGCATGCCCTCAGTGGGATGGGTTGACACTGTGGCTGAAACAATGAGCTGAACAGAGCAATGATTATGAGGATGGTGTAGGACCTAGTAGCATTTCATTTTGTTGTACATACCCACTCAATGGATGTTCTTGTTTTGTTAATAAGGCAGTGTGAGTGGTACACATAAAGTCAAGGTCTTTGGGGTAATCAATGGCAGCTTAAGCCAGAGCAAGCAGAGATGGGGGAGATAGCTGCCAAGTCACACGAGGATTATGAAAGAGTCAAAGAATAAAAGCTGGAAAACAGGAAACTTTCCTTCAGAACAGAGAAACTGTTTGGATAAAGTTTGTTGTTGTTAGGGGACATTAAGTCAGTTCCAGCTTTGAGCAACCCCATGGACAGCAGAAGTGCCCAGTGCTGGGCCATCCTCACAACTGTTGCTTGTTTCAGCCCAGTGATGTAATAACGGTCAATCCTTTTTTAATATTTTTGGACAGGCTTCCTCTTTTTATTTTGGACAGGCTGACCTTCTTTCTACTTTACCAAACAGTGTATTTTTCCCCAGGGACCGATGTCTCTTGAGACCAGGTCAAAAGACCATGAGACAAAGTCTCTCCATCCTGACTTCCAAGGTGCATTCTTGCTGTACTTCTTCCAGGACACACTTTTTTTCAATGATGTTTCATTTTTCTTCAGAAACACCATAATCCAAATGCATGACTTCTTCTTCAGTCTTCCTTCTTCATTGCACATCGCAGGGGGATTGAAAATGCCGCAGCGTGAGTCAGGTACACCTACTCCCCCAGGAATATCCTTGCTCTTCAATGCTTTAAGGAGATTTGGGGCAGCAGGTCTGCCCAATGCAATAGGCCTTTTGGTTTCCAGCTCGTTGCTTCTATGAACATTGTCTATGGATCTGAGCAAAAAAAAAAAATCCTGACAACTTCAGTTCTTCAGTCATGATATTATCTATTGATACAGTTGTGAGGATTTTTATTTTCTTGTTAAACACACTTTTGATTAACTACTGTGGGGTGTGTATGTGGGGGGGGAGGGGGATCAGCTGCATGATCCAAAGTTAGATCCAATTCCACAAAAAAACCTCCCCATCTGTGTGGGTAGAGCTGCTGCCAGTACCAGGGCCAACTGGGGGACAACTGCTTTGTGGAGTTGCCTGGGGAGGTGAAAGGGCCCTGTGAACAATGTTGTGTGGCAAATGGAATGGAACGTCCTGGTTGATGGACTGGTGGCTAAGTCGGAAGAGGACTGCACACTGCCACCATGGCCTGTCCAATGACTGGATGAAGTGTCCTGGTTTCACTAAGAGTTCATAGGTAATCCCTCTGAGCCCCAAAGTAACCCCTCTGAGCCTGGAAGAGGTTGGGGAGCACCAGCTCACCTCAGGAGAACGCAGTGGTGAAGCCTGTCTGGGCCCCTTGCTGGCTGCCTGCCGCCAGGAGTCCTGGCAGTTTTCACCAGCCTACTGAATGAAGTCATCCATCAGGAGATGCTGAAGGTCTGGGTTCCAGTAAAAGGCATCCTTCTCTTCCCCAGGAATACACTTCTGATGATGCAGCTCCCCATTCCACGTCAGGGAAACACCACCATAACTGAGGGTCCAGCCAGAGTCCATGGCTTCCTGCCACAGCAGCAAAAAGCCTTGAGCCTTGGCAAAACAGGGAGGGTAGAGGGAGAGTGGGTAGGAAAGAGGGAACCGATTACAAGGAACTGTGTGTGACCTCCTCCCTGGGGGACAGACAACCGAAAAGTGGGTGAAGGGAGACGTCGGACAGGGCAAGATATGACAAAACACCCATTTATAAACTATCAAGGGCTCATGCGGGAGGGGGGAGCGGGGAGGGAGGGGAAAAATGAGGACCTAATGCCGGGGGTTTAAGTGGAGAGGAAATGTTTTGAGAATGATGAGGGCAATGAATGTACAAATGAGCTTTACACAATTGATGTGTGTATGGATTGTGATAAGAGTTGTATGAGCCGCTAATAAAAAAAAAGGAAAAAAAAAAAGCCTTGAGCTTAAGAGATGATGTTGGAAGCATAGAGGGCCTTCTGAATGTCCTCCAGTAATTATTTCTCGTCTCCACCTCACTGGGATTGGGAGGGACCCTTTAGTGTTTTGCAAGCGTGCATCCTCTCATCCGTTAGCGATGATAAACAGAGCAAAGACAGCTTCTCTGATGAGGGTAACAGGCACGCTGTACTTTCGGGCTGTCCACTCCTCAGTGCCCTCTGCCCCGCACTGTCCAGAATCTTTGGCCATAGGTGTTGGCCATCGGTATCTTGGAACTTGAGGATATTGGTTGGCTGTGATTTCAATCAGGAAGGCGTCTAGCTCTGTCTTATTCCATGCCTCAAAGGCCTTTGCCATCTCGTCATGCTCCATGCCCAGAACATCTTTCATTGGGTCGTACGCCTCGCAGGTGAGCTGCATATCAGCAGACTCAATGCCGTTGTGCACCATCTTTACAAAGGGCCTGCTCCCTCCAATCCCACCCAGCCACTGCAGGGTTCTCCGGTGCCTGCTTTCGCAACAATGCCTGGGAAGATTGTCTTGATGTGTGGCTAGGCTCCTCTGTTTCCTCCTGGCATGAGCAATAGGCCATCTTGGGCCCCTTCTTTGTCACCTCTCATTCCACTCCCCACAAACAAAACCCCCGTGGCCTTACAGTCCTTGACATCATCTTGTGGTATCCTTGTATTCAAAATGTCCCTCGTCGGTGATGATGACCACCAGCCCCCAACAACGGTACCAGTTGTTCAGTGAAATCATCAACGGCTTGACTGGCCTTCCCCAGATGTGAAATCTGCCAAGGCTTCTCTGGATAGGAGACTATTTATTTCAAGGGCTGAACGCCAGCCACTTTGATGCCCATTGCCTCACTGACCAAGAAATCATCAAATTTGGAGACAAAGCCGTGCTCATTCAGGTTCAGAATGAGGTTCTGGGCCAGGACAGCCAGACCTATCAGTGCAATATCATCAGCTTCAGCAGCAACGGTCAGAGCAGAGCTGTGGAGTCCTGTGCAGAAGGTTTGGAGCTCGCCGGTGACTAAGACTCTCATGTTTTTGTTTTCTTTACATTGAATTGTAATCCTTATTGAAGGCTTGATCTGCATCAACCAGTCCTTGATCTTCATCAGCAAGTGCTTCAAGTCCTCTTTACTTTTAGTAAGCAAAGTTACGTCATCTGCATATCACAAATTGCTAATCAATGTTCTTTCCATCCTGATGCCTAATCCAATCTTCTTCATGTAGTCTAATGTCTGGTCTTATTTGTTCAACATACAGATTGAATTATAATAGTGGAAGGACACAGCCCTGAATTTCACCTTTCTTGATTTTAAAGCATGCAGTCTTCCCTTGTCCTATTCATTCAACTGCCTTTTGTACCTATACAGGCTTCTGAGCACAATGAAATGTTCTAGAATTCCCATTCTTCACAATGTTATTTATAGTTTGTTATGATGCACACAGTCAAATGCATTTACACAGTCAATAAAACATAACTAAACATCTTCCTGATATTCTCTGCTTTCAGCCCAGATTCATCTGACATCAGCAATGTCATCACATAGAGAAGGCATATTGAATTTTAGCCTCTTAAACTGTGAGAGAGTAATCTTTGCCCATTAAAGTCATCCACTTGTGATGTTTCTGTTATAAAAAGCACTAGATATCTAACACAGAACAGATGGGCAGGCAACATTTTCTTACTATTAAAGTTGCATGAGTTGGGAAATTGTTAGAGTATATACTTATCTATCAAAAAGTTGCCATTAATTAAAGAGATATACCATTAATTAAAGAGTATCTATGAGAAAAATTAGCTTTGCTTTTAAATACTCAAACAAAAATGATTAGTTGAGAAATAAAACAAGGTTGGGTAGTATCTTTGATAATTATTGAAGCTAGGAGTTCTTTATGTGATTCTAGTTTTGTATATATTTATTTTTGTGATAAAATACTTTTTTTAGGAAAGAAAAGAAATAAAGACAATATGAAAACTACTTAAATACAAGAAATATCTTGAGATACTATGTGCATTAAATTTGAATGAAAGGTCACATCACCTAATAAACAAAAAACCTCCTACAGATTAATCAGAAAATTAGAAACAGCTTAAGAAACAATTTAAAAAGATCTTGACTATAACTTTATAAAGCAACTGCAAAAGACCACTGAATTCAAGAAAAATGCTCAAATTTAGTAGAAATTTCAAAATTGACAATTAGAATAGATTACGAGATATATATTTAAATTAATCTCAACTCAAAGAATGCCATTAAGGGATGATTTAGGATGATTTAGGATGCTGCTCATCTATAGCAATATGAATCAAACTGGAAAATGTATAACGTCTTTTACTTTGTAAGTTTATTTAAAGGCGTACATGTAAACAGATACTTGATTGTGTATGGAAATTTGTTTTTATATGTGTATGTATGCAAATAAATATATACAGAGTTATTCAATACAATGAGGTTTTTACAAACAAAAGTTGAAAACAAACTAAATTCCCATCAGAGATGAAGTCATATTTCATACTGTCAAACAAATAAATATTGGACAGTTGTTAAAACGGGTCATGTATTCCTCTTTTCTGAGAATTAATAGAAAATCAAGGTGAAGGATAATTTTATACCCAGAGTATTGTTTGTTACAATGTTGACATTTTTTGTGGAGGAGATATTCTTGATAATCTTTGGACTGTGCTAGCACAGCATTACCGTGTGTTAACATGTATAGGTATATACATAAAATCCTCACAATTGGACTAGAAGGAAACATCATGATAAAAGGAGAAAAGATCGAAGTAGTCAAGACTTTGTCTTACTTTGATCCACAATCAATACTCATGAAAGCAGAAGTCAAGCGGTGAAGTGATGCATTACAGTGGGTAAATCTGCTGCAGGTGACCCTTTTACGGTGTTGAAAACCAAGGTTGTTACTCTGCAGATTAAAATTCATCTGATGGTATTTCTAATCGCCTCATATGTATGTGAAAGTTGAACATTGAAGAAGGAAGACTAAGAAAGATTGCAAACAAGACTAAAGAAGATGGATTTGAATTATGGTTCTGGCGAAGAATATTGAAAGTACCACAGACTGCCTAAAAAACAAACATACTCGTCTTGGAAGAAGTACAGGCAGAATGCTCCTTAGAGACCAAAATGGCGAGACTTGCTGTCACGCTTCGGGCATGTTGTCAGGAGAGACCAGTCCCTGGAGAAGGACATCATGCTAGGTAAAGAAGAGGGGCAGTGAACAAGAGGAAGGCCCTCATCGAGATGGATTGTCATGGTGGCAGCAACCATGGACTCAGACATAGGAACAATTGTGATGCACAACTAGACAGTGTTTCACTCCGTTGTACGTAGGTTCTCGGTGAGCGGCACCAACTCAACCCACTCAACAACAGCATGAGTACCTACAAAATCAGAAACAGAACGCCCAAGCTTATTGACATCAAAGTCATTACGAACTATAGCCACTCTCTGATATAGTAGAACTGCCCCATGGGGTTTCTAAGGATTTAGTGATACTTGATATTATCAACCGAGGTGTCCTAGAGATGCAATGGTTCATGTGCAACTGCTAACCGAAGAGCTGGCAGTTCAACCCCAGCAATGGATCTCGCGATCTGCTTCTGTAGTGGTTACACCGTTCAAAACCATTGGGGGCAGTTGTACTCTGCCCTGTAGGGCCACTGGGAGTTGGAGTAAACTCGGATGTAACGATCACCACCACCACTATCAGTCAATTATGAGCATTTAGAAATGCTGCTGAAATAACTTAGTTGCTTTATAGAATTTTAAAAAATATTTACAAAACTCTGAAGTTAGCTCAGAATTTTGTTGGAAACATATAATTGACTTGTTCTTGAGACGAAAGGAACTACAAAAAATCCAGAGACTGTTTTGAAAATTAATTTAGTGCTAAGAGATAAATGAACCTGAGTATTGGATGCAGCTATTTTAGAAGCTCAATTAGTAACTTTATCAGAAATGTGAAAAGAATGGGTCTATTGCAAAATGGTTGGTAAAGCCCAGGCACATACAAAGTTTAATAAGACACATATTCTATCCCCAAAGCTTTTTACTGCAAACATCACATATCTTGAATCTGAAGGTATAATACACATGCATACAGATCAAATTTTAGCTATAAAAAATGAAAAAGAGATCCCTCTTTCCACTAACACACCAAGTGAAATGTACTTTAAGAATATGAGATGAAGGTGAGAAACTTTATAACCCCTGCCCCCTCCCACATCCCAATCCCCCCCCCCCACCCCGCCAGAGGGCAAACATGCAAAACAGAGAAAGAGTCTATTTTTATGTGATGGTAGTACAAGGTTCTGAAATAAAATGTATGGGCGAAACACATTTAGGGCACACTTTCAAAGCATTTCATGTCACTTTAATTACATTTTGTGGTATTTAAATTTATCAGTAAAGAGAAGGAGGAAGCCTGACAAGTTTTTATTGAAGTACATTATATTTCTCCCAAAAGATTTCAGATTAAAATATACATTTCCAAATTATTTATTAATTCATCCATTTATTTATTTATTTTTGACTTTAAAAATATAACAATAACCAAAATTCATTTATATTTAACAATAATAATAAATCCAAGCTATTACTTAATTTGGTAGAAGTGGAACATTAGTATAAAATTCAGCAGGTATAAACTTTTCATTATTTTTATTTACTTTCTTCAATGTAATGTAAGTAGCAGCTTCCATGGTGAGAAGACAGACAGTATGCTTGAATTTGAAAACAGCAATAGGGAAGTATTTTGAAAGGTGACTTTATTGAGTGTAATGGACTCTAATGACTATGTTTTCTGCTGCTCAAGAAACCGCAAAGTTCTTCGTATTGAGCTAAGAAGACCTAGTGGGAGAGTGGCTAAGCAATCAGCTGCTAACCAAAAGTTAGGACGAAGCAAAGACACAACTGATACAGTCTAAATATAATTTAATATAAACACAAAAATGTTAAAAACACAACTCTGCAAAGGTAACTTGAGAGGTTTATGTTGTTTATAACCTAAAACCCCCCACACTTTGCTAATTGTCCAAAGAGATATATTTTTAAAGAATGAGAGTTAGTCTCCCTATTACTGTCTTAGTAGATGCTAAATTTCTTTAGGCAATGTTTTTAAAAAAGATTCTTATGACCATAATGTTCAAGAGATGCTACTTTTAAATCCATCTATTTGATTCTCTGAGTCTAGAATATAATAGGATAATCTGGAGAGAGTAGACAACTGGATGAAAATGGGACTGTGTTGCCCCAAGGAAAAAATGTTAAGTGTTACGAACAAAGCAAAACAAAACAAAAACAAAGCTGCCTTACAGAAAGCGACCTGGTGCTGTAGGAGAAAGCAGGTTTACCTCCATCCTGAAGACTTAGAAATAAGATAATCATTTGCTTGTCAGTGATCGCCTGCAACGTTTGGATAATGAAGTGACCATTGGTTAGTCCTCTTATTTGGGCCTTAGGTCAGTATGATAGGCCTCATGCTGTGGCCTCATTTTGTGTTGAGGTGGTGGGGCCCTTTACCAAAGGCTGAATCTACCATTTCTGGCATATTGTCTACTCCTCTGGATCTATTTGCAGTTTACTGTTTTTATAAGCAGACCTTTGATAATTCCCCACTTCACTGTCTCCTGGAATCTGTAACTTCTGGCCCCTCCTCCACAGTCCCAGGAAAGGATTGGGGGCACTAATTGGCCCAGAGAAAAGGCAGTGGAGCCAACTAGGAAGTCTGAAGAGTGACATTTTAAAATGCAATTTCTTGTCCTCCACTTGTCTCTATTTTCCTGGCGAGGATTCATCCTGAGAGACTATTTTTACCTCCTGACCCAGCGAAACCTTGAGCTTCTGCAAATCTTACCAGATTTAGATTCCATTTGTGTTTTCTCTGTAGACTCTTATTTCTGGGAAAGAGAGACCATTAGGAAGGACGGAGTTGAATTTTTATTCTCTTCTCTCCAATTCTTTCCTCCTCCTTTTAGGGGGTCCATGCATAGGGCTTCTCGTGGCCCAGCATGGGGACAGGGGAAAGATGTTCTAAACTAGAGAAACAAAGCAAAAAAGCAATCTCTTTTCCAAAGATTTCAGGGTTTTGAGCACCCTGTTCTTTGAAGCCCTAAATTCCTGGTGGTGGGTAAGAGCTAAGATAAATTCTGCCTTCTCACAGCAGCTTCAAAAAATGGCTTGAAATTTATTTCTCACAGGTTCCTTAGATATATACGTTTACTCTTATCCACAGTGATGAAAAGACTCACTGTGGCAAATTTCCAATGTGTTGAAGAAAAGAAATCTTCCATATAGAATTTCCTCACATTTTAGACATAGACCAGGTAGAACGTCAAGTGCATGTACTGACCACTGTGGAAGTCACAAGACTTGATATGCAGCAGTAGAAAAGGTAAAGGTAAATGTTTGTGGTTTTTTTCTTTTTCTTTCCCTAACTGGAACGTTCCGTGTGTTAAAACCCAAGGCACCATGCATCTGTCAGTGCATTAACTAATTGTTCACAGATTTTTTTTTAAAAAAGAATGAGAGTTTTGGTTCTTGTGTGTGATTATGATATTGAAAACTATGTAGCCATTATTTCAAATGCCCGCAGGTTTTATGGGAACTTCCAGATGAACCCAGACTAGGGAGAAATGCCCGACAATCTGCTTTCAAGATTAGCTCATAAAAATCCTAAGAATCACAACAGAATATTGCCCAATATAGTTTGGGAAGATGAGCCTCTAGATTTCAAAGAACTTGAAATATCATGGCTTTAATGATGGGCTCAGTCAGACTAACGATAGTGCAGGTCATACATATTAACAGAAGGCATCACTTGTCTGTCAGTTTGTTGTATTATGGTGGCTTATGTGTTGCTGTGATGGTGAACGTTATGTCACTAGTATTTGAGATACCAGCAGGGTCTCCCAAAGTGAACCGATTTTTCAGCAGAGCATCCAGATGAAGAACAACTACAAAGAAGGAACAGGCTGACCAATTCTGAAGAATCAGCCCTCAAACACCCTACAAATAACATCAGAACACTGCAAATTACTGAAAACCTAACAGAAGCAGACGTTTCCAGAACTAACGCAAGAAGATGAGCCCCTCAGGTTAGAAGACGCTCAAAATAGGACTGATGAGGAGCTGCCTTCCCCAGGTAGCATCAACCATAAGGATGCAGGCGGATGAAGCCTCCAGGACCTTCATTTACTGATGGTGCCTTTCTCACCATGAGAACAAACAACTGCAAGCATCAATTTATAATTTGAGATTGGAATGTACAGAGTATGAATTTGGGAAAATTGGAAGTTGTTAAAAATGAAACTGAATGCATAAAGATAGATGTTGTAGGTGTTACTGACCTGAAATGGACTGGTACTGACCATTTTGAATCAGAAAATCATATGGTTTACTGTGCTGGAAATGATACAGACAAGAGGACTGGCATTGCATTTATTTTTAAAAAGGAAACTTCAAGATCTCTCTCGAAGTAAATGTTGTCTGTGATCAGATAATGTCTATCCACACACAGGGAAATCCAATCAGACAACTATTATTCAAATTTATGTACCTACAATTAAAGCTAGTGATGAAGAAATTGAAGAATTCTACTGTCTTTAGCCTGAAATCGATCAAGATGAATTTATCATTATTGGCAAGTGGAAAGCAAAGCTTTGAAACAAAGAAGGAACAACACTTATAAAACAGGGAGTTGGTGATAGAATTTTGCAAGAGCAATTACTTGTTTATAGCAAATGCCTTTTATTCAGCGACATAAATGGCAAATATACACCTGCATCTCTCCAGATGGAATACAGAAATCAAATGAGCTACGTCTGATGGAAGCAGGCTATGGAACAGACCATCAATCGCTCATATCTGGTCAGGTTGAAGCTGAAGAAAATGAAAACAAGTCTATGAGAGCCAAAATACAATCTTGAGTAGATGCCACTCGGATTTCGTGAACATCTCAAGAATATATTTGAGCACTGAACACGAATGACAGAAGACCTGATGAGCTGTGGGATGATATCAAGAACATCATACATGAAGAAAGCAAAGGTTACTGAGATGGTTAGTTTATTGCGTCAGCCTGGCCGGTAAACACAAGTGGGATTAATTGAAGGGCAGAGAGATAAATGGCTTGGTGAGCCTCGCCTTCTTGTCTCTCGCTCTTTGATCATCGGGCCAGTGTGCGGCTGCTTTGCTTGTTCTGTGCCTCAATTTACAGGCTACACTACTTGTGGGACACCTACCTAGCCTGTGGACTGTGTCGCTGTAAGTTGAGGTCCCTTTAAGACCACACGATTGAAAATTACATCTCTGGAGCTGAGGACTGACAGCTGGTGACCTGGCTGACAGTTGGTGACCTGCTGGCTGTTTTGCTGCCTGTGCTGGGATAGCATAGCTCTCTCTCTACAGAGGACTACCTGATGGCCCTCAAGAGTTGAAGGACTGCCAGTGTCTTAGAACTCTCTCACGGAAGTGAGTTGCACTGAGCCATTCTACGGCTTTATAATTTAACTGTTCATTTCTTGTATTATCTATCTATCTATCTATCTATCTATCTGTTTATAATTTAACAGTTCATTACTTGTGTTATATATCTATCTATCTGTTTATAATTTAACAGTTCATTTCTTGTATATATACATAAAATTATCAGCAATCTGGTTTTATCTCTCTGGAGAACCCTGTCTAACACAGTTACTAAAAAGAGAAGAAAGAAGATCAAAGTGGAGGTCAGAAGAGACTGTTAATTGTAGAGTAGCTAAAGCAAATGGAAAAAAGGATGAAGTAAATTAGCTGAACAGAAAATGTCAAAGGGCAGCTCGAGAAGACAAAATAAAACAGTATAATGTAATGTGCAAAGAGTTAGAAATTTAGCTGGAGTTAGAACACCAAAGATGAAGAACACATTCTGCAGATCTTACACTGAAAGAATTCAAGGGAAAATTCAATCTTTGACTAGTAATATTGAAGGATTCTGTGGGCAAAATATTAAATGATGAAGAAAGGAGCAAAAGAAGATAAAAAGAATACACAGAGTCATTGTGCCAAAAAGTAATAGTCAACATTCAACCATTTCAAGAGGCAGCATCTGATCCAGAATCAATGGTACAGAAGGAGGAAGTTCAAGTTGCACTGAAAGCATTAGCCAATAAAAGGGCTACAGGATTTGATAGAATATCAATTTCAATGATTTTAAAAGCTAATGAAGCACTGGAAACACTCACTCATATATGCCAGGAAATTTGGAAGGCAAGGCTTTGGCCAACCAGAGGTTCAGGCTGAATTCAGAAGAGGAGATGGAACAAGGGATTTCATTGCTGATGTCAGATGGATCTTGGTTGAAAGCAGAGGATACCAGAAGGACGCTTACTTGTGGTTTATTGACGAGTAAAGGCATTCAACTGTGTGAATGATAACAAATTATAAATAGCCTTGAAAACAATGGGAATTCCAGAACACCGCATTGTGCTTATGCAGAACCTATACATTGATCAAGAGGCAGTTGTGTCAAAATGGTTTAAAATCAGGAAAGTGTGCATCTGGATTGTAGTCTCTCACAAAAGTCATTCAATCTCTCTGCAAATAATCAGAGATGCTGGATTATATGAAAAAGACTGCAGCAACAGGATTTGAGGAAGGCTTAGTAAAAACCTACAATATGTCAAGGGCCTGACCTTGCTTGCTGAAACTGAGGAGGACTTGAAGCACTTGCTGCTGAAGATCAAGGATTGCAGCCTTCAATACGGATTACGATTCAATGCAAAGAAAACAATAATCCTCACAAATAGACAAACAGGTGATATCATGATAAATGGAGAAAAGGTGGAAACTGTCACGAATTTTGTCTTACTTGGATTCACAAGCAGTGCTCATGGAAGCAGCTGCGAAGCGATCAATTGCTTCATTGCATTCGGTGAATCTGCAGCATAAGACCTCTTTAAAGTGTTGAAAAACAAGGATGTTTCTTTTAGAACTGAACTGTGTATTACCCAAACCACGGGATTTTTAATCGCTTTGTATATATGTGAAAATTGGACATTGAATAAGAATGACTGAAGAAAAACAATGCATTTGAATTATGCTGCTGGCCAAGAATATATTTTTTTTCTTCCACTTTATTGGGGGGCTCTTACAACTCTTGTTACAAACCATACATCAATTATATCTGACATATTCGTACATGTATTCCACCGTTCGTTTCTAGACATTTACTTTCCATTGAGCCCTGGCATCAGCTAAACGGAGGAGCTGGCCAGGAACATTGAAAGTGCCCTGAGCTTCCAAAAGAACAAGCACATCTGTCCTGTCAAAGCACAGCGAGCGACAAGATGGTGAAATTCGGTCTCTCATGCTTTGGACATGTCAGGAGAGACCAGTCCCTGGAGAAGGAAATCATGCTTGGTAAAGTGGTAAAGCATTACAAAAAACAAAACAAACAAACAAACAAACAAAAACAGCCTTCAATGAACTGGATTGACACAGTGATTGCAACAATGGCCTTAAACGTAAGACCAATTTTGAGGATGGGCAGGGCAGGGTGATGCTTTGTTCGGTTGCATTAGACTCGCTATGAGTTGGAACCAACTTGCTGGTGCCCACCAACGACAACGACAACAATAAAAGGCAGTTTCATTCTGTTCCCTATCAGAGTGACATGAGTTGATGTCCATGAACATCAACAACTCAGAGAATTTTCAGGTGAGCTTTCATGGAAGCAAAGTAGAAAAACTATTTGTTTAAAAATTATTTTGTATCAACTTCACACCTATGGTAACTGTTGAATCTCTCTCTCACAGTTATTTTACTGTTAGCCCATATTTCCAATATCAATCTATAAAGTCCTCTTCAGACTCATGAAACACATGCAATGACACTGAATGCAGAAGATCACGGGCCAGTGGGTAGAAAGTCATTGGATCCAGTGTCATTGGAAACATATCAGTGCTGGCAGGGATCTCTATGTGGCTTCTCCAGCTTCCAAGGTCTGGTTGCATCCATGTGGCTTGTCTTCTGCAATGTCTCCCAGAGAGGAGTAGAGAGAGAGAGGTGCCTTCTGCCTCCAAGGAGGAAGTACCAGATTTCCCAGAATTCTCAGGAGAAGGCCATGCCCACACAGAAGTCTCATTGGCTATCTCCAGATTGACAGTCTAGACTCCACCCCTATACTCTTAATCCTTTAATTGACACCACAGTATGATAGAAGATGAATGACTTGTTCTAAGCAAGTACCTTTTTCAACAACACAAAAGGTAACTACAGTGAACCCTCGCCACTTCGCGCTTCGACTTCCGCGGCTTCACTCTATCACGGTTTTTGCGTAACAGCGCATGCTCTGTCATTACTGCCACTGTTTGGCTCATACTGTACACGCTTCTGTCTGCATCGCTACGTATCAGA
>NW_022103904.1:15606580-15620631 GCF_000313985.2 Echinops telfairi
AATATTTGATTTACAAATAAGGAATCCTACTTCGCGGAATTTCATTTATCATGGTAGGGTCTAGAACCAATTAACCGCGATAAACGAGGGTTCACTGTATACACATGGACTTTTCCAGATGAAACACACAGAAATCAAATTGACGACATCTGTGGGAAGGGACCATGGAGAAGCTCACTAGCAGCAGCTAAAACCTGACCAGGGACTGACTGTGGATCAGACCATCAATTGCTCCTATGTAAGTTCAGGTTTCAGCTGAAGAAAATTAAAACGAGCCCACGCAAGCCAAAATACAACCTTGAATCGATCTCCCATGAAACAAATATAGGAAGAAAAAGAGGGAGAGAAGCAGGAAAAGAAGAAAAAGCAGCACAGGCACAGCTACTTCAAGCAAAAGAGATTCTAAGGCAAAAGTATTATAAGATAATAAGTGGCTGCAACATTGTTATAAAACATTGTCATTGTAAACTTGTAAACTAAAGACATAAGAGAAACATGTGGCCTTGCGCTTCTGCAGAGAGTATGGTCTCTTTACCTCAGGAGCGACTCCACCACGGCCTCTAAGGTTGGGATGAGCTGGGATCAACGGGATGGCAGTGAGTTTGGATTTTTGAGCTAAGAGTCTCATAAGCAAAACTGGACAGATAAGACTGAGAGGAACACATAGACAAATCTCCCCTCATAGACATAAATTAGGATAGAGATATAACAGGTTTCTAGACTACATAACTCAATATTTTAATGTACCAATTTTCTAAATTATTTTCACCACTTAGAGTTTAACTTTTTAGAATTTAAGTTAATCTTTATCAAAACGCAGATTATTTACAATTACATAGAATTTGACTTATTCTTTATCAAAACGCCACCTTTAAAAATTTTTTATTTCTATTTTTTAATCATTTTATTAGGGGGCTCATAAAACTCTTATCACAATCCATACACACATCAATTGTGTCCAGCACATTTATACATATGTTGCCATCATCATTCTCAAAACACCTGCTTTCTACTTGAGCCCTTGAAATCAGTCCTCATTTTTCCCCCTTCCTCCCTGCTCCCCACACCCCCTGAACCCTTGATAATTTATAAATTATTATTATTTTGTCATATCTTACACTGTCCGACGGCTCCCTTCACCCACTTCTCCACTGTCCGTCCCCCAGCGAGGAGATTATATGTAGACCTTGTCATCTGTTCTCCCTCACCTTCCCTCCACCCTCCCAGTATCGCCACTCTCACTACTGGCCCTGAGGGGTTCATCTGTCCTGGATTCCCTGTATTTCCAGTTCCTATCTGTGCCAGTGTACAACCTCTGTTCCAGCCGGATATGTAAGGTAGAATTGGGATCATGATAGTGGAGGGGAGGAAGCATTTAAGAACTAGAGGGAAATTAAAATGCCACCTTTTTAATATTTATATGGAGAAACTCCAAGAGAGCCCTTTGTGCATTCCAGCAGAAAGAGAACTGCAGTGTTCCTAGGTCTTAGTGTTATCTCCATCTAAGGACATTCATAATTGCTCAGACAAAGTGGGGCTACATACCTCATGGACTAACCAGAATTATGCCAAACATATAACAATGACAACTATTTGATATTGGTGCATAAATGAAAAGAGTTTTATCAATTCAACAGAATAGAAAGTCCAGAGAGAGGTTACACATATATAGAAACATGACATTTAATGTAGCTAGAATTTCTGGCCCATGGGAAAGGGAATATTTTTCCAATAAATTATCTAGGGGGAAAAAAACTGTTGTGCACATAAAGGAAATAAAACAAAAGGCACCCTTTCTTCAAAAATCAAAACAGTAAAAACTAAATTGTGAATAGTTAAACTTATCTTTCAGAAGAAAATCTAGGAAAATATCTTCATGACCTCAAGATAAGGAAAGTTTTAACCCAAGAAGCACAGTTCAGGAAGGGAAAGGGCTAAAATATCTGCAAGTGAAAAGAAGCCATCTTCAAACATGGATAAAGTCTCACAAGTATAGAAGGGTCTGTCACAACACATTGCTAGGGTGCATACATGCACAAATGTACTCCAAACAAGTCAGCTGATAGACCTGGAACTCTTTATATGCTTTAAATTTTTCCCCTTATTATTTATTAATTTAAAAAATTTACTTGAAAAGGTATTATTCCTCTAATTCCTTTGACTTTCCTCTTGTCCCACTATCATGCTCAGCCTTAATTTGGGTTTCAGTAATTTCTCTCAGTTATATTGCCCTTGATCACACCCTACTAGACCTCTTACACCCTCCTTGCCACTGATTTTGGATCACTTGTTGTTCCCTTGTCCCTGGGTTTGTTATCACCACTTCCTTTCCCCCAGCTCCCCCTCTGTCATGTCCCCTGGGAACCATCGGTCCCATTGTTTTCTCCTCCAGACTATTCATCCAGCCTATTTTATCTAGATAGACATGCAGAGATAATAATATGCACACAAAAACAAGACATAGCAAAACAAAGCAACAAAAGAAAACAAAAAAAACCCAATGAGAAAATAAATAAATAGATAAAAATTAAAATAAAAGAAACGTTTGTTGACCTCTAGGAGTGTCCTCCAGTTGAGTCCGAATCTCTGACCCCAAAGTTTATCTTTGGCACTCCCTTGGGACCTCCGTGCTCTGCTCCCCTTGCTGCTCTGCCAAACCCCCTTAGTGTTTTGCCTTGGTATGGTGGAGTCAGCCCAGGCCAATCCCAACACTGAGTCTCCAGTGTTGTCCCCCTGTAGTGCCATGGGTCAGCAAGGGATGTCTCATAGTGGGGCCAGTCGTATGGTCCACTCTGTGCATTGGCTGTTCTGAGAGGGGTTATCGTCCTCCAAGCCTGGTGGGCCAGACTACGTTCCACTCTTCCTCCCCCTTCATTTGCTTCCCTGTGCTCTGATCAGACAGGTCCCTCCCCCCGAGCTGCAGCTTCAGTGCTGTCCTCTGAAGTAAATTCTTCTTGGGGGAGGGGTGGCTATCCATGTAGTAGGGATTGGGGCTGGGTCCCCCTGGGGGATGGACAACAGGAAAGTGGGTAAAGGGAGACATCGGACAGTGTGAGATATGACAAAATAATAATAATTTATAAATTATCAAGGGTTCATGAGGGGGGGGGAGTGGGGAGGAAGAGGAAAAAATGAGCTGATACCAAGGGCTTAAGTAGAAAGCAAATGTTTTGAGAATGATGATGGCAATTTATGTACAAATGCGTTTGATATACAATGGATGTATGTATGTATTGTGATAAGAGTTGTACAAGCCCCCAATAAAATGGTTTTAAAATGTATTTGTTTATTTTATATGTCTATTTATATAAGATAGACAGGATAAAAAAATCCCAAGGAGAAAGCAATGGGACCGATGATTCCTGGAGTGTGAGGGGGGGGGGCACGGAAGAGGAGGAGATGGGGAAAAGGGAGCAGGAGGCCAACAAACTCAGGGACAAGGAAACAACAAGAGATTTAAAATCAATAGCAAGGAGGGTGTAGAATGCCTGGTGGAGTTTGATCAATTGTAATGTAACAGGAATTATCGAGAGCTGAATGATTGAAGGGTGAACATGTTAGTGGGGCAGGAGGAAAGTAAAAGGAAATAGGGGAAAGAAGTAGGAGGCAATAGCAATATATATAGAGGTACAAACATAAGCATATACATATGTAAATATATTAATATATAAGGATAGGGGTATTGGTCTATGTACATATATTTATATGATAAAGTATTAAGGTTTCAGACAGACTTTGGGCCTCTGCTAAGTCTTCCCTCAACACAAGAACACTTTGTTCTAATAACCTGGCACTGCGTGATACTCACCTTCTCAACACAATCTCTGGAGACAAAATGGGTGCGTAAGCAAATGTGGTGAAGAAAGCTGATGGTGCCCAGCTATCAAAAGATATAGTCCCTGGGGTCTTAAAGGCTTGAAGTTGAACAAGTGGCCATCTAGCAGGGAAGCAACAAAGCCCCTATGGAAGAAGGACCCCAGCCTGTGTGATCATGAAGTGTTGACAGGATCAGGTATCAGAAGATAAAAAACAAACAATTGTATTGATGTGAAAGAGAGGGGTCAGAGTGGAGACCCAAACACCATCTATAGATGAGAGGGCATTCCCCTCACAGAAGAGTTACGGAAGTGAGGATTCAGCCAGAGTACAGTTTAGCATTGAGGAAATACACAACATTCCTTTGGTTCTTTAATGTCCCTCCCCCACTATCATGGCCCAGTTCTACCTTACAAATAAAGCTAGATGGGAATATGTAGATTGCTACAGATAAGAGCTTTCAACACACTGAAGCCAGGACAGATAATCCCCTCAAAATAGTAATGGGAATAGCGGCACCAGAAGGTAGGGGAAGGGGAGGGACGGGGAGAAAGAGGGAACCAATAGAAATGGTGGATGTATAATACCTCTCCTACCCCTCCACCCCCAGAGGAAGAACAACAGAAACATTGGTGAAGGGATACAGTGGATGGTGTAAGATATGAAAAGGTAATAATAGAGCATAATTTACCAAGGGTTCACTAGGTGGGAATGAGGGAGGGAGGGAAAAAAGAGGAACTGATAATAAGGGCTGAAGAAGAAAATGTTTTGAAAATGATGATGGCAACATATGTACAAATTTGCTTGATATAATTGATTTATAGATAGTTGTAATGTCTGTAAGAGACACCAATAGAATGATTTAAAAAACAAAACAACCAAAACCTGTCTTTGTAATTAGCAAATGACTGCAAATGAGCTACCTCGGCAATACACTTGTCTTGGTCTTGTTAGATATAATGCAAGATAAAAAAAGGGATCCGGTAGGCCAAATAATTTAAGGCAGAGAAATCAGCTGAGAGCTATAGTGACTATTTCTTGGAATTCTAAATGGGAAATCTTGATAGATTCTCTGAAAGGATACAAAAATCTGAAGAAAATGAAACTGTCTTGGTGAGAAAAAGATCGGGAAGGTTGCAGTGAGAAAAATTTCCCCATCATGACAAAGAAACTGCATTCTGCCATGGTAGCAAGAGCTGTCCAACAGGGATATTGTTGTGAAAATTTGCTTCACCCACCATATAACCCCGATACTGCCACTCCAGACTTCTTTTTGTTCCCCAAACTTATAGAACATTTCAAGGGAACTCGATCAGAGTCCCTAGTATAGAGCAAAACTTCCTAAACTGTGAGTGTTGACCCCGTATGCAGTCATGTCGCTGAATTTGAGGGTCATGAAAGAAAAACTTGGCAACAGTAAACTGTTTCTGACTACACAGGGATCAGAATTAATTCAGAATAAAATGGGTAATGAATCTGAGGCCTTTCTAGAAGCGCTCACTCGTCCAGAATGCCTCAGCTCAGATTTGATACTATTTAGTGTTTGTTAGGAGTTGCAGTGTTTTTACTGTACATACAAAGTATTCTGCTGTGACAGAAATACAATAGTTCATTTACAGAAAATAAAGACTTTAATATTTTCCTACTAATCATTTCTCAGCATGTAGCATTCAAATAAATATATCTTTGGATTGTATTATGTTAGATTGTTTGATTTTTAAAATTCCTTTCACCTCCTTCTTTTACAGAAACTGAAGTGTTGAATGGAAGCACATAAAGACAAAAGATGGATTTGGATACTAGCTGTGACGGACGTGAACATGCCAGCAACTGAGAGGATGGAGTAAAACCAGGCAACATTGCACACTGCTCTACATAAGGATTTCGTGTTAACAGCCACTGTTGATAGTGGACCCTTCATTTTGGTAAAACTTGCAGTACCATTTGCTACCTGAATGCAAATTTCTCTTAACTGGGGTTCTGTAAATTTAGTCTGAGTATGATGGTAATTAAAAATCACAGGAACCAGGAATTGAATATATGAAGAGCTAAGAATAGGATGAAGAAGTGTTAAGGTTTGCCCCCCAATTTATCTTTGCAAGGAAATGTAGGGAAAGAGAACCCTGGGCATATGATGGTCTCCTGCTTAGTATTTGTTGATTCATTAATGTACAATATTGACCATATCAAAAGGAAATAATTTATATAATCTAGAGCTGTTAATAAACTATTTCCTTAATCATAAATAACTAATTAATTTTTAAAGAATACAATGTTTAAATGATGCCATTTAAATACAGATGTTACCATATGTAATAGGTCACAGAAACCAAGAGCACCACATCTAGGTAATTTAATAACAGTTTAGGAATAAAATTTCCATTAGATATGCTTGGAATTGGAGAGCATACTATTTTACTGCCTTCTATCAAGAAGACCTCTCAATTCCCAATTTAAAACTGATACATTTCAAGCGCATGAATTAGTTAGAGTGGGTATCTGAATAACAGAATAAATTGGGCCAGAGGCTCAGTCATTGTACTGGTGTGCAAACCTGATTGCTCCTGTGAGGTTATTAAAAATTCTGGGCTAATGTTCTGGAAAAAAATGAATTTGCTATTATAGAAATATTCCTGCATCATGGTACCTCTAGGGTTGGAGCCTCATCTCTAAATTTAATGTATGCTTTACAATGATTAATTGGATTAAGAAATATTTATTAGAGGAAAAAATGGTTCTTGCCTATGAGTAAGATCAACCAGTTCATCCAGAGAGGTAGGGGCTTTGTGGAGGCAATGGAGAATCTATTGAGCTGGAAGGAAAATAGTCCAGGAGATGGAGGAACCATTGATGAGCTGCCTAAATCTAGAGGTACATAGTAAAGTGAAACAAGCAATTAAGCAATCAGAGAATCAGATTAGAAAAATGCACCACCTTTGGCTCCCTTTTGCTTTCTCTTTGTGCTTCCCCTCAAATTATTTCATTTATATAATTCTGTTTCTCAAATATTTATGTATAATGATAAATATATGGTAGGAGTTATAGCTAGATGCGATTGATCACTATTTGGATATCAACAATGTATGGATTATTATTTTCTAAAAATTTTTGTCTAAAAAATTGTGTTCCATTTAGAAAGTCTGCAAGTGCAATAAATACTTAATTTTATCTCTCAAGATGACATTAAACAAGTGGAATTCCTCACTTCCATATTTCTGTGACTGTTTTAGGGGTTCCCCCCCACCCCTTCACCCAAGAATTCTTACATCTAAACTCATCTGAACTCAGGAATAACACAACTGCACTTGCATTTTTAAAGGTATATATGAACCATTCATCTGTCAGTTTGTTGCACCGTGGTGCTTTGTGTCTTTGTATGTTTTTGCAATGCTAGAAACTCTGCCATTGTTATTTCAAATACCAGCAAGGACATCCATGGTAGACAGAATTTAGAGGTGCTTCCAGACTAGGTAGGAATAGGAAGAAGCAATAGATACTCCACTTCTGAGAGACTAGATACTGAAGCCTTACAAATACCAGTATTACATCGTCTGACATAATGCCAGAAGATAAGCCCCTCAGGTTAGAAGGTATGCAAAACACAATGGGGGGGGGGGAGCTGCCTCCCCAGAGTAGAGTTGACAAGGATGCCAATGACATGGAGGAAGCAAAGTTTTTAGGGCCTTCATTTGCTGATGAGGCATGACCTGAAGTGAGAAGCAACAGTTGCAAACACAAATTAATTTTTGGAATATGGAATGTGTGCATGAATCAAGGGAAATGGGAAATCACTAAAAACAAAGTAGAATATATTAAGATCAATATCCTACATATTAGTGAGTTGCAGTGAACGGATATTGGCCATTATGAGTAAGGAAGTCATATGACTTACTACACTGTTGACAGATTCAGAAGAAATGGTGTCACATTCATTGTCAAAAGGAGACTCTCATGATCTATCCTGAGATACAACGGTGCCATTGATAGGATATCTAGACACCTACATGGAAAAACAGTGAATACATTTTATTTAAATTTAGGCCAACAACCACTAAAGTCAATGTGAAGAAATTGAAGAATTCTACCAACTCCTCCAGTCCGAAGTTGATCAAACAGGCAATCAAGATGCAGTCCTAATTACTGATTACTGGAGTGGAGAAGTTGGAATCAAACATGAAGAGTCAGTAGTTGGACAATATAGCCTTCGTGATAAAAATGAATCTGAGTATCATATAATATAATTTTATAAGACCAATGACCTCTTATTGACAAATCTATTGTTTCAACAACTTAAGTGGTGGCTATACACACGGCCTTCATCAGATGAACCACACAGGAATGAACTTCACCACATTTATGCAAAGAGGCCATGGGGAAGCTCAACATCATCAGCAAAGACAAGTCTGGGGAGCTGGCTGTGGTGCAGACCAGCTCTTACTCATAGGTAGACTCAGGCCGAGGAAACGTACAGCAAGCCAACAAGAGGCAACAATATGACCCTGAGTATATCCCTCTTGAATTTATAAGCCACCTCAAAAACAATCTGTCACAATTTAAGCCCTATTAACTGAAGGCCAGAAAAGTGGTGAGATGACATCAAGAACATCATACATGAAGAAAGCAAAAGGCCGCTAAAAAGTGACAGAAGAAGAAGGCCAAAACATATTCCAGAAGAGGCTCTGGAACTTACTCCTGAGCATAGAGCTGAAACAGTGAATGGAAGAAATGAAGAAGTCAGAAAGCTAATGAGAAATTTCAAAGGGCAACTAGAAAACAAAAGTAAGGTATTATGTTGAAATGTGCAAAAGCCTGAGTCAGAAAGTCAAAAAGGAAGAATGCATTTAGCATATCTCAAGTGAATGAACTGAAGAAAAATTCAAGCCTCAAGTAGAAATATTGAAGGATTCTATGGGCAACGTATCGAATAATATTGGAAGCATAAAAAAAGTTGGAAAGAGTACACACTGTTTCAAAACAATTTGGTTGATCTTTAACCATTTCAAGATGTAGCGTATAATCAGGAACTGATTGTATAAAAGGAGGAATTCCAAGCTGCATGGAAAGCATTAGCAGAAAGCAAACAAAAACTCCAGGAATTCACAGACAACCAAAGGAAATATTTCAACAAAATAATGCAGTGTTAGAAACATTAGCCTTGCTGAAAATTTGGAAGACAGCTACCTGACCAACTAACTGAAAAAGATCCAGATTTATGCCTATTCCACAGAAAGGAGAATCAACAGAATGTGGAAATTTGCAAACAATGTTATTAGTATCACATGTAAGTAAATTTTTGTTGAAGATAATTTTAAATGGTTGCAGCAGTATATTGACAGGGGATTCCTAGAAATTCAAGTTGGATTCACAGTAGGATGTAGAAAAATGGAAATCATTGCTGATATCAGATTGATATTGCATGAAAGCAGAGAATACCAGTGAGGTAGTTAGTTTATTGTGCCAACCTGGCTGATAAACACATGTGGGGTTAATTGAAGGGCGGAGGGATAAATGGCTCAATGAGCCTCCCCTTTCTTGTCTCTTGCTCTTTGATCATTGGACCAGTGTGCGGCTGCCTTGCTTGTTCTGTGCCTCAATTTGCAAGCTACACTACCTGTGGGACACCTAACCCATGGACTGTGTCGCTGTAATTTGAGGTTCCTTCAAGACCTGCTTCGCCACACCACTGGAATTTACATCTCTTGAGCGGGGACTGTCAGACCCTGTCATCTGGCTGACTGTTGGTGACCTGCCTTGCTGTTTGCTGCCTGTGCCCAGGTAGCCTGAATTGCTCTACAGAGGACTACCTGGCGGCCCTTAAGACTTGAAGGACTGCCAGTGTCTCACAGCTGTCTCACGAGAGTGAGTTGCACTGAGCCATTTGTACTGCTTTCTAATTTAATTAACTGTTTATTTCTTATGTTATATCTATCTATCTGTATAAATATGTATATAAAATTGTTAGTGTTCTGGTTTTGTTTCTCTAGAGAACCCTGTTTAACACAACCAGGAAGATATTTACTTGTGTTTTATTGATCATACAAAGGCATTTGGCTATGTGGAGTGTAACAAAGTGGGGTTCATATGGCAAAGAATGGGAATTCTAGAACACTTCCTTGTGCTCCAGATAAACTTATGTATAGAACAGGAGGCAGTTGTTCTCACAGCAGACTGGCATATTGCATAGTTGAAAGTTAGGAAATGTGTGCAACAGGGTTGGGTCCATTCACCGCATGATTCGATCTATATGCTGAGCAAATATTAGAGAAGGTGGACCTAAGGAAGGAAAACCCAGTGTCAGAACTAGAGGACGGTTCTTTAACAACTGGTGACTGCAAATGGATAACATTGCTTGCTGAAAGAGAGGCATATTTGAGGTATCTTCTGATGAAGATCAAAGATGTCAGCGTTCAGCATGAATTACAAATCAATATAAAGAAACCAGAAATCCTCACAAGTGGACCAATAGACAGCAGCTTGATAAAGGAAGAACAGATTGAACTTGTCAAATATATATGCTTTTTGGGGATCCATAATCAAATGACATTGCATTGGACAAATCTTCTGCAAAAACACATCTTTAAAATGTCTAACAGTAAAATGTCATTTTGAGGACTAAGGTGTGCCTGACCCAAACTATGATGTTTCCAATCACCTAATAATTCAACATCTGGACAATGAATAAGGAAGACTGAAATAAGGATTGATGCATGTGAATTACTGCACTGGTAAAGAATATTGACGACACTTGGACTGCCAGAGAATTACCAAATCTGTCTTGGAAGAAATACATTCAGAATTCTCCTTAGAAGTGAGTATAATGAGCCTTTATCTTGCTTACTTTGGATATGTCATCAGGAGAGACCAGTCCCTGGAGCAGGACATCGTGCTTGGTAAAGCAGAGGGGCAGGGAAAAAGAGGCAGGACCCCAGGAAGATGGGTTGACCCAGTCGCTGCAACAATGGGCTCTAGCATAGGAACAAGGGTGAGGGTTTCCTCCTACTGTGAATACAGTGACTCTGCGTAGGAACCAGCCCAAGGCCATGTAACAGCCACATAACTCAACAGAGGTGGACATCTAACAGACCCCACAAGAAGTGTCTTCTTAACATGATTAAGAACACTTATTTCCTAATAGGTTTCTAACCACAGTTATACAAAACACAAAACAAAACATTTTCACTCATAGAGTCCCTCCGAGACTGAGTAGAACGGCTCCACAGGGTTTCCAAGGCTGCAGATCTTTACAGATGCCCAGCACTCCGTAACACTCCTGAAGTGCGACTGCTGGTTCAAACCACTACTTTTCTGTTAGGAGCCCAGTGTTTAATTATCACAACACGAGGTTTTCTTTAAAGGTTAGGATTTATAACACATATTCAGTCCATCACATAACGTTATGGCTTGAACTCACATACATCTACGTGGTAGGCTATTGTGATTGTCTGGGTACTTTAGAGAAACAAATCCACAGAAACTCATATATGAGAGATTTTTATATAAAGGTTAAGCGCACATCAAGAAAACATCCCAACCCAGTGTTGACCAAGCCCACAAGTCCAACATTAACCCATATGTCCAATACCAATCCACAAAGTCCTCCTCCATCTCACAAAACATACGCAATGATGCTGACTGCAGAAGGAAAGCCAAGTCAGCGAATGTGTAAGCATCTCAGCGCTGGCAGGGGTCTCCACACAGGTGCTCCAGCATCCAGGGCTGCATCAGGGTAGGTCCATGCCGTTTCTCCTTGGGGATGTCTTGCAGGAAGTGAGCCTTGCCAGCTGAAGCAGGGACCTGGCTAAGGCAGCTGCACCCTGGTCCGACCATCAGAAAGCAAGAGATCTGAGAACTAGAAAGGCGAGGCTCACTGAGCCACTTATCTCTCTGCCCTTCAATTAACCCCACATGTGTTTATCAGCCAGGTTGGCACAATAAGCTAACTACCTCAGCTGTATTTTCTAGGAAATAAAAACTTTCAGTTTTTACAAAACGGTTCATAGAGTTTTAGAAAAAGGCAAGTCCAAGTCCAGGCAGGCTCCACGTCTGTGGACCAGATGTGGACAGCAGGTCAGGCTTGGGCTGCAAAGACCAATGAATCCAAAGTCAGCATTTCAGATTGTCAGACTCTGGGCCACTGGCTCCAGTCCAAAGAATTGGAAGTTGATGAGCCAGACACAGGATCTAGATTCAATGAAAAGCAAGCAAGCTTTCTACAACATTCATTTCTATGGGAAGCAGGCCACAAGTCTGAAGAAACTTCCTTTCAATGGCTTGCTTCAGGACTGTGACCTGAAGGAGGATATTAAACCCCAACCGAATCTTTTTACAACTTTTTGGCTGTGATTACATTGGGTTAGGTCACATCCTGAGGATTACTAGGTATTAGCTACCAAACTACTAAATCCTGTCGCAGCCAAGTTGGCACAAAACCTACTGTAGCTATCACCATCTGTTGTGAACCTGCTTCTCTACTATCTGCTCTCTCCTCAGAGTCCCCAAGTAGCAAAATCTGTTAACAGGCGAGACTGATAGCCAGAATGCCAGACATTCAAGTTCACCCAGAAGTGCCTAAGAAAAAGGCCTGATTATTTACTTCGGATAAATAGTTTACTGAAAACCCTGTCGAGCACAGCTGTACTTTGGTCTGCATGAGTTGGAATGGATCACTTGACAACAGCCCAGGTGAACTGTCTCCTCTGGTAATGGGGTCAGGTTTCCACAGAAATAAACTTTCCCAGCCCTGCTTCCTCTTTTCTTGGTGCTGACACCTGCTGCTGTTCTCATCCGGGATACCGGCCTTCACTACGAGTGCGGTCACCAGTTAGCCAGCCTGGATTTGAACCCTAGCTCTGCCCATTTGCTGTAGGAGCATGCAAAAGTAACTTTGCCTCTCCGTGTTACCATTTCTTCATCTGTCAAGATAAAAGAAGTAGAATAATGACTACTTCTCCATAGGGTTGCTGGAGGAGTGAATGTGTTAGTATTTGTAAAGCACTGAAAAGATTGTCTGGCACACAAACCAAAGCTACATTGTCTTTTAGCGTTACACCCCGTTATTTCAGGAAAGGGTAATTGTGGGGATTACATAAACACGTAAAGTGTTTGCAACAGTACCTGCTAGATAGTAAGCCCCTGAAAATAGTATTTGGCAGAAAATTAATGTGGATATTTCTGCACAGCTGTTTGTGGGTTTTCTCAGTGTTCAAACTTTGCTATGCATCACGAGAGGAGGAAACTTTGGAAAGCCCCCTTGTGAGGCCATAGTCTTCCGGTATGGAGTTATTGAATCTTCTCCTTTGTTGCAGGGCCCATCAATTTTTCAATGACAGGAGTTTTTCTTGTGTTTATGTATACTCATGGTAGGTGCTCACTAAGTGTTTATTGTATGAGTAAATGACAGTCGAGTCCCTATTCCAAAACAGCAGCAAACTCCAGTCCACATCGACCCCTCCTAGGAACAGGCTGACAAGAGATGCAAACCCGATGCTCTTCTGCCACGACCGCACACTTCCACCATCATGAGAGGGGCTGCTATTGCTTGCCCTCCTTCAGAGGATGTGACTGAAAAACTTCTGCTTTGCTTCTGAGGTGATGGCTGGACTGTGATTAATGAATTTTCTTTCCCATTTCCTGCTATGCGTGCAACACAATATGCTCCTTAAAAAGAGTCTATCTTATCTCTAGCAGACTTAGTTTTACAATATCGAGAGATGGGTTTAATGATTCTTTTGTTCCTACATAAAACGAGGAGCTACATTGAATATAATAAAATGACAAGAGTATTGAAATAGAAAATTGGATCTAACGCGAATTTTTTTGCCTATCCTTATTTACAATTTGAAAGTCCTGATATACATATATGTTTGTGTATAATATATATGTCGTATGTCACAAGCAAGCGAAGTTCAGTAAAATTGCCTGGACTTTCAGGCAAAGTTCAGTAAAATTGGTCTCCTTACTCTAGTTCAAATGATTGAGAAAAAATTGATGCAGAAATATATGCCTTAAATTTTACCATTAATTACTACACTGTGACCTTCTATGCAAGTGAATTTCTAGTTGTTGTCCAGGGAGCCTTTGGATTATACTCATAAAAGTATCTAGAGTGAATCGGTAACTGATCGGACATTAGCCTCCATTCCTTCATACATCCACTTCGGAGTTTTAATTACTTTAGTTGTTGTTGAATTTGATGGACAGTCCTTTTTTAAAACTTTTTAAAATTAAATAATCAT
>NW_022103904.1:15621854-15633914 GCF_000313985.2 Echinops telfairi
GCTTTCTTCACCACATTTTCTTGTGCACCCATTGTCTTCAGTGATCATGCCAGGCAGGTGAGCATCTCAGACTGCTGAATTGTTAGAACAAAGTGTTCTTGTGTTGGGTGAGTACTTGTGCAGGGGCCCACTGGATGGACAGTCTTTAATTGAGTCTCTAGAATGTTTTTGATAGGTTTTTTTCTGTTACTTGGGAATGACTTACCTCCTGTCCACCCACTTCCTCTTTGTAATGAACTCTCTGAAGAGATATAGACTCCTCTGGATTTGGTATAAAGGCAACAAGGTTCTCTAGAGCACGTATGCTCCTCCCCATTTATGGACATCGTTCAGTCTCCAACATTGGCTGTTCACTGGCAAATACCCCACCCCCACATCCCACAGCTGCAGACCTTTGAGGTTTTACTGTTTAATCATTTCACACCCACTTATGCATCAGCTGCATTGGAACAATTTAGATCTTGCTTAACCAAATTAATGAAATGAGAATATTTTGAGCAATATCAAGATGTTTACTACTTAGGGCATGATTTTCAATATGGATGAAGATTTCATCTAGTTAAAATATTTGGAAGCAGTGCTTCCCAAATAATGTAGGAGTTACAGACACAGAGGCTGGCAGCCCGTATGTTCTAGAAGTCAGGTCTGAACAATTGCACAGGGTACGATTGTTTGCAGATGCAATTCATTCATAGGAGAGACAGCACAATGGAAATGCTTCTCTTACTTAACTCAGAGTGCAGTTTTAGCACACACAGACAGCCCGGCTCGTTATACATTTATGACTCTGTAATGCACTTGGCACCACACACAAGGTGCCTGAGCTGTCCTTAACGGGGAGCTCACACCATTTGAACCAGACCTCTGTCATTCCCTTGACAGCCCCATTAAGTCAAAGAGTAAATTATTAATAGTGCTGACTAAAACCAAAGCCCCAAATAATACAAATAAAATTAAACAACATGAACTGGAAAACCAGAAGTATTTAAGACATCAGAATAAATCTTTGACCCCTGAAAATGTATTTTAAATATTATCATTATGTCTTACAATGTGGAATCCCATATGGACTGATTTAATAAAGAAACTGCCTTACTTAACAAGAAAGAAGTCTAGAGATGGAATCCATTAATAAAAACTCCCAGGGGTTTCACCAAATAATACTTGAACCCTCATTATTTGTAGCACTATAGCCTTTTCACTTCTCCACATCTAGAGACCATTTCCCCCCCAAAAATGAATGATGGATGTTGAAACTCTTTCAAGCTACACCTGCAGCAGATGCATGTGCTGCGGCTGACAGGACGTGGACTGTTCCCGTGAAGAGTGGGTCAATGACACAGCCTCTCTCTGCTCCGATTTCATGTGCTGGTCTGTAGCTTGGTTCAGAGTTCTGGGCAGTTTTGGTCCAGGAAGCAGCACTGGTGGTTCAGTGGTTAACTACTCAGTCGCTAACTGAAAGTTCAAACTCACCAGCCACTCTTAGGAGAAAGATGTGGTAGTCTGATTCCTCAGGGATTTAAGTCCTTAGAAATTCAGTGGGGCACTTCTGCTCTGTCTAATATGCCACTCTGAGTTGGAATTCACTCATTGGCTGTAGATTTGGTTTTCTGTTGGATTATAATGAGTTCTGATTTAATAATGCGTTTTAAAGCCTTTAATCTGATGCATTAAGGAAACACTCATTAATGATTATTTGATTTGTTAAGTTGGGCCAGCACTCCCGATAGGTCCTTCCTTGGATATTTCTAATTGTTGCTGGCAGAACAGATTCATTCATTGGTTTGTCTAAAGAACTATAAGAGGTTAGACCAAAGCTACCCTTTTTTTAAGGAAGCACGGAGAAGTGTCTGTCTCTAGAGCAATGGTTCTCAACCTGTGAGTCGTGACCCCTTTGGGGGTTGAATGACCCTTTCACAGGGGTCGCCTAAGACCGTCAGAAGACATATTTCTGACGGTCTTAGGAACCAAGACACCGCTCCTCTATCCACCTCCAGGCAGGTCTTCCCCCATGCAGTTATGCCCACATAGGAGTACCTGGCATGAAGACTATTACCCATGCTACACCATGCTTCAAGACAAAGTTTCATTTATTTGTCATTAGAAATAAATATTTCACAATATATAATTATATACTGTTTTTGTGATTAATCACTATGCTTTAATTATGTTCAATTTTTAACAATGAAAATATAGCTTGCATATCAGATATCTACATTATGATTCTTAACAGTAGCAAAATTACAGTTATGAAGTAGCAACGAAAATACTTTTATGGTTGGGGTCACCACAACATGAGGAACTGTATTAAAGGATTGCGGCATGAGGAAGGTTGAGAACCACTGCTCTAGGGAAAATAATTTAGTGCAATTCTAGAGTTAAGAGGCCAACAGAGAAAGAGAGATGGAGACAGAGAATTCCATTTAAAGTCATCTCCACACTGGCACGGTCCACCATTATGGTTCATTTCTTCCTTCAGATCAATAAACTACCCAAGTATCCTTTCAGTAATTTCCTCAGTGCTATTCAAGTCAGTAGAAGTTGAGTTTATGAGAGCACTGAAAAATAAAATTAAAACATAACAGAAAATACACAGACATGGAATGTGTAAGTAAATCTAAGACGTTAAATTTTGGAAAAGTGCTAATCAATTCCAGAAATGAACACAAACTAAAGTACTTATCAAAACAGCATTCTTATGTCTAAATTGTGAGCCAATATACTAAATCACAAAAGAAACAAACAATAGTTATCAAACTTAAAATAAGAAGCTTCTACAACATAAAATTTATATCTTGAAGAAACAAAGTAAACGAAGAAAGGAGATGGGAAATCTCTTCAGCAATATAACAAGAGTTTAATATGTGTGCTCATAAAATTAGTGTAAAATGAATTAGGATTGCAATGGAAAGTTGAGCAGAATTAATAAGCAGACAGTTCATGCAAGTTGATAGTACATATCCAATTTGAAAATTGAAAAAAATAAAGGAAATGTGAACTAATACCACATTTTACATAATTATAAGAGGAGCAATAATGGTAAAATAATGCTGAAGTGGTCAATTTTTGCATGATAAGATAAATTAATATAAGTATTTCAGAAAACAATGAAAAATTCTTACCAAACTTCCTAAAAATGCTCATATGCTTTGTCTATGTAGTTTCATTCCTTGTAATGTAGCATAAGATATTAAAAGAATTTGAGTTATTTTAGTAGATTTTTCATCACCAAGGATGAAACTCTAACTTCAGTAAACCTAAGCAAATAAATGACTCTATTTTCCCAGGTAGTACAAAAGATGGGGCATAAATAGCTTTATAGTCATCAAGATCAAGGAATTCATCATTAGGTATATCTCTCAGTATTATGTTCCTATTGTTGCATGAAAAATTACTGTGCACTTAGAGGTTTAAAGTCAACCCCATGTGTTAGCTCATAGTACTGTAGATCAGAAATCTGCTCTCGGTCTCTCTGAATTCTCTAATCAGTGTCTTCTAAGGCTAAAACAAAATAGGTTCTTGCATGGAGGCTCTGAGGAAAATGTGCTGCCCTGCTCCTTTGTGTGACTAGCTCAATGTCCTCCCTTGTGGTTGGAAAATTGAGTCTTCTATTTGCTTCTTGGATGTCAGCTGGGGGCTGCTTAGATTCCTAGCTATTTAGCGTCCTCAATTTCCAAAGCCATCAGTGGAGAATATCTTGTGTCAAATTTCTATCATACTTTAAGACTCACATTTCTGCTATTTCTGACTTCTAGATCCAGATTTAAAGGGCTGATATGACTGAGTTATGCTTACCAGATACACTCTTTTTTTGATGAACTGGAAGCCAACGGATTAGTAACCTTAGCAATATGTGTAAAATCTCTTTAGTCCTATAATAATCTGATTATTACAGGAGTGGATATCTTATCATCATCACCAGTTCCACTCACCTTGGAGTGAAGATTGTACAAGGGTGAGGGTCATTGGAAGTCATCTCAGAACCTTGCTTACTATACTCACCATCTCCCATTGCAATTGAGTTTGCCTTCCATGGAATGGACAAGATTCAAGCACCAAGCTTGCATTCTTCCAGATGAGTAGCCACTCCCAAGAGATGCTCTTTCTCCAGAGGGACATATCAACAATCATATCACAATCTGCAGATCTTTCTGGATAAGGACTCAGAGAGTTCAGTGATTATGTAGTCAAGGAGACATAAAATTAATGGTTAACTTGACTACTTAATCAAAACACATAATTAAATAACACTGATTTGGAGAAGTTAGTGAAAAAGTTAAGATTGAAAAACCATTGACACCTCTCTAAACAATATGGAAAATGTACCAGTGCCAATACAAAAGTCCATTCAAGATGAGCTGGATCCAGGAGCTCTCATTGGCACCAAGGCCAACGTTTCTCTCCAATATTTGGTCTGTCCTCTGCAGTGTCAGCCTCATCTTTGGCCTTCACAGGATGGCACTCAATCCAAGAAGACTGCTGTTCAATCAAAGAAGGAATGAGAGGTATATGACACCAGCAAATATAGTACTGAAATGAGTTCAACCAAACTGACTTGGAAATTGTGATGGGCAGTAAGGACCACTGCACTGGATGCAGTGCGCAATCACCCCTCCTTAAACTGGCATGCATTAAACACACAAGTCCTGTTCCAACCATTGCCATCCCAACCCCTCCCTAACTGAGTGAAGTATTTTCTGCATTTCAACAAGTGGAAGACAAAGTTGATTCCTATCTTGTCCCAAGCGATAGTAGTTCTGGCTGTTGCTAAGTGCTCTGCACCTAGGCTTCCCTCTGCACGTGCAGCACACTGTTTTCACAGCCCTCACCCACACTTGCCTCACAGAGCAGCCTGGTAACCGTGTTTCCAGTAGGTTGGAATTTCACTTCCTTATTTCCAGGCATAAATAATTGCAGATGCAAAATTGCAGCCTTATTTTAGACACAAGCGTTGAGGATGTTGCTCTTCAATATTTGACAGTACTGTTTTTCATCTTCTTTGAGTAGGAAGTGGCCTAAAACCAACCTGCTGGCCCCTGAGATCCTAGGCTTATGAAGAACTCAGGTCCCAAGAGAGGCTGGTGGGCCCCTTCTCCGTAGCCCCTCTTCTAGTTTATATTATTTGACTGTTTCCCCTCAAGAAGAGCTATACACGAAAATACAGAACGAATGGAGTACATTAAAGCCCATCCTCTATTCACAATTATGTCTCTTGGGGTTTCTGGACTCCTTTGAGAATACCCTCCAAGTAGGGGTGTCTACATAGTTTTCAGGGTCCAGTGCAAAATGAAATCACATAACTTCTTGTTACAACAGCAGGAGAAAAATTATTCTCCTTTTATTTTTGGTCTCTCTCTTAATTTGCCTTGGCGGATTTAATCTGTTATACAAAGCTGTGCTCCCTTGTGTACTGGGATAGTCATTGGTGATTATAAACTAATGGAAACCCTGCCGATGACTATGTGTACCTGATCTTCCTTACCCCATGCTTAGACTCCTGCAGGCCGCAGACAGTGGCAGCAGTTGCTTGGTGGAGGTGATGAAGTAACAGGCCAACAGCCTATTCTAAAGGGGGAGTGGGGAGGTGACCAGTTTCCAAGCCCTCAACAAATGCTCCATTGGTGTATCAGACTTTATTTCATAACATAACTTTGCAATAAAATTAATAAGAATTTCAAAACAACCACCACAATGCAAAAAATCCTTAATGTGTTGCCTTCGAAGCCCCCGGTCTTTTGTATTTATTCTGGTTGCTCTTCCTACCATCAGCCGTGGTTGACAGGTAGGAAAAGAAAAATAGTAACAGACTCGAATTCATCAATGTGTACAGCCTTGGATATCCGATCTTTTAACAGTTGTATGGCCTTGAAATAATCCTACACCTTTTCTTATCTGCGATGGCCATCACCGTTTCAACTGTGTTAACAGTTAACTTTGACATGTTGCCTTACAAAAATAAGCAAACAAAACCCACCTTGCATTTGTCAAAGCAAAACTGTGTACCACAAGATTTTCAATGAGTGGATTTTTGGAAAGTAGATTGCTAGGCCTTTTTGCTGAGGTACGTTTCTTGGATTCAGTCTTCCAGTCTTTTGATTAGCAGCCTACTGTGCCAACCATTCACATCACCTTGAACTTGGTTATTTTAAAAAGCCCACTGTCATCATTTGATTGCTACTCATATTGAGTCTATGTGAGGTTTTCCAGGCTGCCTATTTTTCCCGAGAAGTGACTGGTGGATTTGAACCAGCGATCTAACATGTACCTGACAATCTAATGTTTACCTGATGGACCACCAGGGCTCTGAAGCTTGGCTATTACTCTTTAGCCTTTGATTGGACAATGGATTACAGTTGCTAAGACAGGGCTGCCCTCTCCAGCATCCTATGGGCATAAGCAATGGGAATCCCAGCTACAATTCTCAGTCAGACCTCAAGCTTGAAGTTTCAGAATCAACCTTTGGCTCCAGCTGGCTACCTGTGATTGAGGACATTTCTGCGGTCCCTCTCACATGCCCGACAATGGAGGCAGACTGGGATGCTTTCTGATTTCGAGTCAATGAGCATACATTGTATGCCTCCTAAAGGCCAGGGCCATTGCTGAGTTCAGGGTCATGGAAGATGAGGACTTTGCCCTGGGCACTCAGCATCACGTGCTGGATGCCTGGAAACCTGAAGAGAAGCAGCGACTCCTACCAGTGTCAGGGGGGTGTTCACTTCAGGACCTTCGCTGGGTCTTGTGGCAAGCATGGCTTTGTTGTTGCGGTTGTTGAGTGCTGCAGAGGCAGTTCCGACTCAGAGCGACGACCCTGTGAACAACACAACAGAACTCCACCCAATCCTGAGCCCTCCTCAGAAGCCAGGGTTAGACAGGCGAGAGAGTAAGATGGGTGCTCTGGGCAGACAGAAGGCAGGAGAAGGGCAGATAAGTGGGGAGAAGCAACTCTGAACCGGAGCTGCCCCGCTTCCTCATTCTACTGGGACAGACTGCCAGCTTCCAAAGTGGCCCAGGCAGCTCCATCACCTCTCCGAGCCCATGACTGTGGGTGGGCAAGACTCCTTTGTAGACACACTAAGTAAACGAGGATTCTAGCATTCAAGGTGAGGGCAGTTCTTGTAGAAAAAAATTTCTTTTCTACAAATATTGCTTGAGTAGGAGTTCATTTGGGGGAAGGGGAAAATTAAACATCAAGCTATGCCTGGCTCAGATGAGAGTGACCTTTCCTCATTTCAGTAGAATACCTTTAAAAAAATCCTCCAGAATTCCTTGATTAACAAGTGATTAAGTGGTGTGCATGTTTTACAGAACACACACAACGGAGGATATCGGAACCCACAGGAGCCTGTGGTTTCCAAAGTCCGGGTGGGCGGCTTCCGGCAGCTGCAAGGCATGCCGGGGAGGAGATGAGATAGGCTAGGCGTCCTTCTCAAACCGAGTGGCTGTGCCCAGGCGTTCCCGCGGATCCATGGCCCGGTGGACCCAGCAAATAAACATGGCTGAACCCAGAGAGTGGAGCAGAACTCGAGTCTCTGGCCAGCCCACGTGGGAGAAGTGGAAAGGGATTCATTTATTTTGCACACGTAGACGGTTATTTGGGTGTTAAGAAAAGCAACCAGTTTAAGTCCTGAAATATCCTTGGCACATCTCTCTTGCAGCACTGGTTGCTGAGGATCGAAAGAAGCTGCGTTTTATATCAGGAAGGCTTGTGATGACTAGCTTGTGAGGTTGTTTTTTTTATTTTTTATTACGGATTTTAAATAGGGCAAATGAGGGCACTAGAAATGGAAGGACATGACCACAAGGATGTCACTGGAAGAAGCAACTCTGACAACATCCTTGTCATTGTGCAGGGAGATCCCACGTGGGGTCACTTAGGGATGCCTTGAGTGAACAGGTCCCCTGGTTTCAAATTTCTAAATGACATTCACTCGGCTGTAGACTGTATCGATCCTGACTTGCTAGGCAAGGCCTGAGGAAGAACATAAGCATTTGTGTCTCTCAGAAGACCAGCTGTGATGGATCTTTCCTCCAGGAGATTGGATTTCCAGGAGCTCCTGGCAGAGTTCATTGCAGAGAAGGCTAAGATGGCAAATGTGTGCAAACGGGGATCAACATAGATGATAGGCAGAGCAGCCAGGAGAGAGGGGCCATTCACAGGAGAGGAGCAGGTGGAAGGGCACATAACTGTCACCCCGACTTCCTCCCGGAGAGCTTGTTAAAGAACGGTCACAATTCAACAACCGTTGTGACCTTGTCAAATGTGGTGACCACAGCAAATAGGTCTACCGTATAGTGGCAGGGGGACACCTGCCTGTTCCATGCGGTTCACCACTTTGAAAGAGAATGTTTGCCTGAGAGTCCAGCGATTATAAACCAAAAATAAACCACTACTGTGACTCCTGGGCTACTTCTACTTCAGCCCTTCCTTATGAAGCCTAAAACTGCCTCTTGACTCTGCACCGAAGTATTCCTCTTCCCCCTTGTCCTTTCCCAGTCCTCAGGATTCACACGTCTTAATTCATTCCTGGTGCCGTTCTTACTCCCTGTGTTCAGAGCCCACACAGAGCCCACATGGTTCCTCACAGAATCTCCTTCCTGCTTCCCTTCTGCACTTGCTGCACCTGCCCCCAAGAGCCTGCCTCGCTGCTCTGTCCACACTCCTTAAGAGCCACATTTCCCTTGTTCTCTGGCAGCAGACACTTCTGACCTACTTGTGCTCTTCCTCTGCCACGATGTAATTTCTACAAGTTCTTCTACGATGGCTGCTTGTCGTTCTCACTGGGGATAAGGTCTTCTGAGAGAAGTCTGCCTGTCCAACCAAACCACAGTGTCACCCGTTGGCTCCTTATCTACCTCAGTATGTTTTTTCCCCCTTCTTTAGGGCATTTGTTACTCTCTGATAGATTGTTTACTTCTTGTCCTCTTAGTTCCATATCTCCTCCTTAGTCTGAAGGTTCCATTTTTTAAAAAGGAAAATATCTGTCTTATTCCTTTCTTATATCGCTAACATCCAGAACAGTGGCTGGCACATGGGTGGAAGATGAAAGCTGTTAAGAGAATGAATGCATAAATGTATCACGTTGGCCAAGGCTCTCATCATTGACCCAGTCCTTGAAGTAGCCTTCATGCTCTGTCTCTGAATTTATCGTATGTATGAGCTCGGCTAATTTTTCAAGACTATAGATATCATGTTTAACATTTCATAAGTTCCCTGTTCTAAGCACTGAGTAGAATCCACACTGTCGCCTTTGCTTTTGAAGATGCCCTTCATCCGTTATTTCAGCATTGCTTCCCTGGAGAGAGACTCCACTCCATCTAAACATGTCAATGTCTATTTTCCCTGGCAGGCACCATAGTTCCTGGTCTAGCCTCATTCCATTTTTCTTTTCATTTACGTCCTTCTTTCTATTTTCTGTGGGAGGCATCCTCATGCAGAATACAAATACATATCCACTGGGGACTAAGGTAGATTTGGAATAAAATACAGCCCCCACTCTTCACTAATTTTTTCCTCTCTAGTGGAATGTTGCTGAGCAAGATAAAAGAAGAGAAGAGGCACGAAACACAAAGCAACATGGCCTCTGTAGATGTTCTCTTTCAGGCCATTTCCTGCTTGTCCAAAGTCAGAAGTTTGGAATGAGCCTCCAATCCAGGCATTCATTTGCTTATTTACCTAATCTAGGAAAGGCAGACGGCACAAGATGGAAACTCTCCTCCTTTGCATTGCACCCAGGGATAATCACAAGGATTCTTGGAATTGTCCTGGAGAAAAAGTGATTTATTTGACTGAAAAGCAAAGTCAGTCAAACAAGACCACCAGGTCTCTCTGAAGCCTGCAGATTTTGCCCACAGAGAAGCCCGTGAAGTATATCATTCTTTCTCTTAACACACCCAGCCCTCGACACCGAGCAGAGCCCTGAGCCAAAGCACCTTTATCACTCATTCTGTTGTTCAGCCAGGCAGTGTGCTAGTGACATGGGGAATCATATAATCTAACTGGCATTAGGTGATGACATCACTATAGTAAGTCCTAGAATAGAAAAGTGGAAGAACGGGAAGGAAGTGGGCATTTTTAGTGCCTACTGTGTGTCAAATGGGCATCTTTGGGTGATGAAAACAGCTAACGTGCTTGGTTGCTAAATAGAGATTGGAGGATGGAGGTTTGAGTTCACCCAGAAGTATTTCAGAAGATAAAAATAAATTTTAAAAAAGCCTGGGTTGTCGGCAGTACCACCACTGAATTCTCGCTAAGGAAACAAATAACAATTAAGTATAATGAACACTAGAAATTCCCCAAAGGAATGTAATTCAGTTACTGCTTCTTCAGAATCTAGGAAGTTTGGGGACATCAGTAATGTAAATGTTACTAGGGTGTGGAAAGAAGAGGTGCTTCCTGAATATTTCAGCCTGGCTCTCTCTACTCTAGTTCTGTGTACACCAGAGTGGTTTTAATTTTTTTCTTGTTTCAAAGAATTTCTGCCCCCTTCAAAATCAGGAAGTTCTGGAAATCAGGCAAGAAAATTTAATCTCATGATATTTCCTACCCAAATAGGCACTGAAAGTTCAAAGTTTCCAGATAAGCATTCAACTTCTTGATGCTTATCTAACCTAAAAGTTTAAGCATTCTGAGGTTCATTGAATTCCAAACTAGTGACAGTTAAGTCACTTTTCATAGGAGCTTTCACCACCTACACTGCCACATGATTTAGGAGGAGGATGGTGAACAGTTGACCTAGTACTCAGTTGTTCCCGGAGCTAATACCGTCCATTTGGAGCTATGGAAGAAGAAGAAGAAGTCAAAATTCAATCAGTAAAAGACTGAGTCTTAAACAGAACAGAGTGTCCTAGTTAAGTGAATACCCACAGATAGAGATCTCTCCCACACGGAGGCCTACACACAAACAAGGTCTCCTCCAGTCACGCATCCCATGTAGAAACCGTTTATACATGCTTATAAAGCAACGCAATGGACTCAACCGGTGGCTCTATTTCTGACAGAGAAAACAGCTAGATAAAACAAATTAACATGAATAAGAATTCCACCATGTCTTGGTATAATGTACTTGTGTATAATTTGAGTTCTATACTGGACTTTTCAAAGCACTTCCACTTACTTTACTTTACCTGATCTTCCTAATCACTTAGTGATTGATATAGGTAGAGGTAGTGTGGTCATCATTACACATGATTAGAAACTTTGAGGCTCAAATATGTTGAGTGATTGTTATAAAGCTGAGCCCTAGCGATGTTGTGGAAATCCAAGACTATGGTTCCCTATGAGCAGGCTGTGTCCTTGATGTGTTTGTTAATCATGCTGAAAAAGGAAGTTCTAGAACAGCAGGATGAAAATAGCAAAATATTAAATCATCGTCAGTAAGCCTGGTCTAATGAAGAAAAAGGGGAAAAAAAAGTAGAAAGGCTACAAACTCTTTTCATTTCTCTTTTGTATTCTTGCTAGTGATGGGATCTTGGCAGGTTACTTAACATTTTTTTGAACACTGGGTTTGATATAATAGGTTGTTTTGTAAACATTAAATAAAACCAATTACCATACATACTAACCTCAAAAAATGAATTCTCTTTTTATTCCATTTTTCCATGAACTTTTTATAGCCCACTTATATATTAGGCAGGGAAGCTCTGGTGGCATCTGGGAGAATACGTTGGGCTGCTAACCACAAGGCTAGTAGCTCACACCCACCAGCCACTCGTCTAGAGAAAGAGGAGACTATCAGCCTTACAGGTTCACAGTGTCAGAAATCCAGAGGGACAATTCTATTCTGTCAGATAGGGTCACTGTGAGTGGGAATGGAGTAGATGGTAGTGAGCGAGTGCATATTAGTTATTTTCCTCTGGAATTTATCAAAACTAAGCTTTTAGAAACCAACATTTCTAGAAAATTTTATTACTGATATATCACCATGTTTTCACTACAATTAATGGAGCCAACTACTTTTCCTCTTTGATCCTAGAAATTCTAAGGGATGCATTCATTTCTTCTAAATTATATTATCTTGTGTAGCAGTTCGATGGAGAAGCAGGTAAGTCATTGGTATGCTT
>NW_022103904.1:15640595-15645636 GCF_000313985.2 Echinops telfairi
ATTTTTGGGGTAGTTTCTGTAAATGATGATCTTTCAATTTCATTTGCCAGTCTTATATACGGCTACATCGTCAAATTTATCAGTTAGTTCCAGCACTGTTTTCACTGAACCTTTGGGGTTTCTATGTATAGCAGCGGTTCGCAACCTGTAGGTCACAACCCCTTTGGGGGTTGAATGACAGACCCTTTCACAGGGGTCGCCCGATTCATAACAGTAGCAAAATTACTGCAGTAGCAACGAAAATAATTTTATGGTTTGGGGGTCACCAGAACATGAGGAACTGTATTAAAGGGTCATGGCATTAGGAAGGTTGAGAACCACTAAATTGTATAGGATTATATTGTCTGTAAATAAGGAGAGTTTTGTTTCTTCTGTACCAATGTGGATGTTTTAAATATCTTGTTAATGTCTAACAGCTCTGGCTATATTAAATAAGAGGGGTGAAAAAGGGCAACATTGTCTGTTGTCCTATTTGAAGGGGGAATGTTTTAAATTTCTCTTCTGTTGGTTTTGCATGTGTCGAGGAATTTCCTTCTATTCTATTTTGTTGAGTGTCTTTATCAAGAATGGATATTGAGTTTCATCAAATGCATTTTCTGCATTGACATAATCATATGGTTTTATCCTCTGTTTGGTTTATGTAGTGAATTACATTGCTTATTTTTCTAATAATAAGCCATCCTTGCATATCTGGTATGAAACCCATTTGATCACAATTTATTATTTGTTTTGATTTTTTGGTGAATTCTTTTGGTTAGACTTTTGTTGAAAATTTTGGCATCTGTATTTATCAGAGATATTGGTCTATAATTTTCTATTCTGGTGATGTCTTTGCCTGGTTTAGGTATTGGGGTTTACTTGTTTCATAAAATGAGTTTGGTAGGATGCTGTCTGTTGCATATTGTGAACTAGTTCGTGTAGGTTTTCTGATAACTTTTCTCTAAATGCTTATTAGCATCCTCTAGCAAAACCATCTGGCTCTAGACTTTTTGATGTTGGGAGTTCTTTCAGGACCAGATCTATTTCTTGTGCAGGCCACTAAGCCACCAAGTCATAGACGGATCTATTTCTTTTCATGCTTCAGGCTTGTTGAAATGCTCTACATCAGTCTGTGCTAATTTATGCCGATAATGTGATTTTAGAAATGTATCCATTTCTTATAGATCTTTGTATTTATTGGAATTCAATTTTTCATAATACTGTGGTATTTTTTTAAATATCAGCTCTTTCTGCTGTAATGTCATCAATTTGATTTCTCATTTGCTTTTTCTCATTCTTTACCTTTGTTTGGTTTGCCAGTGGTTTATCACTTGTGTTAATTTTTTTTTCAAAGAACCAATTTCTTGTCCGATTAATTTTTTTCTATAGTTTTAAAGAATTTTCTGATTCATTTATTTCTGCTCTAATCTTTATTATTTCTTATTTCTGGTGTCAGGTTTGTTTTTCTAGTCTTTTTCCAATTGTAGTTGATGCATTAAGGTGTTTAAATCTTTCTTTCTTTCTTTGCTGTGTGCAATAATCACTGTAAACTGTACTTTCAGTACTGCTTTTGCCATATTCCACAGATTTGCTATATTATATTTTCATTTGTTCCAAGGAACTTTTTTATTCTCTTCCTGTGATCTGAAAAAATGGTTTGTAGTATACAGTGAACCCTCGTTTATTGCGGTTAATCGGTTCTAGACCCACCGTGATAAATGAAATTCCGCGAAGTAGGATTCCTTATTTGTAAATCAAATATTTTCGTAGTTAGAGCATAGAGGACATGAAAAAATACCCTTCAATCACCATTACACTCGTATTACCCAATTTATTAAACAAAAAAGGGAAAATACAGTAGAACATTTTGGACGTTACAATTATCATTTATTATTTATTATATTATTTATGGCATCTAGTTTACAGTATTACATATTTCACATACAGTATTATTATACATAGTTCTTACAAATACTGTAATCAATAGCCTATGAAATGACTTAAGGGATGTACTCTACAGGTGGGTCGCCGTCTTTTTCCTCTGAAGGAGCGGGTGTAGGCAGTGGGTGCTGTTACACAAAAACCGCGATAGAGTGAAGCCGCGGAAGTTGAAGCGTGAAGTGGCGAGGGTTCACTGTACATAAGCCTTTTAATTTACTGATGCTTTCTTTCTGGCCTAAAATGTTGATTTGCTGTGGAGTCAGTGCATGTGTACTAGAAAAGAACATAAACTGTATTTTTGTTGGGTGAAGGGTTCTATATATGTGTAAGAGATCAAGTTGATTCATTGTGTTGTTTAGTTCTTCTGTATCTGTCGATTTTCTTTCTGATTGATTGATCTGTGCTGAGACGATATGTTGAAGTCTCCTATTATGATCATGTTATGTTCTATTTGTCTCTTGATTTGTATAAGAATTTGATTAATCTATTTTGAAGGTCTTTCATTTAGTGCATAAATATTCATTATGGTTATGCTTTCTTGTTCAATTGAAGCCTTATGACTATGTAATGGGCTTCTTTGTCTCTCCTTATGTCTTTTACTTTGATGGCTATTTTGTCAGAGATTACTATTGCTACTCAGCTTTCTTTTTACTGCTATTAGCTTGATATACTTTTTCCATCCTTTGATTTTTAGTCTGTTTGTTTTTATAGCAAAGGTGTGTTTCTTGTAAGCAGCATATTGATAGCTAAAGATTTTGTTTGTTTGTTTTTTCTTTTTACAAAAGTACTTAAAAATAGATTTATTTCTCTCAAAGTCCAATGGAATGGTTTAGTTAATATATTATATCAATTCAGAAAATCTATTTTATGAGCTTTTCCTGTGAAATATGTTTTCTTTTTTTTTAAAAGTTTTTTGTGCAAATAATTCACATATTATACAATTAAATGGTTCAATAGAAGTGTTGTACAATCATCACCTCAATCAGTTTTAGAACATTGTCTTCAATCTTGTACTCATTGTTATTTCCTCCCAACCTCCCCTAGCATACTCAACTTACCGTCAATCTAGTTACTGTCTCCAGAGCTATACCTCTCCTGGATTTCATATACAGAAAAAACCATAAAACAAAACCAAAAACTAACAAAAATACCAAAGTAAAACTAAGAAAAGTCTCCACAGCAAAGAAATCAGAAAATATGAAAAATTAGAATAAAGGGATAAAAAAGGAGATAAAATGATGAAGTGTTCAATTTTAGTCTAACTGCATCTGCACAAATCTGCCTTCCAATGCACTGTGCACGGCTATTTACAACCCTGAAACATGGTCAGAGGGGCTTTACAACCCTGAAACATGGTCAGAGGGGGTTCACCACAGGCTTACTTCAAATGTATTTCCTCATATATTTTAAAAAACTGAACCAACTTTAAAGTGGGTCAAAGGGGAGATCAAATAAGATATTACATTTTAACCTAACTACTCTGCTATAACTGAATTTACAATGTTCTCTGTCTGATAACAAGGCTAGTCACATTCTTCAACTATGATCAGAGGGGATTAATCCATGTGTGGGCCAGGTAAATGGATTTGTGGGTTACCCTGTCATCCATACGCTTCTGCAAAGAGGTGCAAACAACTTAAACTCTGATGCCATTCCCTCCTTAGAATTTGGATTAAATTATTTACAATCCTTGGGCCACAGGCTGGTGTACTTCTTCCATGTGGACTTAGTTGACACTTCATTTAGATAAAAGATTGTTTCATGACAAAATTTTAAGATCCAAGATGCTATTTTTTGCTGATAGCCTAGCACCATCTAGTTTCTTAGATTGGGGCTAGAATTAAGTGCAAGCCCAAAATCAATTCATATATTTCACTTTAGAGACATCACTATCTTTTTATGTTAGAGAATATTATAAATCACCCCTTGGGGCTTCCTTCCACTTCTATCAAGTCAATGCTCATAAGTCAAGCAATCCTTTAGGACACAGTAGAACTGCCCCTGTGCATTTCAGAGACGGTACATCTTTACAGGAGTAGAAAATCTCATCTTTTTCCATAGAACTGGTTGGTGGTTTCAAACGGCTGGCCTTGCAGTTAGCAGTCCAATGCATAGTCACTACTCATTGATAGTCTCGTTAGTTTAGCCAATGGTAAAGGATTTAAAAGGCTGGGAAAAGAAAATTATAGGAGTATAGATCAGCTATAAACGGTAATACAATTAATGCAGTTATATAAAAGTACTGTAATTGTTGACTTGTATGAATTAAACATGAAAGTTAAAAATTGCGATACCACTTTCTGTGTGTGCGCACATTAAAACTTATTTTATCTGCTACTTATATAACCATTTCAGTTTTTTATAGTTGTTTGCACGTTATTTCTTTTTCCATCCTTTTTCTTTTTAAATCTAATTGTGCTTTTTGTCATAAGATTTAGTTACTGCAAACGGCATACTTATCTAAGATCATTTTGTTCATTTTTTTCCTTATAGTATTATTTTCAATGAATACTTTCAGTGTACTATTTTAATTCATCTGTTAATATACAGGTAGTCCTTGATGGATTCGAGTTGCAGTGAACTGCACTTATAACTATCCATTAAAAACTTTTGTATATTTTATTAGTAGTAATATGTACTGTACAGAATGTTGCAGTGTTTGATCAGGTTGGAAGAGATTAGTAGGAAAATTGTCCACATGGTAGCAGTGCTGAATTAGAATTTGATATTGCTGAGATATCAAGTGATGCAGCTCATAGATCATGATTAAGAGGGGTTAACAGATCAAAGGGATTTATTTCTTAGTGAATTTTGAAACCAATTAAATGTAAATATTCTAAAAATTGATTATTTTAATAATAAAAATGATTTACACAATTAATAATTATATCAATGGTGTGATGTGAAAACTAGAGGGAATTCTACTAGCATCCTAAGGACATGAACAAAGAATTTATCTTTGATAAAAATGATGAGAAAAAACAACAATATATATATTTAAAATGCTTTCATTGGGTGCTCTTACATCTCTTATCACAATCCATACATTCCTCCAATGTGTCAAGCACATTTGCACATATGCCGCCATCATCATTTTCAAAGCATTTTCTTCCCACTTGAG
>NW_022103904.1:15645871-15651471 GCF_000313985.2 Echinops telfairi
ATCATCCTCCATCACCCCCCACTCACTTTTCCAGTATTTGTCCCCCTGGGAAGGGGTTCTAAGTTGATCCTTTTGATCAATTCTCCCTTTCTCCCCACCACCCTCACCTAATCCTCCTAGTATCTCTACTCTCATTGTTGGCCCTGAAGACCTTATCTATCCTGGATTCCCTGTGTTGTGGGCTCTTATTTGTAGCAGTGTGCATGCTCTGGTCTCATCTGATTTGTAAGGTAGAATTGAGGTCATGATAGTGGAGTGAAGGAAGCACCAAAGAGCTAGAGGAAAGTTGTGTGTTTCATCAGTGCTATACTAAACCCTGACTGGCTCATCTCTTCCAGTTGCTAAATTAATGACATTATGAATATGTGGCAGTTACATAATCTGTCAATTTCCAAAGGGGTAGAGCATAGTCTGTCAATCAGGTCACAGCCAGTGATGCCTGTATGTGGGTATGACCTTCTGAAGATTCTGAGAACTCCTGTCTTCCTCCCTGGAGGTGGGACACACACCCTTCCTGTAAGACATTGCCATTGACAAACCACATTGAGCTACACTGATAGACCTAGAGCCCTGGAGCTGGAGGAGCCATGTGGAGACACATGCCAGTGCTGAGATGCTTCCACCGCCACTGGATCCACAAGACTTTCCACTCACTGCACTGTGATCTTTTTGCATTCCACGTCATTTCCTGCAATGTGTGAGTCTCAAGAGGAATTTACAGACTGTTATTGGACATATAAGCTAATATTGGACTTATGGACTTGATCTGGACTGGGTTGGAATGTTTTCTTAAAATAAAATTACTCTTTGATATAAAGTTCTCTCACACATATATGAGTATCAATGAATTTGTTTCTCTAGACTATCCAGACTAACGCACAATAGAATCACATTTATAATGTTCTCTATAATAAAATGATAATGTTTCCACCATGTACCAGAGACACATATAAGCCATAAATACATGAATGGATTTGGGGCTCACAATTAATTATATCTAGGTCCAATATAAGAAAACATAGTTCTCATGCCATGGCCTTACTTGATACTCACCCTTTTGAAGAGATAGGTGCTGAAGCAAAGTGTGGTGAAGTAACTAAATGGTGCCTACCTTTCAGAAAGAATAGCATCTGGTGTCTTAAAGACTTGTCTTCAAACAAGCAGCATCTAAGTGAGGTGGCAACTAAGTTCCCTTTGAAGAAGTACACCAGCCTATGTAATCCAAAGATTATAAATAATAGAATCCAAACCTGGACGAGGGAACAATATCAATGATTATATTTTGAGCATCTGATGTGCAGAAGGTTATGGACAGTGAAAGCCCAAAATCCATTTCCAGAGTCCCCACATGATTAAGCCTCCAGTGAATTTCTTCTGACCATAGTCCAGGGATATGAATAGCTTTTCCACCAGAAAGAGAGCATTTTAAAGTTAATTGTGGCACATGGTTAGGTTAAAATATAATTTTATCTCCCTTTTGACCCATTTTAAAGTTAAGTTTCTAATATTTTCTGCTATATTTTTGATTGGGGATTTTCTGTTTCATTCATTTTTGTTTGTTTACTTCCTATTTGTATTTTATATGACTTCCTATATAATAAATCCCGGATAGGCAAATCTATCAAGACAGAGACTGAATTAATAATTACTCAGGAGCATTGCAGAGGAGGTTGGAGGCAAATGAGGAGCTAATAACATTGAATATGAGAAGATAATATTTTGAAATTGATTGTAATGATGATTGCACAACTCTTTGTGATATGATTGAACAATTGAATTGCATAATTGTAAATTATATGCCAAAAAACAATTTTTAAATGGTGTTGAAAAAGATGGTAATCATGATGTATAGAGCAAAGTGGTAATCATTATAGAAGTTCTCTAAAGAGAAAAGAAAGGAGTTAGAACAGAAGCAATAAATAAAGTCAAAGGCTGGTAAAATGTCCCTGAATCAATATAGGAACACACCAAAATTCAAGCAGCGTGACCAAAAAAGAAATTTGTCATCAAACAGATGAGTTAATAATTTTGAAATACAAAGATAACAGCAACAAAACTCTACCCATCATTAAAAAAGAAGCAACTAGTTACTAAAATGTATCTAATAACTAGTGTTACCTCAGAGCTTTCTTCTGTAAAAACTTGTAAGATGAAAAGGCAAAGGCAACAGCTACATGATTTTTTTTCTTTAATAGCTACATAATTTTTATGACAAAGATTTTGTGTAAGAATGTGATATGCCACCAAATTTCTATTCACAAGAAAAATGGACTGCTATTGAGTCAATTCTGATTCATAGTGATGTACTCCTGTGGATTTCCAAGACTGAAAATTTTATTGGGAGTAAGAAGCCTCATCTTCCTCCTGAGGAATTATTTCAAACTACTGACATTGTGATGAGCAGCCCAGAGCATAACCCACCAGAGCACGTCATGGTGACATTAGTCATGTAGGCAACTGTCATGATTAATGAGATCAATATCACTAAATTACACACCTCAAAAATGATGAATCATCAAATTCTGTATATAGATTTACAACAATAAAAAGGTTTTAAAATAGTTTGCAGATTAAAAGAAATGCAACCTAAGTGAAGGGTTTCAAAAAGTTCATGAAAAATTCCATTAACATTTCCTTCCTTTTTCCCATGAGCTTTTTGCAGACCCCTTATAGGACCCTTCTCAATAATGCTATCAATATTTTCCTCAGTACATCAGGAAAATAATAATTAATTCATATATAATCAGGGATGTTAAAGTATCAAATACTTAGTGGTGAGTTTTGAAACAAGTCTGGAAACTAAATATAATGACTCTAATATGGTTTTAAAATTGCACACAGAAATTCTGGCAAGAGGGTGGGTTGGGCAGACAAGCTACACAGACGATGAAGACATAAGAGACCAAACAAAACAGGTCTAGGGATAATCTTGGAATTCTGAACTTCAAATGAAAGGATAAAGAAGTGACTCATATTGACTAGAAGAAGAAACGAAACAAAACCAGTAAATATAAGGACACAAATGGAATGGTGAATTGTTAAACTGGCTTTACGCAGTGCAGCCATTTTTAATATTTGCAAGCATCCTTCTGATCATGGTAACCAAACACACTGCCATTGCATTTATTCCAACTCATAGTGATCCTTTGTAGGACTTATGAGGCTGTAAATCTCTACAAAAACAGCCTCATCTTTAGCAGAGTGAATGGTGTATTTGAACTGCTGACCTGGTGGTTATCAGTTCAACATTTAACTGACACCACCACTAGGACTGATCAAGGTGACAACCTGATAATTGGCTCCATTTGGCCTGAACTGCATTACTCCCTGCACTGGTAGCTGGCAATCAGAAACGTGAAATCTTCTCTTTATTCTTTACTGGTGTGGCAGTTACATAATCTCCTGTCAATTTGAGTGAAGGGGTGGAGTCTAGAATGTTAAATTAGGTTGCAGTTTGATGACCTAATTTGGAGGTATGACGGAGATAAACAGGTCACTGGAGTCCAGACCCACTCTCTCTGCCTTCTCTTTCCTGCTGTTGAGACACCCAGAGAGCTAGAAGAGATAGTTGGAGACTCATGCCAGCCTTGAGATGCTTCCACTGCCACTGGATCCACAAGACCTTCTACCCACTGGCCTGTGATCTTCCTGCATTCAGCATCATTGCATGTGCTGTGTGAGTCTAAAGAGGAATTTATGGACTAGTAGACATATGGGCTAATATTGGACTTATGGACTTGATCTGGACTGGGCTGGGATGTTTTCTCAATATATATTGCTCTTTTATATAAAGCTCTTTCTTATCCACATGAGTGTCTATGATTTTTTTCTGTAGTCAACTGGCCTAACACACCTGGCAACACCTTGTGACAACCAAAGGTGTGGTCAGCTCCACTTTCACCCACCTGATGGCCAGTTGTACTACAACTGAGATCCTGTTCTGCCTTAGGCTATGGACACACTTCATGGATCAGTGTTGGGTACAAAAGATGTTGCCCTCCTTTGGCCAGCAAACTTCTTAAGAAAATAGTAATAGTGGAATGCTTTCTCTTTTATTTTGAGTGGAGTGGACAGAATCCACCCCATAATTTACTTTTATTTATTTGTGTATTTTAATAGAACTATATTGGTACATAATTCACATATTATAAAATTCAGTAGTTCAATAATATCAAGAAGAGTTGTACAATCATGACCACAATCAATTTTAGAACATTTTTTCTTTCTTGTACTCATTGTTATTAGTTCTTTTCCCCAACCTTCCCTGCCATAACCTCCAGAAACCATTAATCCAGTTGCTGTCTTTATAAATTCATCCATCTAATGAAAAACATACCAAAACGAAAAATAAAGAAACAACAAAGCTAACACCAGTAACAAAATGAAAGAGGGGGAAACCCCAATAGAAAACTAAGCATGAAATCGTAAAAATTAGAACTTTAAAATGGATCACTAGGAAGATCAACTGATGAGGTGTTAAATTTTAGCCTAACTATATCTTCCATAATCCGCTTTCCAATGCAGCCTGCAGGATAGCAAGGCTGTTCCCATCCCTGTTTTATGGCCAGAGGAGATTCACCCGTGGCTAAAGCCATGTGGGTTTCCCCTTCACTTTTTCTTAAAACGAAAGCAACTTTTAAATGGGTCAAACTGGAGATCAAATAGAATATTACATTTTTATCAAATTACCTCTACTGTACTCATCTCTATAATGTTCTCTGTCTGATAACAAGGTTATTCACATCCCACAACTATGGTCAGAGGGGATAGTGGAATCCTTTCTTAATCTTATTCAAAATATTAATTTTAAAAAAGGAATGACACGGAACAACAATGATTAAAAATCACAACACCTACCACAGCTTTTTGTTTACTAAATATCTTATTAGAGCAACTTAAAACATGGACAAAACAAAAAAAACAACTACCACTTAAAATAGATCCTACAGTGGTAAATTTCCACTGTTGACTCTTACCTTATGGAGATTAAGAAGTTAAATATATTAAGGACAATGGCAATGGGTTCTTACAATTAGACACACATGCTCCCGCTGAGCCAACACTGACTCCCAGTGATCCTTTAAGGGTTCCGGAGGCTGTAAATAGTTATGGAGGCCGTCTCCTCTGTCTCCTGTGGAGGATCTGTGGCAAACGGTCCACAGTCTAACACACAGGACACCAGGGTGTTACAAATAGGGAGCCAATAATATTGTTTTGAATATTTATTCTACGTATCTGTGTGAATTCATGGTTTATAGGTAAATGAAAAAAAAATAAAGAAATGTTTCTATGAACTCTCATATATTATCCATGTGTATGTAAATATTTACACAGGTATTCCCCTACTTCTTTCCATCAAGAAAGATTGGAAACAATGCCATTCAAGAATGATAAGCACATCTAGCCCCCTTTATTGGTTTCTACATATCATTATCTATTAAATGAAACCAGGACTTCACGGGAAAATGGTGCTTTCGGGACCAAGGATGAGGAAAGGGGGAGCAGGGAGGGAGGGGAAAAATGAGGACCTAATGTCAGGGGTTTAAGTGGAGAGAAAATGTTTTGAGAATGATGTACAAATGTGCTTTACACAATTGATG
>NW_022103904.1:15651571-15659128 GCF_000313985.2 Echinops telfairi
AAAAAAAAAAAAAAAGAAATACGGAATGAGCTTGGAGTATGTTGTGCCGTAAAGTAAGAAAATGATGAAACTGTGAGAGGGAAGGTGAAAGGGACAAAGAAGTCAAATTGAAGAGGTTCCCGCTGACCAAATGCAGAACCGTTTTAGCGTGAAAGAGAAAAATAATGTTAATTGATAAGCCACTATGATGGTATTAAAAATGATTCATACGATATAAATAAACATAATTTTGACGAGGAATGTGATTTTTACATATTTTCAGAGCTGCTATCCATAAAGCGTTTGTTAATTACCAGGAACAACCAACAATGTCATCACGGATTATGAAGTAGAACGTTGCTAAGAGGTCACCCCAGCATTAACCCTGAGAAACCTCTGGACAGACACCAGCGAAATCCAAATAGCAAGGCTTTCTTCACAACTGGTAATCAGTATACTTCAAAAGTGTCAGTATTGTGAAAACCAGGGAACTACTGAGTAACTTTTTCAGATTGAAAAATACTAAAAGTAAATTTTAACTAGAAACGTCATGTAATTCTACACGCGATCTTTCTGTTATAAATATTTTGGGGGTGGGGGACATCGGCCAGAACTTAAATAGGGTTTTGGGGCTCAATGTTGGTAAGACATTGATGGTAATTTCACATTCTGACAATTTTCAGCAAAAATGGTCTTAGAGTAGATTTTTATGATCAGTTCTTAAATGGAAATATACTTTACGTATTTGGAGTTGATGAGGCATAATTTGGACAACATATTGGCACATGGTATAGAAGAAACAAAAGAATGTATACTGGAAATGTTTCCCTAATTTTGAGATTGTTTTCTCAAAGTACTCTGTATTTTTCAAAAACATGGTCAATTTGGAAAACTGTATAAAGCCAATATGCTTGGATTATAAAGCATATTTGAAGAAGTGGTTGGAGGTAAGGCTAGAGCCATAACTCAACAAAGGTTCCATTTCTGTTTCATGTTTTAGGATGATGTGAAGAGGAATATTCAATCTGTATTACAGTCTGGAAGCATCATCTCTGCACCATCACAGAAGATACAATGGGGATGATAGAGGCACATTAAAATGCCAAGTGACTCTTAATAAATCAAGTTTGATTTTATGAGACCAGAACTTCAGGAGCGAGGTTCGGGGTTATGTATCGATTAGCTAATGCAGTTGAAACTCTGCTGAGTAATTGCATCACAACTACATTAAATGGACTCCATGAAAGCAAGTTTAACATTTCCAATTAACTAATGCAATTTATCAAATTTGTGTATTCGAAAGAAACAACTTAAGACAATTTCAATGAATGATGGGTACACGATAAAAACCAAAAACCAAAGACAATACCCATTCCCAGTAAAGATTCTCAAGTAGGAACAGTGTGAAGCAACCACTACCTGGCCCTGCGCCCTTCTCACATTGGTGCCTCGATCGAAGCCCATTGTGGCAGGCACTGTGGCAATCCATCTTATTGAGGGCTGTGCTCTTTTTCCTGGCCCCTCTATTTTACCACACATGATACCTTTCTCCGGGACTCGTCTCTCCTGATAACATGTCCAGAATCTGTAACACAGTTTCGCCATCTTTACTTCGAAGGAGTATCCTGAATGTACTTCCAACGTAGGTTTGCTGGTTCTTTTGGCAGTCCATGATACTGTCAAGGATTTTCACGTGCACTGGAATTCAAGTGCATCAATGCTTCTTCAGTCGTCTTTATTCAATGTTCAACTTACACATGCATCTAAGGCAACTGAAAATACCATGGCTTGGATCAGGCACACTTTAATCCTCAAAGTAACACCCACTTTCAAGAGGTCTGGAGTGGCAGCAGATGTAGTCAATGCAATGCATCTTTGGCTCTCTTGACTGCTGCTTCCCTGGGCATTGGTTGTGGGTCCCAGCTAGAAGAAACCCTTGATTTCTCCAATGTTTTCTCCATTTATCATGATGTTACCAATTGGCCCATTTGTGAAAATTTTGGTATTCTTTACATTGAGTCTTAATTTATACTTAAAACTGCAATCCTTGATCTTCATCAGCAAATGCTTAAAGTCCTCCTGACTTTCAGCAAGCCTGTACATTTGCATGCCACAGATTGTTAATAAGCCTTCCCCCAATCCTGATGCCCTGTTCTTTTAAATATATTTTTATATATTCTATGATTATTTTCTCAGCATACAGAATTAATAACTTTAGTGAGGGGGTATAATCATGACACACACCTTTTCTGATTTTAAAGCATGCAGTAGTCCTTTGTTCTGTTCTTGCAACTGCCTCTTGACTAATGTACATAAGCACAATGAAGTGTTCTGGAATTCCTATTCTTTCTCAAGGCTTTCTTAGTTTATTATGATCCACACAGTCCAATGCCTTTTGTGTCAATAAAACACAAGTAAACACCTTTATGGTATCCTTTCAGCCAAGATTCATCTAACATAAGTAATGATATCCCATGTTCCACATCCTCTTTTGAATTCGGCCTGATCCTCTGACAGCTCCACATCAATTTACAATTGCAACTGATTTTTGATGATCTTCGGCAAAATTTTCCTTGCATGTGATATTAATGATAGTGTGCTCTAATTTGAGCATCTTTATGGTCACCGTTCTTTGGAATGGGTACAATTATGCTTCTCTTCCAATCAATTGACTAAGTAGCTGTTTTCCAAATTTCCGTGGATAAAGTGTTTCCAGTGCTTCATCAGCTTGCTGAAATATTCAATTGAGTGCTTCTAGTGCTTTACCAATGTTTAGAAACAATTCATTTTAATATTCCATTAATTGTCGGTCCTTTGTTTTTGGCTAATCCTTTCAATGTCATAATACTTGAAGGACTTCTTCCTTCAAGACCTTGGTTTGCACACATGCTACTCCTGAGATGGTGGGGTGTCAACGAGGCTTCTTGTAGCACTGTGACTCTGTGTATTCTTTCTATCTTCTTTAATGCTCCCTGCATCATTCCATATTTTGTCTATAGAACCTTTCAATATTGCAATTCAAGGCTTGAATTTTTTCTTGAATTCTTTCAGTTTAAGATATGCTGAGTGTGTTCTTCCATTTTGGTTTTCAAACGCTAAGTCTTTGGACATTTCATTATAACATTTTACTTTTCCCTCTCCAGTTGCCCTTTAACATTTTTTTGGTTCAGTTCTTTGACTTCATTTCTTCAATTGGCCTAGCTGCTCTATGATTAAGAACAAGTTTCAGAGTCTCTTTTGATATTAATTTTGATCTTTTCTTTCCTGTCTTTTTAATGACATTTGGCCTTCTTCATGAATATTGTTCCTCATCAGGTCTTCGTCGTTAGTGTTCAATGGGTCAAATCTATCCTAACAATTCATGTATGGTCACTGTTTGTATTGTTGATAAAATGGCGTTGATATGAGCAAGTCATTGGTTTTGCAACGTTCTTTTGTGGACATAATCCTATCACAAACAGTATTGCACTTCAAGATAGATTCTGAAATGTTCTCTTTGAACATCAATGCAATATCATTTCTCTTGATTACATCATTTGCAGCATAGTAAGCCATATGATTGTATGATTCCAAATGACCAATTACAGTCCATTTCTGCACCCTAACACCTAGGGAATTCATCTTTATATATTTCATTTTATTTTTGGTGACCCCTAATTTTCCTATATTCATGCTTTGCACATTCTATGTTCCAATTATTAGTAGATTTTTTTCTAGGTGTTTTTTTTCTCATTTCAATTTGTGTCCCATCAGCAAACGAAAGTCAAGGAAGCTTTACTCCCACAGGTTTTACTCCATTTGAGGTACTATGGCCAACCCCACTTTGAGAAGGCAACTCCTCCTCAGGCACAGTTTGATTGCTTGCTGACCTGAGGGGCTCATCTCCTGGTACTTCTTGTATTTCTGACAATGTTCTGTTTCTGATCATTAGCCCTTCAGTATCTGACAATGTTTTTATTCTGTCTACCAGGGTTTTAGCTTCTAATTCCTTAGAAGCCTGTTCTTTCTTATAGTCTGTTCTCAGATCAAAAGCTCTGCCTTCACCTATTCAATTTGGGTGACCCAGGCAGTGTTTGAAATGCCAGTCACACAGCTTTCAGCAGCACAGCAATGCAGAAGCCACCACAATTTGAAACGCTGACAGACAAGTACTGGGTGGGTGGCCGAAGTAAGGAGGTCTATTCCTCCCACGAGGGCTTGGCTGCTTCACGAAATGGCTCGTTCCCAGAAGTGCCCAGAAATGAGTTAACCACCCTATGGTAGATAACAGCAGGGGAGATTCCTGGTCCATGAGAGTTTATATAAAACCTCACTATGACAGTAGTTTAACAATCAATGGAATTCTGGAAGAAGAAAATGGAGTGAATTTCCCTCATGGCAAGACCGGTCTTGCTTATGAACATGAACACCTGACTCTTTAACAGAGTAATTTAAGAACTGAGTAAAAACAGTGATCACTCTGCTCATTACTGTTTGCAAAAGGAACTTCTGCAGTCAAGGGAGGAATGTCATAGGATGTCAGAAAGCACTGCTACAAAATCATAATAACCTCATTAAACAAAAATAGCAAACTGTCTAGCTATTTTTTTTCATATCCACTATCTGGGTCTTTATATTTTGGAAGTCTGTCTTTCCATCTCTCTAACGCTTCCTTGTAGAATGCTGCACTGTTTTATTTGCCCCAGCCAAAATGGCAGTTTTTGCATCCTTGAGAGACTAAAATTGTGTTCCTCTGAAATGTTTTTGAAGTTTGGGGAACAAAAATTTATGAAGTAAATTCAGGGTTATTAAGGTGCACAAGGTAGGATTTCCCATTAAAATTCACATAGGACAGCTCTTGCTACCCTAGAAGAATAAGCAGGTGACCAGTCATGTGGGGTAGGATGGGTAGGGGTGAGGGGGCAGGGGCGAGCTCAAATTTCCTGAAAGCCCTAGTAGCACTTCTAACTGGAGGACGTTTGCTAGCCTCTCTCTTATTAAGAACCTCAATTGTAGGAGAGATTCCAAATTAAATAATCTTAGTAGACATATATACTATTCCCTAGAACTACAAACGTGGACGGAAATAAAGCTCTAGATACTAACTGGGGATGAGATTGGTTGAAGAAGAGATAGGCCATTTCAGGAGACTTTTGTATATAGTGTGTCATTATTTCCTTTGACTTCAAATAAATTAAATGAAGATGTTATTGAAAATTGGAATCATATTCAAAGATAATTTCTGTTCCAACTCTTGTACATGTTTCTTATTCAATACAGTGCATATGTAATGGAAAACTTTAAGTGTCCCCTAAAAGTCTAAGGTGTTTACAAGGTTACTCAAAAACACTAGTATCATTCAGAGCATGTACACGCATTAAGAAGATCTTCAACATGCCATGTATCTAGATAGGTCTTCTTCTGATATTGTGATTATTTTACACAAGGACAGCAGAAAAAAAAGTTTCTTCTGATGCAAACTGTATCCGTGACAATGGAGTTATTACTTACATATTTAAATAAATGGATGTTTCACCCAATTCTGTTTTCAAAAGAAGCAACTCAGGAAGTATTAATCTATATTCAAAAGAACAAAATGGGGAAGCTGACCTTTAATTGAAAATAGGAAACTGATTCTAAGAACTGCCAGCTTGAAACCCAAATCCTGATTTCCTCTGCTAGATAATGACTCAAAAAGTACCTTTGTACTAGTAGCCTCTCAGATAAGTTAGCTGTTTTATAAGAATCCCCAGAAGTTAGAAACCTTAGTTCCAAGCAGAAAATATTTGGTACTTACCATTCACCGAAAGCAGGGCTTGAGAATCCATGCTCCACCCATTCTGCTACCAAGGAACTCCAGAAAACCCTTCAGTGACAGGGAACCCATGACTGCTTTGCTTTACATCTGAACAATTCTTTCCCGGAATTTTCACTTGTAAACACATTGCATTTGAAAAAGCCCTGATCTTTTAATCAAAAGCATTTGCTGTGTGTTTTGTCTGTATGCCTTTGGACAAATCACTCCCTCTCTAGGAGTGTGGGGTTCCAGCTCCAAGTTCACTCTCCTTGAGGCCATTCTGAATCATAGTGACCCTACAAGACAGCCCCTGTGGGTTTCTGAGATTTTAACTCTTTACAGGAGCAGAAAGCCTCATCTTTATCCCACTGAGCAGCTGGTGGTTTTGAACTGTGAACTTTGAGGTTAACAGTCCAATTTTTAGCCCTATGCCACCATGGCTCTTAAGAGTGGTGGGAAGGGACAAATATTAGCTTTATATTTTAAAAGATGCTTTGAAGATCACAATAAGACAATGCTAGTAAAAGTTCTCTGGCATTATGATATACCTGGCATTATTATTAAATAATTAAGTGATTTATGTAAGAGTATTCTAATTTGTTGCAAAGAGCCTTGGTGGAGCATTGGTTAAGAGCTTGATTGGTTATAAAGGTGAAAGGCTTTTGGTTAACTGCTTCTGTAAGTATTACAGTCTATCCTACCTGAAAGGGTTCTCGTCTACGTTGACATTGCTGTCCTATTCTGTGTTGCAGGTTTGGGTAGGAATAGACTCAATGACCCACAACAAGAGTCATTTTTAGACTATTGCTTTTTAAAAAAATTAATATTTTATAAATTAGTCCCTGGGTGTTGCAAACAGTTTGCAAGCTTGACTGCTAACCAAAAGGTTTTCAGTTCAAGTGCTCTCAGAAGTGCCTCGGAAGAAAATCTGACCAATGTACTTCAGAAAAATCGGCCATTGGAAATGCTATGGAGCCGGGTCTTATTTTGACAGCCACAAAGCCACCACGAGTTGGAACTGACTCAATGAGAAAAAAAAAAGTCCCTTTATTTTCTTCTCACATTGTTTGTCCAGCCTCTCTTATCCAGGTGGACCTTCAGATACAGTAATAGGTGCCTAAAATATGGCTTTGACTGCACCAAACAAAGTGGCACATAAGAACATGGCGACGACAGCAGCAACACCGACAAGCTAACAAACAAAAAAGCCACCGTCATACAAAATGTAAAAGAAGAGAAAAAAAGAGAAAAACAAAACAAAACAAAACAAAAGCCTGTTAATAGTTCAAGGTCTGTTTGTTGATCTTTAGGAGTGTTTTCTAGATGGGTCTGATGGGGTGCCACGTCCTGGCCCCAAAGTCCATCCTTTATAGTCCCTTGCTCTGCTTCCCCTGCCACTCAACTGCACGCCCCCAGTGTTTTGCCTCAGTGTAGTGATCAGCTCAGTCACACATCCCACACTGTGTCTCCAGTACTGTCCCGTGTAGGGCCATGGGTCAGTGCAGGATGTCGCATTTTGCAGTGGGGCCTGCAATATGGTCCTCTCTGTACATTGGGCCCTCCGAGCCAGGCTATTGTCCTCTGAGCTTGGTGGGCCCAGGTGTGCTCCGCCTGGTTCCTCTTCCTTCCTTTGCTTCAAATATATTTATGATTATGGGGGAAATAGACCTAGGTGCATATATTTATAGGTTTAATAGTAGGGTAGCAGGTGGACATTGGGCCTCCTTGCGTGCATTCCCTTAATACAAGAGCACCTTGCTCAGCTAACCGGTGGAAATAGACCTATGTGCATATATTTATAG
>NW_022103904.1:15662447-15711979 GCF_000313985.2 Echinops telfairi
TCACTTGTTGCTCCCCTGTCCCTGGGTTGGTCAGCACCACCTCCTTACCCCCAACAGTCTAGACTTTGGTCAAAGGATCCATCTACATTACTGACAGCAATTGAGTCAGTTCAATGTGCAAGTTTCTTCTGTCCTCTGGGATGTAGTTTTTCTGAACTTGCAACGATTCCCAAGTCATCTTGGGGTTCATCTTCCTTCCATCAGGGGTTCCCAATGCTTTCTACCAATAGCAATGAGTCCCTCCATTCTTATCCTTCTTCCTCTGAGTGCAGCTTGACATGCATGTTTACTGAAGTTAATATTTTCCCAAGGTCTTATCTCATGCTGATGTTTAGGTATTTGCTTAAGTATTCTTTCATATTCAAATCACATTCCAAATCATGCTATGTTTCACCACATCATGATTATAATGATGACATTGTGCCTAGAAAGTTGTGGTTAAAATAGAGATCTTTTGTGCTTGTGAGCTGAAGTGTTGGAGGCCCTAAATATTGTTTTTAGTGCTTCTCTCCCCATGATTTTCTCACTGTGCGTTAATGAGTAATATGATCCAGTATATGCATGTTTTTAATGATATTTTTATTCATGCCTTTATCTCCTAGGCACTGTCCAAATGACATGTGCTCTCTATTTGAATTCGCAGATTAGGTATGCCATCCACCCATTAGACAGATGAAGACATTGAAGCATTATTCACTGCCACTGACTCACAGTGAACCTATGGAATAGAGCAGAATTGCCCCCTGCGGTTTTCTGAGATAGTAACTCTGTCTTTCTCCCACAGAGAAGCTAGTGGTATTGAATTGCTGACCTTGAAGTTTGTAGCCCAGTACTTAACCAGTAGTCAAATATCTTGTTCAACATTATGCATCTAGAAATTATTTTTAATAGTTTTATTGGTATATAATTAACATACCATTACAATTTAAACACTTAATCCTATTAGAAAGAATTGTGAAATTATCACAGCAATTCATTGCAGAATCATTTCTTCTTGTACTCTTTGTTGCTACTTTCCCATTTCCCCCCAAACTCCCTTGCCACACCCCAAGGTAGTTATTAAGTCAGTTAGTGTCTCTATATATTTACATATCCTGGATTTCATATACAGAAAATCACTCACAACACAAACAAAAATAATGAAAAAACAAAAGAGCAAATCTTCAGTCAGAAAGAAATCAGAAAATACTAAAAAACTTAAACAACTTTAAAATAGATCACAAAGGACATCAAATGACAAGCTGTTACTTTTTAACTTAACTACATCTGTCATACTGTAATCAACTTTACAATGCTCTCTGTCTGATAGCAAGGCTATTCACATCCTGGACTATTATGGTCAGAGGGGACTCACTAGAGGATTAATCCATGTGGGAATCCTGGTAATGAATTTTGGGTTTCAGTTATCATCCATAGCATTCTGTAAGCCAGGTGTTCAGAATTTAAGATCTGATACTGTTTCTACCTTCACATTTGGATTTTATTAATTACAATTCTTACTTGTTGTTGTGCTTCTAACACGTGGACTTAATTGAAACCTCGCTTAGATGGCTGCTTGTTTGAAAAAAAGCCTAATAGCTCAAGTGTTTATTTTTTCTGATAGCTGGGCACCATCTGGTTACTTTACCACACTTTGCTATAGAACCAAAAACTTCAGTGATTTCTTGATGAGGATAACTTGAGTAGGGCCATGTCATAAGAACTAATTGTTCTTAGTTTGGGGCTAGACTTAAGTGCAATCCCCAAATCCACTCACATATCTATGGTTTAAATATATCTCTGGTTTATTTTAGAAACATCCTTATCATTTTATAATAGAGAACATTATATATCATCCCCATGAGCCATAAGGTAATTCTATTGATAGTTTCAGTAATTTAGCCAGTGGTATAGAATTTAAAACACTGTTGAGAAAAGGAAATTATACATGAATAAGCCCACTTTTCATACTGAATTACATGATTAAATACTGAAGTAACTGGGCATTACTTACACAAACAATTGGGGCTAAACTTTCACTTATTTACAAAGGCAAAATCCTGCCTACTAGACTAATACATTTCAGGAGAAAGCCTGCAAGCATTACAATGGTAAATATACTGTAATCCTGGTTCACCATTCATTGGGCACATCCAAAACAAGAAATCCTTACTAAAGTCCACTGACCACCAATTCCATCATCTTGCTGTCTGATTCTTCTCACACTAGGGAAAGTCAGCCTTAAATCAAGGAAGTGTGTCAGCCCCTTAAATCTGTTACAGGTGAGTTTGAGGTAAAGCTCAGTTGACTTAGCCAGATTTTCACAATGAATCTTTTGGATGTGACTTATGAAGGATGCTGTGTGCTTAGAAAGGAAAGATTCTAAATTCCTAGTAGTCTGTAGTATTCAGCCTGGGCCACCAATGGCTGAACAGAAACTTAGTCAAAGTGTCCTATTAGGAACATCATATCGGGCATATTCTCCCTTCAGGTTCCATATACATATTGTTAATCAGTTTTTCCCAATGGTAGGTTGCTACACTCGGTTTTCCCACCAACAGAATTGTAATTGTCTTCTCGGGGGCATGCATATATATCCTCCCTACCCCTACCCCAACCCCCAATTTGACTTGAAATCCAGTAATTCTTATTTATCACTCTTGTAGAAGTGTATGTTGATCTGTAATGAACTTAGCACAGTGTTGAATGACAGCAACATGTATGGTCTTTTTCCTCTGCTCTCATCTTGATAAATTGACCCCAGCTGAGGTTCCCCTCAAAGTAGTTTTTAAGATATATATATAAACACACACACACATGTAGTTCACAGGCACTTGGCAGGCTTTCTACCTTGTTGCTTGGGAGACTGGATTGGAGGATTCCATGCTCCGACAGCAGTTTTTGGTTTTTTTTGTTTTGTTTGTTTCTCCTTATAGCAGTGGACTCATAAAATATTTATCATTTTGTGATTGACTAACTTCACTCAGCATAATGGTTTCCTGGTCCCTCCCTGTCATGATGCATTTTGTGGTTTCTTCACTGCTTTTTATGGATGCATAGTATTCCATCTTCTGTGTGCTAGAGTTTCCTATCCACTCTTCTGCTGATGGTCATTGGCTTTTTACGGTGTCTGACTATTGTGAATTCTGCTGCAATGAACATAGGAGAGCGGGTACATGCTCATCTTCTGTCTATTACTTCTTTGAGGTACATTCCCAGCAGAGGTAGTACTCAAGCATATATTTCTATTCCCATTGCTTTAGGTAGGACCATATTGCTTTCCACAATAGTTGTACATATTTATAAGCCCATTAGCAGTGTGTGACAGTTATACTCACTCTTCACCCTCTGAGTATTTGTTGTTCTCTGTGTTTTTTCCTTTCTTTCTTACAATTGGGTTATTGTTGTGAGTATAATGTGATATTTCATTGTTGTTTTGATTTGCATCTCCTCGATGGCTAGTTTTCCTGAGCATTTCCTCATGTTTGTTAGCCATTTGAGTGTCCTCCCTTGTGAATCATCTATTTGTGTCTTATAACTTTTAATTGGATTATTTTCATATTGATGTGTTGCAAAGTTCTATAGGTTTTAGTAATTACTTCCTTGTTGTGTCATTTATAAAAGTTTTTTTCCCCAATATATAAGCTCTCATTTTACTCTTTTGATGAAGTCTTTTGATGCCATAGTGTTTTATTTTGAATAGGTCCCAGTCATCTATTTGGTCTTCCACTGTTGAGCATGATCTTGGTCATTGGTTTTTTGGTTTTTTGTTTGTATTTAGTCTAAATTCTGGCTCAACAACTTACCATTATATAAATGTTGGAAAATCACTTAAGCTGTCAAAATTTCAACTTGTTTGTTCATTTGTTTCTCTTTTTGAATTTTTACTAAGTCTCCAGTATTAAGTTAGACATTATACATATCTTTTTTCTCTATAAAAGAGAAATTATACTATTTCTTTAAGTCCTCTAGCTGCCATCAGGTTCTCATCTTTTCCTTGAAGTTGGAGAGTTTGACTAAGACATGTTGTGATGTTTTACATTTTGGGGGCAGGGGTTCTATCCTATTTTGGGTTCTCTCAGTTATTGAATAGTTATTTTTCTCCTCCTTTTCGATATCGGGGAAATTTTCTTTCACAATTCCTAGTACTATTTTCTCTGTAGGTATTCTTTTTTGTTTCTTGTTCTGGGATTCTAATGGGACACAGGGGTTTTGGTTTGTTTTTCCTGATAGTGTCATTCAATATAGTTAGAGTTATTTTCTTCAAGCTCACTGATTCAATTTTCATTTTATTCCATTCTGTTCTTTTGGTCTCTTACCATGTTTTTTAATTCTGTTATCTTCTTTTATTCCTTTTGGTTTAAGGATTTCAGGTTTGCAATTTCTTCCATTGTACTCATGAGTATTCCTCACATCTCTTGAAGGGACCTAAATGTCACTCATCTGAATTCTGTTTTTAGTAGTTCCGTGATCTCTTTTTCAGAGTATTCTGTTGGTTTCAGGTGATTTTGGTTGTTTGTGCTTGTGTTAGCTTGATTGTTTGGTGTTTAATGTGGTTGTCTGCTCTTTCCTTATCATTGTGGTCCAGCTATAGTGGAGGAGTGTGAATTGTTGGGTCATGTAAGGGTAGTTGGCACTGTCTGATGATGTGGGAAAGGTCTGATAACTGGAAAACATACAGTGGTGAAATGGAGAAAAGGGAAGAGAGATTTTTAAGTGTGGGAAGTGGGTAGGGCAGGAAGAAGAGAGAGAATATAATAAGTGTAATTATGGTACTAAAAAGAGGATATCTGGATAGGCCAACAAATTTGTTAAAATAATGGGAAATGTATTTTAGGAGGGTTAAATTGAATTAATATGTTTCACGTTAATATATTTCATGAGTCAAAAGAGAGAGGGCAGAAGAAATAATGGGTCAGGCAGAAGAAAACTGAAGCAAATATTCAGACCAGGAGGAGACCATTCAATGTATACACGTATGTTTACAAGAAATATAATTAAAGAAGAGCGAACAAGCGAGAAAAGAGAGAAGGGCTGAAAAAGAAGGGGAAGAAGATGAAGGGGAAGGAAAACAGAAAGGAGCAAAGAAGGACACAAAATAGGGTGTGTAGAAAAGAGAGACAAAGGAGACGAGAAACAAAAGACTCGCAAGTGTCTGGGTGTTTGCACTGGAGTTCTGTTGCTATGCTGGCATTAATGTGGGCAGGTGCGCACTTAAAGGAAAGTAGAAAGAAAAAAAAGAAAGAAAGAAAGAATCTTTTGATTGGGTGACTGTTTGAATTTATAGTCTGCCTGTTTTTGCTTGAGGGGAATGCATATTCTGGGGGGGCCCACTGGAAGAAGAAGTGAGAGAAACTCAAAATAATAAATCTATTATAATAGAACAAAAAAACAAAGACTGAAGAAAATAAAATGATGTAAAATATGAAACTGCCTTGTGGTTGGGGCTGTTTTGCTCCTGAGGGTTGTGTTATTGTGTGTTTATGTGTGCCTCCTGGGGGAGGGGGAACATGTGGAAGGGGAGAAGGGCATTGGGGAAGGAGGCAGGCAATTAGAAGGAAGAAAAGAGTTGGCCAAATGGGTAACTTGGGTATTAAAAATGCCTACACCAAACTGCCCATGGGGTCTGCTATCCAAATAGGGCCCCTGGGCCCGGTGAGGTTGAGGTTTGGCTGGCTGGGTTACTTCAGGGATAGAGAAAACTCAGCTATGCTAGGGAGGAGTGGGGCTCACAGGTGTGGCTTGTGCCACTGGCCTACGGTAAAGGGGAGTCAGTCAGCAGACAGGGTTGCTCTTCTGCTTTAAGAAACGTTGGCCTACTTAGCTATTAAGCTGGTTTTCTCCCAGCCAAGATGTGCAGAAGATCCCTTCTAGCGCAACCTCTCTGGTAGTTGCTCAGGAGATCTGCCTGAGCTTGTTATGTGGCAGCCATGTTCTCATGTCTCGGCCCTTAGCGAGGCACACTGCTGCAGAAATTCTTAGCCAGGCCTATGACTTCATACCCTGAGCCCTCAACCACAGTACTATCAGCGTGAAATCCAGAATTATATTTTATTTGCCTAAATAATGAATGCTGTTTTTGTATGTAAATAAGTATACCTGTGATTCCTTAGCCGGAATAAATACTTTTAATTCCCAAATTTGTAAACATTCCCATATTTGCCTCAAGTAAACACACCTTTTGGCAATTAGATAACTTGTTTTTAAAGTAGATATCTGGGGTCACGGATCAGTAACTTCTAGATCACCTTAATGTCCTGATGCATGAGCCAAAGTGACAAGCAACTAAAGGCCTTAAGAAGGCTGTTTCTACTCTCATGTATGGGACACTTCCTGCCAGGAGCATTAGCACCAAGTCTCCACGTATCACAGAACCTTGACAGTAACAGGCTAATGTGTAGGATCATTAGGTTGCATATGGTTAGAGTTCAAGAAAATTCTCTCCTTGTTAATTCATGAAAACTCCATTTAGGAGGGCCTTGCCATTTAGCCTTGTCTTTTTTCTAGAAGGTTATGTTCCATTTTGTTTATGCTGCCAAAACTGATGAAGAATGATGGATGTGTATCACTTATTTTTCTAAATTATTAACAGTTCCTTGAAGTACAGAAAAAATAATGCAGGGGATATATTTCTGGCCGACAGCTTGCTAGAATGGTAGGATGGTATGAGGCAGTCTGAAGATAATGCTTACATTCTGGCTCACCTACTTATCAGTTATATAAGCTTGGGGAAATCACATAAGCTATCAGAATCTCAACTTGTTTGTTCAACAGTTCATTCATTCATTTGTCTTTTTGAATTTTTACTGTCTCCAGTATCAAGTAAGGCACTACACTTGTATTATTTTCTCTATAAAACAGAAATTATACTATTTCCTTTAGCCCTCAAATAATTGTTATGAAATTAAATCTTCTGGAAAACATGGTGTGAAATTTAAAGCATCATACAAATGCTGTTTACAGTGAGTGAGTGTGTTGTTTGTTTGTGGTTGCTGTTATCATTGCTGCGGTAATAGACACATATAAAATCCACCATTTTAACAATTTTCAAATATTCAATTAAGTGCACTTATTTTATACAGCCACCATCTCTCCCTGATTCCAGAATGTTTTAAGCACTCCAAATGGAAATCCTATACCCATTAAGTAGTCACTCCTCACTCCTCTGACCTCAATCCCTGGAAGTTATATTAATTTCCATAGATTTGCTTATTCTATTACACATAAGTGAGATCCTATCATATGTGGCCTTTGGTGTCTGACTTCTTTCACTGAGCATAATGTTTTAGAGATTCACCCATGTTGTAGCGTGTATTTATTTTATGGCTGACTAATATTTCATTGTGAGGCTATCTAACTTTTTGTTTATCCCTTGGTTTTTTGAAAAACATTCAGGTGGTTCTCACTTTTTGATTACTTTGATTAGTTTTGTTATGAAAATTTATATACATGTTTTTGTTTGAACAACTAATTTTCCATTCTTCTGGATACATACTTAAGAGAGGAAGTGGGGGGTCATCTGGAAATTCTACACTGACCTTCTATGACACGCCACCTAACTGTTTACCAGAGCAGCAATATCATTTTACATTCCCACTCATCAGAGTTCTAATTTCTCTATACCAGCATCAATATGTTTTCTTTAATAATTTCATATTTGTCTCCCTTCACCCACTGTTCTGTTGTCAGACAGTGTAAGATATGACAAAATAATAATAACTTATAAATTATCAAGGGTTCATGAAGGAGTGGGGAGCAGGGAGGGAGGGGAAAATGAGGAGCTGATACCAAGGGCTCAAGTATTAAGAGAATATTTTGAGAATGATGATGGCAACAAATGTACAAATGTGCTTGACACAATGGACGGATGTATGGATTGTGATAAGAGTTGTATGAGCCCCCAGTAAAATGATTAAAAATAATAATAATGGAAGGTGTAAGACACAAATAACAATAAAAATAATCTCATATTTGCTGTTACAGTCATCTTTGTGGGTATTAAATTGTATCTCTAGATACAATTTAGATAGTGGGCTCTCTAGAGAGTAAAATTAGTAAAACTTACATATGGCTAAAGGCAAGTCAAAAAATATTGCTACTCACGTTTCAGTTTATACATGCACAAACTCATTCCAAACAAAATGTGTTTAAATATGTCTGTGCAATCATGGATGGCTACAGACAAATTCTCTAAGATACTTATCTTAGTTTCATCAGAGAGCCTTCAAACAAAAAAATAAGGATCCTAAAAAAAAAGTTTGGGTGAAGACCTGCTAGCTCAAAGAGCTGATGTCTATTTTAAGCACTGATCTATATTTTAAGCAAAATCAAGGCTAATGAAGATGAATTTATGGACTGAATCATATCTGGGATGAGTATTGGAATTGTGAATATGATCCAGAGAGCAAAACCCAATCCAAACAGTGTCTTTCAAGGGGATGTGCTTGACCAGTTCAAATCAAGACAAAGAGGTCAATTCAGGTCACAGTGACTGCTTTTTCAGATTGTCATGGGGTAAACTTCATAGATTTTCTCAAAGTGCACTGGAAAATTATGGAAGTGTATTATGAAGACAATGTAAGGAAATGAAAAACTATATTGGTAAGAAAAAGATGAGGAAAGTTGAATTGAGTCTTTTTCCCCCCATTAAGACAATGGACCAGCTCAAGAACTGTTCTGTGCTAGTGTGTAGAAAGACAATTGATTTGCACATATTGATCTCATATCCTGCAACCTTGTTGAGCTCCCTAATTAGTTTTAATAGAAATCTACTGAGTTATTTCAGATATTCTAAATACAAGCTATCATCTGTAGAAGTAGTTTCATACCTTCTTTCTGAGTGCCTTATATTTTGTGCGTGTGTGTAGGTGTGATTGTGTGTCTATGTAATTATGTGAAGGTTAACCAAGAAGACAAGTTTTCCATCCAATGATCCATGCACATTTTATTTCATGTCATTAATTGAAATTCCCACAACATGATATTACTTATCCTATTTCTTCCGAGCATTTCCTGTTTCCATTTCTTCCTCTTTTCTGATCTTTCTGGACTTTGTCCTTGGGTGAATACTTCACTTTTGATCTTAAATGATTGGATATTCTAAGCTGTCTGGAACCCTTTAGTTTTATTGTCTCTATTCTAGACCTAGGCTATTGTTTGGCTGAAAATGGAGATATAGGGGTGAGTTCTTTCCCATACCGTAGATGGATCTTCCACCAGTATCTAATTGATTAATAAGCCTGGCTTATTTTCTTATTTTGAATATTTTTTCATATTTTTCTCCCACTCTATCCAGGACCTTCTAATGTAATTCCTTTTGAAAGCAATTGGTAGTTTCACTGGTCTTAGTGTCATAGAGTCCATGTGTCTTCAATTTGCACCACTCATCTTCCTCTGAAGTAATTATTTATATACACACACTTATATCCACTTTTATTTCCAACCATTAGAAGACCTTAAATGGGTGTAAGCTTGAAGACCCCAGTCACGACAGACTGTGTAAAACACTATCTTTCTGGATTGTAGGTTGATTGGCCTTGGTATCCTGTAAGCGTACGGTTCTGAGCCTCTAGGCCCAATGACTCATTCTCTCAATGTATTTGGTTCTGTTAAGAAGTTTTATAATTTTGCCCCTATGCTCCACCACGGAAATGTTTGCAGCAAAACTCATTGCTACTCTTGTTGCCTTTTTACATCTTTTTCTTGGTTAATTGCTCTGGCTAAAACTTCCAGTATGGGCATCAATAGAATTGATGAGTGAGCATCATCAGAACAAAAAATCTTACCATAGTGAATGATGGGGGGAGTGCAGAGTGGAGATCCAAAGCCCATTAGTAGGTCACTGGGGGATCCCCTTGCAGAGGGATCTCGGGGAGGAGATGAGCCAGTCAGGGTGCGATGTAACAATGATGAGAAATACAACTTTCCTCTAGTTCCTAAATGTTTCCTCCCCGCTCCCACTACCATGACTCGAATTCATTCTTGCAAGTCTGGCTAGACCAGAGGAGGTACACTGGTACAGATAGGAACTGAAAATACAGGGAATTCAGGACGGATGAGCCCTATAGGACCAGTGGTGTGAGTGGCAAAACAGGGAGGGTAAAGGGAGAATGGGTAGGAAAGAGGGAACCGATTACATGGAACTGTGTGTGACCTCCTCCCTGGGGGACAGACAACCGAAAAGTGGGTGAAGGGAGACGTCGGACAGAGCAAGATATGACAAAATACCCATTTATAAACTATCAAGGGCTGATGAGGGAGGGGTGAGCGGGGAGGGAGGGGAAAAATGAGGACCTAATGTCGGGGGTTTAAGTGGAGAGAAAATGTTTTGAGAAACGATGTACAAATGCGCTTTACACAATTGATGTGTGTATGGATTGGGATAACAGTTGTATGAGCCCCTAATAAAATGTTAAAAAAAAAAAAAAGAATTGATGAGTGAAAACATTTTTCCTTTGGTTTCTCATTCTAGGGGAAAGTATTTGTTCATTTTTCTACTAAATATGATGTTACTATGGAATTTTCATAGATGTCTTTTAATAAGTTAAGGCAGTTTTCTTATATTCTTAATTTTCAAAATGTTTTTTTGTCATACAAGTGGCTTAAATTTTGTAAACAATCTGTATGTATTTATTGACATGATGTGCTTCACTATTGATATTACATATTGAGTTAATTGATATTCTGAGGTTAAAACCAACCTTGAATTGCCAAGAAAAATCGCCCATTGGTGTATATAAACCAGTTGTTGTCAAGCGTTTTTGACTCCTGGTGGGCCATCTGGTGCTTGTATGGAGCTGTTTCAGTTGCTAATATATGTAGCATGCTTTTCTTTTTATGTTGCTAGATTTGATGTGCTAGGCTTTGGGTAAGGACTTTTACATCTATACCCATGAGAAAGTGATCTGTGGTGCTCCTGGGGTGTCTTTGTTTAGTGACAAATGGGACTCTGGGATTCATAGGGCACAAGTGCACGAGCAGAAATGAAATATTTTAAGGCTCCTGACAAACGTGCAGAACTTTTTCAAATAGGTAGCAAGAAGGAGCAGGAAAGAGGTACTGCGTGTTCTATTGTCTTTGACACTTACATTTAAGGCCTCCCTAATCTGTCTTATCCCATTTATAAAATTATCTTTTGAGTTAGCTGAGGAGACAGAAATTAAGCTCGGTAGCTCTACAAGAACTATTGTAATCCTTTGGTTTTTGATGGGGGTGGGGGTGAGGGCTGGATTGTGCCTTGTAATGAACTTGAATTTTCCCTACCCTTTTTTTATATTCAAGGGATGATCTATGAAAAGCCTATTAAGGCATGAATCTGTCTCATTATGTTTGGCTGAAGTCAGATCCAGTAAATGTTAAGATTCCTTTTCTAATCTTAGTATTAGCTGGAATTAATGACTGAAAAGCAAAATTTGTGTACAAAACCAAACCAAAAAACTGCCATAGAATGGATTCTGACACCTAGCGACCCCATAGGACAAGATAGAAGTGTCCCTCTGGGTTTCCAAGACCTTAATCTTTTCAGGAGTAGAGTAGACAGCCTCAAACTTCTGACCTTGCGGTTTGCAGCTCATTGCATAGCCCACTGTCACCAGTGACAGTATTTTGTTCATTTAAATTCTCCGCAGCACATAGATTGTGTATACACAGCACATACATTCTCCATCTGGGTACCTGTTGCAAGCTAGTCTCCCTTCCGTTTCCTGCTGAGCTTGGTGATTTCCTAGTCCTTGCCAGGGTTACTGCACTTCCTCTCTTTATGGGTCCTCCCCTAAGAATTTCCTATTTCATTTTATGACGTGGGTCACGTTCTTCTCTATGAAGTTTTCACTAATTCATTTTCCTTATTTGGGATGCTTCCTTGAACTCCTCCAACTTAAGATTTGATGGATGCCATTTACCAAAGGAATACTGTATCATGTGGAAAAGGAATAAAAGTCATGCTGAGTCTGCCAACCAGGGCAAGCACACGGGGTTTGGAGGAACTCAGAGGACTGCATGGACCGTCTTAGAGGAGGAGGCAAGACAAGAAAATGTCTCAGATTCTCGGTCCTCTCAATGAAGATTCGGGAAAGAATATCATCAACTCTGGGAATGGAAACGGTGGTGCTGTCCAGTAAGCCCTGCACTGCTAACCGCAATGGCTGCAGTTCAGTCACATCAGCACTTTTCAGGAGGAAGCCAGGCGGTCTGCTCCTGTGAAGATTTATAAAGTCTTGGAAACCCTGATAGGGTCTCCATGAGTTGGAACTGACCCGGCAGCCATGTGCTTGGTTTGTTCTTTTGTTTGTTTGTTTTTGAGTTTGGGAATGGGATGGGTTATTGTAACTACAGCTTACTACTTGGACATAGCACGGACACTGAGCATATCTGCTAAATGATACCAGGATGGATGAGATCATTTAGAAAGTTGCTTTCTGGAGCCCAGACCCTTGCCACACAGGAAGATGGTCAGAAGTTTTATTTCAAGCTTGTGAAATTTGAACCCTAATATGAGCAAGTAGCTTGGGGAATTAGATGGATATTGAAAAGAGTACACAAAATTACTTTCCATAGACTGGGGTCTAAGCAGCAAAGAGAAAGCCAGCAATTGGGGATCCACAAATAAAAACAAACAAACTTCCCATCTAGGGAAGAGAGTGACAACATTAAATTCAACCTGGTTGGGTGGGAAGAGGAGGTTATCAGTTCTAAGTGTTTGCTGCTTCAGCTATAATCAATTCAGAAATCAGAGATGAGATAAGGCATTTGGATACCAGTGGATCATTTAATTTAATTGTAAGAAAGGATGAGGAAGACAAGGTGGGGAGGTTAGCACCACTTCAGGAAAGGAAAAGAGCTGATCATACCCATATTGCACCACTGCAATTTGGTGATACCTTCAGGTTTTGGCCTTAGGACTTTGGAGTTGAAGAGAATCAATTTTATTAGTTTGTCTTGAAATAGCCACCTTCTTAGAAACCAACTCATGGTGTATTAAAATGTGTAAAATGTCAACTTACAGTCCACAATTTTCCCTTTGCTAGTCAAAATGAGGAGCATTTCGTTACTATTCCTTTATGGGGATAGTTACATGTGCTACCAAGTAGGATCCCCCTTCAGGCTATAACTTGAGCATAGGACATGGATGGTGGATCCTGGGAAAGCTCCCTGAACAATTTCTGGTATCATTATGTCTCTTGAACATTAATAGCTTCCTCAAATGGCACTGTTGGGTACTGTTGACATGTACCTTCCCCCACTTCCCCCCTACCAGCTTTTCTAACTATCTTCCTTCTCCTGGTACCTCTTCTTCATACATGCTACTGCTATGGGACTAATGTACCTTCATTTGACTTCTTCACAGTTCTTCCTTGTCCTAGAGACTACTAGAAATTACTCCATACTGACACCAACACAGATTTTGATAACTTACCCTCAGAAGGTCATCTTAGGTCTGAGGGACCATTTAAATTACTCCTGGATTCTGTTTCCAGAGAGCTGAAACCTGGCTGGGTATTCAGCCTTCATAGGTATTGTGAAAAGACGATTCACCTTTGTACCATCATCCAGAGAGCAGTTAATATCTACCTCTATCTGAAAGGCAGGCAAGTCTTGCTTATAAATTGAAAGTTTATATTTTTTGTGAGCACATTTCCCTCTCTTGATAAATGCCTGTGGGATGTTGGTTGCATTTTTCAAAAAAGGTCTGGGGTCCTAAGAAAACTTGGAAAGTGGCTCATTTCAGGCATTCTAAGATAACTTCAATTTCTATTGCCACATTCAATGTGCAATCCAGGTTGTTGAGCAGGGCTTTGGCCATAGGTTTCCTGCGTGCAAGAGAGAGGAGGGTCTGGCATTTCTACTTGAAAGAAGAGCAGAAAGGTCTTGTAGAGAGAATAAGGGGAAATCATCAAGTTGTCCATGATTACCAAAGGATATGTAAGAAATATGTTCTCTAAAGTGGAAATTGCTACCCTTGGGCAACCGGAAAAGGCTGGTCATTACATTTTAAGTAGGAAATAGGAGATAATGAAATAGGTGCCAAGCACACAATGCAACCTCGATAAGGGCGTTTGCATCACCGTCCTCCCGAGTCAGCCTCACTGATGATTCTTCTTTGGGACATTTAAACTTTGTCTCAAGCAACAACTGATGAAATGAACAAAGAGATTTGCTAATTGCTGTTACTGTTGTTGCTGACTAATACCAATAAAACGGTACTAAACTATCAATCACCACAATGTACTCTACGTTTGGAAAGAAAGTTAAGGGGATCAAACCTGACATGTGAATTTCCCCTACTTTTCTAAAGTGGGGCTGGTTCTAATGATCTCATGGAAGTCACAAAGACATCATTTGATTTAAACATTAATGTACTCAACCTTCTAAGACCAGGCTTCACAGCTTCAATATGGAGAGACCAACAGCTCAGCTTTCAAAAATCTTTAGTTGTGGTAGCAAAACCTGCCTTATCTCCTGGGTGTTCCACCCACCTTAATGGATGTAGGATTACAATTGAGAAATTTGGAAGCAAATAGATCAAATAGACAACTTTGGTATAAAACTTATTACTGTACAGCTAGACTCACCTGTGATCTTGACTCTGAGAATTATTATAAAATCCAAATAATCCGAAGTGTTACAGAGCCTGCCCACAAATATTGCCGTTTCAGAAAATGTCCATCAGTAAGGACAAGTCTGTGACCATGCAAAATAAGAGGAATCCAAATGGGACTAAAGTTCCTGATGGCCCAATTTTTAAGAACCCTGAGCTTAGCAAAAGGTGCTGTGTCCTGTGTTCAAGATATCCTACCTTGAAGTGATACTTCCTCTGCTATTATGATTATTGTAAAGTTAGATGCGCTGTGGGTCACAGTGGATGCTCAGGTGGTTGACTCAGCAAGCACTGTTGACAATATGATCAAGAAATGAGAAAGCTCTAAAATTATTTGATTCACAGTCACTGGAGCCAGACATATGTACTGTGTTCAGAACCAACTGTGATTTGGCTCAATACAAAAGGGTGAGTCAAAAAGTACTGCTATGAAAGAATGAACACTTATTAAACAAAAATAGCAAAATGTGAAGCTAATGCTTCTTGTCATATCCTACACTTATATCTCTATATTTTGGAAGACAGTGTTTCCATCCCTTAAATAATTCTCTGAACAATTCTGTGTTCTTTAATTTGCACCACGTCAAAACGACAGTTTTGGTTTCTTCTAGGGACTCAGCATATTCCTTTTCAATGTTCTTTGGGTTTGGGAACAAAAAGAAGTCTGAAGGGGGTGAGATTAGGGCTGGAAGGGTGGCTAGAACAGGGATTTCTAATGACATGCCCTTGCTATACTAAAGAAATGAGCAAGTGTACTGTTGTGATAGAAAAACCCAAAAATGTCCAGCTGGCCTTTTCCTCACCAATCCCGTTTTACACTCTCTTAAACACCGTCTTCCTAATAAGCCCCTGTAGTTGTCCTGTGTCCTTAGAGAAAATCTATCAAAATTACCCCGTGACGATAATTTTTTTAAGTTACAATAACCCACTTCTTTGTTGCATACATTCTGTTGTTATTGTTATTAGGTGCCATCAGGTCAGCTCTGACTCGTACCTTATTTAGACTAATTTTTGCATTTATGCTTTATTGTGAAAATTTTCAGCATCCAGAAGAGACGAGCAAATAACATCATGAATCCATATAGCTAGTACTGGGATTTAACAATTATTTACTTTTTCCTTTTCTAAATTAATTTAAATTATGAGCATCTTATTCTAATAAATATCTAAAAATGAAGGACATTTACATATGTAACCACATTTATCGAAATCATTAATAATTTTAGAAAACGATCCAATCCCAAACGCACAGTGATTGAGTCTGTTCTGACTCAGAGCGACTCCATCTATGGATTTTAAGACTATGTCTTTACAGGAGCAGACTGCTTCAGCTTTCTCCTGAGAAACGGCAAGTAGGTTTGAACTACCAACCTTAGGGGTAGCAGCCCAGTGCCTAGTACACAGTGCCACCAGGGGTCTAGGTGCATATTTAGAGCTCCTTCATTGTTCCAGACTTACTTCTTATACTTGGGAATAATATACAACATAATAACTACCCTGTTTCCCCGACAGTGTCTTATATTAATTTTTGTTTCCAATGATGCGCTAGGTCTTATTTTCAGGGGATGTCTTATTTTTTCATGAAGAAGAATACGGTACACATTTATTATTTATTGTTTTATTAAAAGAGACCTTGCACTTCCTGTCTGCTCCGGCTGCGCTGTGGCCGACAGTGAGCTACGCGGAGATGCCTGCCGCTACCGTCCAGACTCCAGAGTTACGGTTGCTTCGGGGAGCCTTATTTTCAGGAGATGTCTTATATTTCAGCGAGAGGCAAAACTATAAGTAGGTCTTATTTTCAGGGGATGTCTTACTTTTGGGGATCAGAGTATACTTTTATACTCATACTGCCTCTTAAATCCTGTAAAAATTAATTATGTGAAGTTTTACAGAGCAGTTACATTTAGTTCCAATTCATCCATTACAGTCCCCTCAATATACGATCATTTATTTTGCATTCTCCTTGTGTTTCCTGTTCAGTTCCTCCTTCTTTTCCTAACCCTCTGAACTTGGTTCTTGGGTAAATGCTACACTTTTGATTTTCACTGTTGATTATTATTATCACATAGGTGGGTTCAGTTCTTGACCTAAGGGGTGGGTGGGGGTCATACTCTCAGAGATCTCACGTGTTTCTCTCAGACCACTAAACCTGGTCTCGTCTTGGATTTTGAATTTTGTTTCCCATTTTTCTCCCACTCTCTCTAGTAACTTCTAATAGAATCCTTTCAAAAGAGTTAGTAGTCAGGCACCATCTAGTTCTTCTGATCCGCAGGGTTGTGGAGACTGTTATCGCATGTTCCATTATCCCAATGTACTAATTGCTTCTATAAGGCTTTAGATTTTTATCATTATTCTTTCCTAAGGACCAGGAGAGACTAATGGTTACAACTTAGAAGACTGCTCATGAGCTTTTCAAGTTTCAACTCACCTGAGTAGGATGCAGAAAAATGATGTGGCAGTTACATAATTTCATGTCAACTTATAAAAGTGTAGGGATAGAGTTTAGCCTGTCAATCATGTCAGAGCCTGATGGTGCCTCCTTGTGGGCATGGCCTTCTCATAAGGAGGGTCCTGGGCATCTCCCCATCTTTCTTTGCCTTCACCTTCCTGATGGCTGATCCTGATTGCTGCCAGAACCCTGCCATCACTATTGGATCCACACTACTCCGCAGTCACAAAGTTGTGATATTCATGCATTCTGCATAATTGTTTGTGACTGCGTGATTCTGAAGAAAGGGGCTTATGGCCTAGTACCGGACTTATAAAATTGAGTTGGACTGGGCTGGGATGTTTTCATGATATACAGTTACTTCTCAATATAAAGTTCTTTCTTACACAAATATGAGTATCTCTGGATTTGTTTGTCTAGTCAATCCAGCTTAACACAATTGCTTCTGTGAACTATGTTGTGTCAATAGACCTTGGTATCACCATAACCTTGCAAGCTTTCCTCTCTGTTCTGAATTTAACTGGCACAGAAGATCCTTAGGGAAGCTACTGCTTTGAGTAGACCTTTTATTTGTTTATTTGTTTGTTTACTGAAGGTACCCTATGAGACCAAGACACAGAAGTTACTGACAGTATGTATCTGTAGTCATTCACTGATCAGAGAGATATTTTTAAACAGGAATTGTTTGAAATAAACCTCTGTATGTATGAACTGGAACCTTTGCAGTAATACTTCTTGATTTCCTTCTATTTCCATTGGGATCATGAAAGATGGAGTCGGACACCCTGATGACAGCAAAACTCAGGGGTCAGGAGTCAGGCCTCAAAAATGGAGTCCTAATGGCTGAATTGGAGGAGCCCTGTTAGCAGAGTAGTAATGAATTGGGCTGTGATAAGAAAGGCTAGCAGTTTGAAACCACCAGCTACTCCTTGGGAAAAAGATGGGGCTTTCTACTCCTGTAAAATTACAGTCTTTGACACTCACAGGGGCAGTTCTACCCTGTCCTATAGGATTGATATGAGTCGATGAGTTAGTTAAAGTTGATTGTGTCAACCTGGCCGATAAACACATGTGGGGTTAATTGAAGGGTGGAGGGATAAATGGCTCCGTGAGCCTCTCCTTTTGAGTTCTCAGGTCTCTTGCTTTCTGATGGTTGGACCAGGGTGCAGATGCCTTAGCCAGTTCCCTGCTTCAGCTGGCAAGGCTCACTTCCTGCAAGACATCCCTGAGGAGAAGCTGCATGGACTTACCCCGATGCAGCCCTGGGTGCTGGAGCAGCCGTGTGGAGACCCCTGCCGGTGCTGAGATGCTTACACATTCACTGACTCGGCTTTCCTCCTGCAATCCGCATCATTGTGTGTGTTTTGTGAGATGGAGGAGGACTTTGTGGATCGGTGTCAGATATATGGGTTAATGTTGGACTTGTGAGCTTTGGGCAGGGATGTTTTTTTGAGTTGGGATGTTTTCTTGATGTGCACTTAACCTTTATATAAAACTCTCTCTTACACATATGAATTTCTGTGGATTTGTTTCTCTAAAGTACCCAGATGAACACAGTCGGCACTGACTCAATGGATGGTTTTGAATTTTTGGTAATGACTGAAATGGGCATGAGGCATTAACCAGGTTATCAGGTCCTTGTGTTAGAGAAGGACAGATTTGAATCCATATGTGGAAATGGTGGGAGAGTACGCCCAGGGTGTCTAGATACTAGGTCTCTCCACATTCCATAAGATGTTTGCTAATAGACCAGTGCTATGGGCAGAAGGAAGGTGGGCATCTGGCTATTAAGGTACATTAGTTAGAACATTTGGGGGTAGTATCAGAAATTAGCTGTAGCTACTTAAATAAAGCAGAAAAGTTTGTTATGCGCTTATCAAAGGGCCTTTTTCTCTGAACCTACTGGAAAAGGCTTAAACTTTCAACTTATTTTCTTTCTCTCTTTCCCCCCGCTCCTGTCTTCCTCTCTCACACACACACACACACACACACACGCCTTTGCTCACTTCTCACTCTTTTCCTGTAGAGCAATAATCTCTCTTGCTCACTGCTGAGAGATCAGTCACCCAAGAACCTCTTCATTCCAAGTCCCAATTCATGCCTAGTTTGGAAATGCCTATCCCTGTTCCAATCACTCCAGGTCAGTCAGAGGGGTGTGTGTGTGTGTGTGTGTGTGTGTGTGTGTGTGTGTGTGTGTAGGAGGGGCCATGCAGAAAATGTTTCCTGGAGGTAGTTTGTGCAGTTCCATGCACTGGAGCTGCAGGAAGAGTTATACATTAGCTTTTCTCCCAAGTCAGTAAGTGTGGCTACATTTGGGTACTTGAGACTTTCTTAAAGAAGCTTTAGCACCACCAGGCACTGAACAGCTTATTTTTTTTATTCTCTCTATTTAAATGATAGGAGCCTAGGGCTCAGGGGGAGGAGGGAGGGGACTCTAGGCCTGGCCCAGTCCCTGTGTCGTGCGGTCCTCGGCTGCCTACTCTTCTCACAATGGCCCCGCCAATGATTCATGCTGCTTTTGGCATTCTCCAGGCGGACTCAGCAGCAGTGTGGGAAACAGAGGACAGGGGAAGGGATCTTTCTGTATTGTTCTTTTCTCTCTCTATCATTTCAAACTATCTGGAACAATACTGTGCTACATAGTTCACTATCAATGTAGGTGTGGCGAATAGAACACCTCCAGCCCCCAGGATGGGAATCTGGTCATCTTTCTCAGTTTATAGGAACTGACGTACCCAACCTTCTCTATGCATGGTTCCATAGAGCTTTCTGTAAGTCCAGCCTCTGCCCTCTGTCATATGAATTTTTGAAATGGCCTTGTAACTGGCCTCCTTGCCTCTCTATCCCCTCCTCTTCCTGAATCCATGCTCTGGATTTGGGCACAGTCATCTTTTAAGCAAATTAAACTTTTTTTCTTCCCTGTCTTAATCTTTCCATGCCTCCCTACAACTCAAGGCTAAATCAATAAGCCGAGGTAGAAAACCCAAGACTCTCCCTTTTTGTTTTCTACATGATTTTAATCGCACAAAAGCACTAGGGATGCCTCGGGACCGCATTTTGCTGTTCGACATTTTGATGCTCAAGCGATGTGCATGGTGTAAGACTGTATGTTTCCTGAGGTACAAATGATGCCTTTGGCTTCAGCATCCCCAGCGTCTAGGAAGAGACAGAAATCCAGAGTTCTCAATAAATTTCATGAACTTAGTCCATCCATTAATGAGGTGAACTGCTATGGTGAAAAGGCATCGATCTGACCTTGTAGTTTCAACTTCCAAAGTGATGTTTGATTTTCACTCACACAACATTTGACTGCATGTAGAAATACAGTGGTGCATGTCCGTGTCTCTTCTAACTGTTGGCCCTAAGTTCTTAGCAGGTCTAAACAAGGGTCCCAAACTACAAGCAAAGATATGGAGGGATATAGGGAGTAAAGGGGCTAGGAGCTCACTGGAATTGGTGTTGATGGGTGAGATCCCTGTACTTTTCTCTGTACTGGGCCTTCTAAGGATGATCTCAAGGGGACAGATGGCAAGGATGGGGAACTCAAACAGGGTAAGAGTAGTTGCATGACTCCTAATATCTAAGGAGGAGCCTGGTGGTGCTGGGGGTTATGAGCTGCACTGCAGACTTCAAGGTCAGCAGTTTGATACCACAAGCTGGTCATCAGGAGAAAGATGGGGCTTTCTACTCCCATAAAGAATTACACTCTCATCAACTCACAAGGAGAGTTCTGCCCTCTTCCATAGGGTCACTGTGAGTCAAACTTGACTTCCTAGCAGTGAGGGGGTTTTGCTTTTTGTTTTGTTTTTTATATCTGGGAAAGGAAGCATTTTAAGGGAAGAAGCTATGTGGGATGGAAAGAGGAAAAACAATGTAGGGCACCATGACGGGCAGGACCTGGACAAGGTCCAGGAACTGGAACTCCAGCAGATATCTTTCGTGTCTTAATCTCAATCTTTGCCGTAAAGATGGTTCTTCATGGGAACCATACCAGCTCCAGCTGATGAGATCCATGTGCACAGGTTAGTCCGAACCTCTGTGCTCTCTGCGAAATATTCTCTGCTTCTCCAGGGAAGATCTGGTCTTCCTTCAACTTTTAAGTGAAGGGGTGAGGCCTATAGAAACCATGGGGTACCACTTTGTTGACAGAAGCATTTGTGAGGGAATTCATGATGGGACTGCCCCATATTCCAAAGCTCTCCCTTTGGGCTAGAGACAGCCTTGGGAGATCCCCGAAAATTAAGCAGAATTTGCTGTGTTGCAAACATGTTGGAGCAATTGGTAGAACTGAGACTCTTTCCAGGGAAAGAGATGAAGCTTTCTGCTCCTCCAATGGTTTATAGCCTTCAAAAGCTAGAGGGGCAGTCTGTCCGATCCTATATTGTTACTATGAGCTGCAATTAACTCATAGTATGGCACAGTCATCTATCTGGCAGCTCGTAAGCAAATCGAACTTTGTTTCTTCCTTGTCTTAACCTTTCCCTGACTCCTAGAATTCAAGTCTAACTTGATAAATATAGCTAGAATACCCAAGACATGACCACTTTTACCCCTCAATGGCAATGAGTGTTTGTTTGTTTTTGGTTTATGTGCCAGGAAATGTGATAAGTTCATAATTTAATATGCTAAATCTAGTATGTCTTCCTATTTTACATGTGGGGAAACTGAGCCCCCACACAACCTGGAATGATTCCACACACAACCATGGTAGTCTGATGCCCTTTCTGCGCTGGCAGTTAGAACACCTACTAAAAATTTTGTCTGGAGAGGCACAGGTGGTTGTGTTGCAAAGAATGAGAACAGTTTGAATAAAATTCCACTTAAGAAGTGTTCGCTAAGTGACCACTGCCAAGAGGCCAGACAGACTTCAGCCTCTGCCTCCAATATCTGTCTCTCAAGTCCTCTTTAAATCCATCAGTGATTGCTGCATGCTGAACGCCATGTGAAAAATAACCTGAACAAAGTCATGGTGTGCAATTGCTGGTGGCAGGGGAAGCTTTCCTTTAGACTCTAAAGCATAGAGGAATGGGGAGGGAGTAAACATGGAAGAGCCAAGAACAGTAGCAGGGTTTTTGCATCATAGCCAGAGACAAGAAAACCAGATCCCACCATGAGAAGCCGGGGCTGTTGGGAGGAAACAGGCAGCTCCAGGCTAGGCAGTTCCTCTCGTCTAGAAGCCAAAGCACGGATGTGGTTTCCAACTCACTGGAGGCCCCTGAGATATGTATCCTGGCCTCATACATGCTTGATTGAAAGATAAGCATTGGTCTGGAGTCCCAGGGTGCTTGGGGGGAAACCCAGCACAAACCTCTTCTCCCTCCTTTGCCAAGCCAGACTCCCCATGAGGCCCCCTGCTTTCCTTGCCCTCCAAGCCACATCCCGTCACACCCTGCGGCCTCTACTCTGCCCTGGATCCCCAGGCCAGGCTGTGGCCTGCTCTCCCGTCTGTCCAATAACTACTCACTGAGGCCTCCTTTCCTGCACCTCATCTGAGGTATCCTTTTCTGTTTTAGACAGGGAAAAATCATAGTATTTGTCCTGGAAACATATCGCAGGATCATACCCCTGGTTGAGTTACTGCTTTTCTCTTTAGTGCATTTCTTGTATGCCTTTCTTCACCTATTATCTCCAGTCCTCTTGGACCGCTTGTCCTTAATTCTCACCCTTGGGTTTCATTTCTGGCGAGTTCTGCTGCTTTCTCAGTATACGTTGCTGCTACTGGCTCCTGCCCTTTTCCACCTCCACTCTGGCCTCGCTTCTACCTTGCATCCTGCCCAGGCTTTCCTCGATCACACTTACTCAAGCAAGCCCATTGTCCGGGAGACCAGGCAGGACCAGGCAACACTTTGTTCTGTTTTCAATAAGGCTTCCATGAGTTGTGACCAGCTGGATGTTAACAGCAACAATCATCACATTGATTCACTTTTTGGGTTCCTTACCTAGACTGTGTTAACCTCAAAGATCAAAAGCATCTTTCCTTCATCTTTTTAGCTGTAGCATCTCCTCTAGACCCTGCCTATAGCCCATAGCAGGTACTTACATTATGGTTCTTTTCACATAGAAATAATAAGACCAACATAACCCTTTTCCAAGGCCTGACTGTTACTTAGGGGCTGACAACCTTTCCTTGCACCAGACGCTGGGCCATGTCATGAGAGCATCTGGCTGATTGTACCTGCCACCATCTTTAATGTGCCTAACGAGAATGGAAATGCTTCGAAAACTCTAAGGTGCTATGCAAACTGGAAGGTTTGATTATCAATGGAGGACCACAGGCAAGTAAGTAGACTTAGGGGGGTGGTAGGAGAAAAAGGAAGGTGAGAGGATAGATGGCACATAGGTACAGGCAAATCCCGGTCTCTTCTTTCCTCAGCCCTCAGTTGTACAGACCTTCTGGGCCACCGATGCTGGTGAAATCAGCACAGTCACGAGGATGCCATGAAGCGTGTTGGTGCAAATATCTTCTGCTATACGATTTTCTTTCTTTGTTAAGCTGTAAGTGACTCTATGTCACAGCTTATTTTCTTGGTGGAAGTAGATTCTGGCAGTTAAGGATCCAGAACAAACATAGGCAACTTCATGCTCCTTTTAAATTTGGGCTGAATGAGGGTAAGCCTGCTCTGAAGTACAGGCCTTCTGCAGAAAGACTTCTTGGATTCCATGGTATTGGGGTCACCCTCTATCATAGTAGTTGTCCCATGTATTACGATTACTGTGGTAGTATTGATACCCTTTACAGATCAGACATTTGTGTGTGTGTGTAGAAACTTCATCATACTTTCCAATCATCAGTACCTAATTCAGAGTTTGACACATAGTAGGTACACAATGCTGTTTATTGCATGAATGAATTCATGAATACATTTGTAGTCTTTTAGGCAAATTATTACACTTTTGTTGAGTATACTGGCTATGAGTATACTCTACTAAACCATCAGGGGGAGTGGCAGTTGGGAGTATGGTGCGAGTGGCTGTGTTTGGTTATGCATTTCTTCTTGATCCTTACTGCCTGGTCACCTTGTAGAGGTTTTGGGTTTTTTTTTGGTCATATATATAATAAATAAATAAATCTCATAATAGATGAATATTGATGTCATTAATTCAAGTTATATTTGGTCAGAGATCATTATTTTTGTAATTTCATTTAAAAATATTAATCAAAGTTCACATTTTTAATATGGTGAAATAGAGAACTCCAAAAGGATTCAAAAGCAGTCCAATGCAAAAAGTCTAGCTTTTGGAATTCAAAACAGTTCTTAGTCTCTAATACTTTCCAATGTAAATGTTTTCAAACACACAACCTGGTGTAATATTCACAATAACCCTATTATGTTGACATTGCCATTCCCACTTTATGAAAGTGAAAGTGAAATGGTAAGTAATAGATCAAAGCTTAATTTTGACTTAATATTCAATGTATGTAAACTCTAAGGACTGAGATTATAAACTTACAAATAACCTGGGTTGGAGTTAGGCTACATAATAAACAGAGGACAAAGGCAGTACCTAACATTTATTACTCACGGGCAACAAATGTCTGGTACTAGCTTAAGAACGGTAACACTTCAGGATTTATACCTGTGACAACAAAGGCAGGATAGAAACAAACATATTGGTGTTATTACAAAGATCTCTCACCTTGCATTTGTTGAGTAACTTTCAACTCACTTGACCCTAGCTTATGAAGAAGGAAGAACCTGTAGGTTAGTTGTTATGACATTTGGAGAAAGGAGAAACCAAGAACCTGGCTTTAAATTATTTGTCCAAACCCAAAGCCAGTGAGGACAGAGGTAAAATTAGAGCTTTGGCCTCAAGCTAAATTGCTTCTTGCACCAGTGCCGACTGAGCTCATCTTCACGGACTGGCTCTGACTGCCTTCCAGGAGTGAAGAGCAGCAAGGTGAAGCATGCATGGTCTTGGGTAAGAGATTTCTGGATCCTGTAGGCTATTGCACAAGGGTCACTTGGTCAAGTCGTCAGTGACTTCTCTGGCTTGTGCTGAGGACACAGTTATTGCACAGTAGATACCCGCACAGATAAAGAGAAACTTGTGAAGTTAAGGGTTGATTTACTCTCTACCCTTTGACTCGATGACTAGGTCATAAAACCCAGGCTGATGGGAGAATTAAATGAAAAACAACTGTCCTACCACTTTCTTCTAGCTCAAGGTCTACCATCCTCTGTGTAAGTGTATAGCTCCTAACAGACAGGCAATACTCCATGGGGACCCATGGAATGGAGAATGATTAATAATATGGATTCCAGAGTACTGAGATCCAGTCTCAGGCTCATCATATTCTGTGCCTTTGGACAGGTAGCATTACTTCTTTCCACATATGGAAACTTGTTATCTTAATAGTATTTGTTATAAAGGGTTTCTGTGAATGTAAAATAAGATCATGTATACCAAACACAAGACTCCTTCAAATATGATATTTTGGTACTATTTCTATCAAAGATATATTGGTGCAGCATGGTATATGGAAAACAACTGCTATGAGGAACGGCCTCCTAGGCTATTCGATTATGTAATTTCCCCTTTAAAAATCTCTTGCAAATTACTCCAATGATTTGCTACTTAAGTGTTAAGGATGACTGTTGTAATTGTTCGGTGGGGATGACCACTAATAAGAGGAAAGCATGAATAATTGCAGGCAGCGATTCATTTTACTTCTCTGGTTAAATTCTCCACTTGAAAAAGGGAATGTTTGGCCTGAATGTTCTTCCACCTCCAAATCTCACAAGCGTATGCCTGAGTCAGTATGTGTAGGAGAGAGGTGCGTGGAAATACTTGCGCAAGATTAAAGAAACCACAGAGTAAGAATTCGGCTCCTCCGTGGGACAGAAAGTAGTGAGTCAAAGGAAATGACATGGAGAGCACTCGAAGTAGACGAGGGCTATTCTGTTTAGCTGAGAACAACCTGCCACTACAACGAAGGGGTGGACACATGAGACAAGTGGCAAAGAAAGCATAAAAGTCAAGGTGAAGCCCTTATTTTTCAATGAATCAAAACATTACCTTGCTCACAAAGCCTTCAACTTCACTGAAAACTATTAAGTTGTAACAGCCAGTCCTTAGCAATAAGTATTTTTTACGGGGAAAAAACCCTAAAAATCCTTTCAGCAGGGCACTTGTAACAGTGAACAATATCCCTAAGGTCGTTCTGAGATTCCAGGCTGTACCAGACTAGAAAAGGCACCCAGAAGATGCTCCAGAGTTAAGTTATTGGTCTTGACTCATTAGAATTATTCATTTCATAATAATCAAGATGGAATGCTACCTAAAATCCAACAGTTCACGAAGTATTTTTTAATAAATAACATTGTTACCAAATAAAGATCGGATTTCGTGTTTTGGCGTTCTCTTCCTGGCAGGGAAACCACCTTAAATTTCTGTCTCAAAGCCTTTGTAAGGTTTTGTTACAATGTCTGAACATATTTTGTTCATGAACAATATATACCAACATGTTCAGAGGACAATTTCCTGAGAGATGCGAAATAAGCTCTGAGAGTGGGATATTGCTGACAGAAACCTCAGCAGTGGTTAGGGTGGCATGGCCAAGTTTGGAAACTCCTGACAGAATCACCTGTTGTTGTATTTCATTCTGTGTTTCTCTCTGTGAAGAGAGAGAAGAAAATTATTCTTAATTAGCCAAGATGTCTTACTGTTTCAATTCTTGACCTCGGTGATGTCAGAGAGGACTTAGCAGATACTGAGTTCTTCTTAGCTAGTAAAGAGGATGGATAGCAGTGACTTCATTAGCACTCCCCAGACAGAAGTCAATGTGAGAGCTCATCAGTGGTCATGGACTCGGAGTGTTGGAGATGCAAAGTGAACCTGGACGGCTAGACGAGCAAACCAGTCTGTCTTTGAACAAGCACAACTAGAAGGCTCCTTGTAAGTGAGGCTGGTGAGACGTTAATCGGGAGAGATTAGCCTTGAAGAAGAACATCATGTTTTAGAAAGCAGAGTGAAAATTTGGAAGATCTTTAATGAGCTGGATTTACAGTGACTGTAACAATGGGCTCATCCAGAACAATTGTGAGGATGGTGCAGGACTTCCACTCTGCTGCACACAGGGACACTATGGGTAAGGACCTACTCAACAGAGCTTAACAACAACAACACGCGGGAGACCAGGAATTGATTCCTGGATAACGCACCTGCAGTGCAACTACAATTTGTCTCTCAGTAGAAACTCGTGTGTTGTTGTGAGGCTGAATAGGTTTTGGTAGAGCTTTAGATGAAGATAGACGAAGAAAAAGGGGTTGGCAATCTACTTCCAAAAATAACTCGATGGATCACAATGTCTGGTTCAATTCTACATGGGGTCACTGTGAGTGAGCGGCTGACGTGATGGCAGCTAACGCTAGCAGCAATAGCACAGGCAAGGCAAAGAAACATATGGCCAGTGTGAAGAAATGTTGCTGGCAACTCAGATAACAGAAGGACGTCACATGTCAAATGAATTAGAATGAGCGTTCGGAGCTATGGAAGTTTCCATGACGAGAACTGATTTTGAGCTAAAGAATATCCAAGTGGCAAGCGAGCAACACTCTGCTTCTCAGTGTGCTCTGTATTTCCTGTTTTCAATCCCGCGACCTCTGGCTCTCGTCAGCAACCTCAGCAGAACTGCTAGAAGCCTTTCATTATGTCAAACTGTTTTCTCCAGGCCCATTTCTCCGCTTTCATCCCGTTGGTCATCGGATGGGATTTCATCTCAGGTTTTCTCTTTAATCATCCTGCCTCCCAACAGACACATCTAGTTTGTCATTGATTTCCAATACGTAAATATTATCTTTAATATTTTCCCTGCTGTCAAATTGACTCCAACTCACTGTGACTCCGTGTGTGTCAAAGTAGACTTTCAAAGAGACAGATCAGCAAGCCTCTCTTCCACAACCCCCCTGTTTTGATCCAGGGGGAGTTTGAACCAGCAACCTGTCAGTTAGTAGTGAAACAAATAATTTGTGTCATGTAGGGACCTTCCAAAAGGAGCCCTGGTGGCATCGTGGATGAGCATTGGGCTGCTACCTGCAAAGTCAATAGTTTGAAACCACCAGTCCTTCCATGGGAGAAAGATGAGATTTTCTGTTCCCATAAAGCTTTACAGATTTGGAAACTCACAGGGCAGTTCTACCTTGTCCTATAGAATTGCTATGCATCGACATCAACTCAATAGCCTTGAGTTTGGGTTTTTTTGGATGTACTTTTCAACGATATCTATATAAAAATATCTGAAATCTCTTTAAAATGTTAACAAGGCAAGATGCCACTCTGAGTACTAAAGTGTATCTGACTGAAGCCATGAACTTTTAATTGCCCACTTGCTTGTGAAATCTAACAATAAATAAGAAAGACCAAAGAAGAAGTTATGTATTTGAATTATGGCATTGGCCAAGAATATTCAATGAACCATGAACTTCCAGAAAAATGAACAAACTTGTCTTGGAAGAACATTCAGAATGTTTCTTGGAAGAGAGGAGAGCAAGATTTCATCCAGATTACTTTGGAAATCAGCATAAGTATCAGGAAGGACAAGTCCCTGTAGAACAGTGGTTCTCAATCTGTTGATCACGACCCCTTTGGTGTCGAACAGCCCTTTTACAGGGTCGTCTAAGACCATTGGAAAACACTTATTTCAGACGACCTGAGGAACTGAGACACCACTCCTCTATTCGTCTCCAGGCAGGTCCGCCCACAGGCAGATACACCCACATACAAGTACCCGGCGTGAAGACTGCTACCCATGTTACACCATGCTTCAAGACAGCATTTCATTTATTTGTCATTAGAAATAAATATTTCACCATATATAATTACATATTGTTTTTGTGATTAATCGCTATGCTTTCATTATGTTAAATTTGTGATAATGAAACTACATCCTGCCTATCAGATATTTACATGACGATTCATGAGAGTAGCAAAATGACAGTTATGCAGTAGCTACGAAATACTTTTATAGTTGGGGTCGCCCCAATAGGAGGAACTGTGTTAAAGGGTCGCAACATTAGGAAGGTTGAGAACCATTGCTAGAAGGACATCATAAGTGGTAAAAAAAAAGAGGGTCACTAGATAAGATGACCCTTGATGAGATGAATTGACCCGGTAGCTACAACAATGGAATACAACATGGAAATTATTGTGAGGACGGCACAGGTCTGGGCAGTGTTTAGCTCTGATGTTCATAGTGTTGGTATGATTGAAAACTTATTCAAATGTCCCTAACAACAACAACAACAACAACAGAAAACTTCTTCTTATGGAGTAAAGTGTATCCTCCCAAAATGTGTTGTAAATCCTAGTCCTTATGTCTGTAGGTGTTTTGTTTTAAATCATTTTATTAGAAGACTCTTACAGCTCTTATCACAATCCATCCATCCATCCATCCATTGTGTGAAGCACATTTGTACACTTGTTGGCATCATCATTCTCAAAACATTTGCTTTCTACTTGAGCCCTTGGTATCAGCTCATTTCTCCCCCTTCATCCCCCTCCCTCCCTCATGAACCCTTGATAATTTATATATTTTTATATATTTATATATTTATATTTACATATATATATATATATATATATATATATATAAATTTTTTTTTCATGTCTTACACAGACCACTGTCTCCTTCGCCCACCCACTTTTCTGTTGTTTGTCCCCCTGGGAGGAGGTTATATGTAGATCATTGTAGTCAGTTCCCCCTTTCTTCCCCCACCTTCCCATTCCCTTGAATCCCTTTTGGGAATGTGTTTACTTTGTCATGTTAATAAGATGGTGTGTTAGTTACTCAATGTCATGTCAACTTGAAGGTGTGAAAGTGAAGGGGTGGCGTTTAGCCTGCCAATCAAGTCACATCCTGATGGTACCTTCTGATGGATGTGGCCTTCTCACAGGAGGGTCCCGGGAACTTCCACTCTCTTTCTGCTTCACCTTCCTGTTGGTGAGACACGTGACTGAGACCTGCCAGAGCCTGTGATGCTTCCAAGTAGAAAGCCTTGTCTTTCTCTCACAGAACAGATGGTGGTATAGAACTGGTGACCTTGTGGTTAGCAGCCCAAAACATAACCCACTATGCTAAATGTGCTCTAAGTCAATATCTTTATTAGGAACAAGGAATTGCTTAAGAAATTAAAACAAGCCAACAAGAGCCAAAATATGAGTATAACCCACTCAAATTTCCAGAACAACTCAAGAATAGATTTAAGACATTGAACACTAATGACAGGAGATCTGATGAGCTGTGGGACTTCATCATACATAAAGAAAGCACAAGGTCATTAAAAAAGATAATGAAAAAAATCAAAGTGGATGTCAGCATAGACTTTGGAATTTTCTCTTGAATGTGGATTAGCTAAAGCAAATTGAAGAAATGATGAAGTAAAAGACCTAAACAGAAAATTTCATAGGGCAGCTAGAGAAGACAGAATAAAGTATTAAAAGGAAATGTGCAAAGACCTGGAGTTAGGAATCAAAAATCAGAAGAACACATAGTATATCTCAACCTGAGAAGACTAAAGAAAAATGTCAGGCCTTCAGTTTCAATACTTTGTGGTTCTATGGTCAAAATATTGACTGATGCAGGATACAGTAAAAGAAGAGGAAAGAATACATAGAGGTACTGCAGCCAATTCAAGAGGTGGCATAAGATCAAGAATAAATGGTACTTAATGAAGAAATACAAGCTCCATTGAAGATATTAGCAATGAACATGGCTCCAGGAAAGTACAGAATATTCAATTAAAATATTTCAACAAGGTTGAAACCTGGAAGCACTCACTAATCTAAGCCAAGTAATTTGGAAAACTCTTATTTGGTCAACTGTGTATCTTGATATTGCATATTTGGCCCAGTTTTGAGGATCTGGGTGTTCTTTACCTTGAGTTGCAATCCATACTGAAGACTTCAGTCCCTGGTCTTCATCAGCGAGCGCTTAAACTCCTTTTTGCTTTCAGCATCCAAGATTGTGTCACCTACATGTCACGGGTTGTTAATAAGACCTCATCCAATTCTGATACCCTCTTATTCATATAGTCTAGTTTCCGGGATTACTTGTTCAGCATACAGATTGAGTAAATATGGTGAGGGATACAAGTCTGATGCACATCTTTGCTGATTTTAAACCATGTAGGAATACCTTGTCTGTTAGTCCATGAACAAGTTCCTCATGAGCACAATGAAGTATTCTGGTGTTCCTTTTTTTTCAATATTATCCAAAGTTTGTTGTGATATGCATTGCCAAATGCCCTTGGATAGTCAATAAAACACAAGTAAACATCTTTCTGATATCCTCTTCTTTCAGCCAAGATCTATCTGACATCAACAATGATATACGACATTCCAAAATGTCTTCTTAATCCAGCCTGGATTTCTGGCTGTTCCCTGTCAATGTACTACTAAAACCATTATTGAATGATCTGGAGAAAAAAATTGCTTGCATGTGGTAGTAGTGATGTTGTTCTATAATAGCCACATTCTGTTCAGTCACACTTCTTTGAAATGGGCACCATAGTTGGGAGGATGGCACAGGACCGGGCAGTTTTAATTGTGTTCTCCATACGATTTCTATGAGTTGGAACTTATAGACATCTCCTAACACAAACAATCAAGTGTACAGGGTGCTTTAGGTCGAACTCTTTTGAGATAAAAAGACATTCGAAAAGCAAGGATGCATACAGACCTGAGGGAAAATAGATACCACGCCACATGGAGGTGACCATGGGACTGAGGAATAGAAGCTGAAGAGGCAGAGACTCCCCTCAGAGCCAACAGGAAAAGAAAGCTTTCTTCTTGAGTGAGTGATCTGATTTCAGACTTCTAAACTGTGAGAAAGTAAATATCAATTTGAGCCACCTGCTTGTGATATTTTCATTCTAATAGCTCTAGAAAAATAAGACACCTTTCTCCCCATCCCTACACCACCACTCCCCAATCATGGCTTTCTATTACTCCTCCCCCAATTATGGCTGTACCCTCTAAATTCCATTTCTCTATGTGATCTTTTCAATTATGTCATTCCCCTCTTAAACATTTCCAGCCTCCTTCATTTTGAGAGCAATCCCATGAGCATTCCTAACCTGGGAACCTGATCTGATGTCACTCTGTCTGTCTTCTGACCTCTATTCATTTCCCTTTGTGCTCTGATGACAGACTAGCCCCAGGCCCAGCTCAGGGGTACCTCTCCAACCTCTCCTGGGCAGTTCCCTTTGCCTGAAATGATTGATTCCTCCCACTTAGATCTTGCTCAAGGGTTACTTCATCACAGAAGCATTTCCTGACCATAGTGTGGGCCACACCCATTCATTCTACTCTGATCCAAAGCCAAACCATAAGAAGCAAACTCACTGACATCGAATGGATGCTGACTTATAGCTACCCGATAAGATGAGGTCGAACTGCCGGATACGTTTCTGAGTCTGACTCTTTATGGAAATAGAAAGCCCCATCTTTCTCCTGTGTAATGGCTAGTGGTTTTGAACTGCTGACCTTATGGTTAGCAGCCCAATACATAACCACTCTGCGACCTTTCTAGCTTTCCTTAAGTTCAAAGCATGATCTACGAGACAAACAAGTTAACTGGTGGGAGAGGAGATATAACATATGTTGTTGGGGGAGAGCGAGGAGGAGACTGTACCTCAGATTCCTGAGAGTGACATGGGCAGGGCCAGACTAAAACACGAGATCTCTAAACTGATCATCATTGGTGCCCCATCCACTGCTTCCTCGTGGACTTAAATCTGATAGAGGGCTTTAAAAAGTTCATAGAAAAAATTCAATGAAAAGATAATGAAATTTTCCCATGAACATTTTAAAGGCCCCCCTATATATATACATATACATACATACACACATGTATACACATACATACATACCCATCCGTGTGTGTATATGCGTGTGTCTTAGCTATCCATGTTATAGTTTCTTTTTAAGTATAACTATACTATTAGTGTGGAACACAAGAGTGGCCCTTTCCATTTTAGCAGAATGAGAAGAACGAGGACAAAAACTTTTTTAGTAGATACAGAGTATTAAGATTTGTACTACATACCATATTTTCAACAAGAAAGAAAAAGAGTAAATGGAGTTAGGGACTTAATAATCAATGTAAAATTCTCTTGCTCTACCACAACAAAAACATTGAATTTTTCTAAAATGGCTAAAACTTCTGTTTTGATGCTTATTTTTCAATAAATTCTAACATGGGAGAACAAATGGGAAAATTTTATAAAAGACTACTTAATAATCAGAAAGTAAATATTACAGAAAATTGCTTACATTTCACCTTACATATATATTTTATCTATAACATGTTATACTTTTACAATTTCTTTCTATTCTTTCCTCTTACAAACTCTTCCATGACTTAATCACAAACAGTTGAACAATGTCTAGTTCGATACATACTTAGGATAGTGAATGGAGTCTTCCTTGAATTATTTTGTATGCTGGGGGTTTCTGAGTCTCTTCAGGAATGAAAATGAATGTTCTGTCATGCAATCATGTTTTTCATCCCTAAAGAGACTCAAGAGTCTGGGGCCCTGGGCACATAGTAGTTATGTGTTGGGCTGCTAACTACAAGGCCAGTAGTTTAAACCACCAGCCTCTCTATAGGAGAAAGAGGAGGTTCTACTCCCATAAATAGTTATAGTATTGGAAACCTACAGAAGCAGTTTTACCCTGTCCTATAGGGTCACTATGAGATGAAACAGAGTCAATGACTGCATTAAATGGCATGGGAGTCATACCTGGCCTCCTCTGGCTTGCCTATTCCATGAGGCAGGGGTTAGAGATGCCTCCACACTCATCCTTCTTTACTTACTCTGACACCAATCATGACACCAACCCATGGCACTCAGTTTCTATGCTGGGTTCAAGAAGTCATTGCAACGATTACACAGAAGTCACAGACAATACTCACACTTATGGGAGGTTTATTGGAGAAGTCAGTAGGTTACAAGTGAGGACACAGTCACTGATCCATAGCAACATGTCTCCTCAGCCAGCAACAAAGTCTCCCTCCAGTTCTCAGCCAGCCGTGTGGTCTCTTGGGTTCTGCCTCTATGGGCCCTGAAGCCAGCCCACATGTCACTCTATTTCACAGTCCCATACTCTCGGCCAGCTAAGGAACAAGTACTCTATAGTCTCAATGCTGCTCCTGTGAGTATCAGGGCCACAGTCTCCTGTGCTCCTGGTTTCAGCCTCTCCCACTTCAGACAGAGAGCTAGAACATGTTCTTCTGACATTGCTGGGCTTTCTTTGTCACAATGGCTCTTAAACACAGAGCAATGGCTTTGATGGAGCTTTAGTTTTTGTCTTTTCGCCGACCATAAACTCATGGCCATAAAGCCAATACTGACTCAACTTCCAGTATAACTTCCATTGTGAGTTTCTGAAATTGTAACTGGTTACAGGAGTAGAAAGCCCCATCTTTCTCCCAAGGAGCCGCTGATGGTTTTGACTGCCGACATTGTGGATCACAGCCCAAAGCATAACCACTACACCACCAGGGCTCCTACTTACATACCTCCAGGGAAAACGTAAGATAGTATCTTTTTTATTATTTATTTTTTAACAGCTTTATTGGAACATAATTCAAATATCATACAATTCAATAGTTCAACATGTCAAGAAGTATCAAGTCATATCCACTAGTAAAGTAGAATCTAAAGATAACCCCAAAGAAACAAAGGGTGTGAATTGATCCACACCCTCACTAAGATCAGGGCTTAACCCCACCTTAATCCTGGCCATGATTATAGCAGACGACTCCCTCCAACTTGGATTGTAGCCACAAGAATAGAGTCCAGTATTATAACACATCACATAAGGGATAATAGCTAGACGGACTATAGTAATTGACTACATTTCAATGGCAATGAGTTTTGGGATTTTTTTTGTGTGTGTGTTTGCATTACATTGGTGATGTTTTCAGCTTCTCCATTGGTATCTCCTTTTTTGGTCTGATCTTTAGCAATCTTTTCAAGGCATCTATAATTCGAGGAGATGATTCAGTAGTTGCTCTCTTTGTTAGATCATACACTTCCCGATGTGCATTAGAAGGAAAATTGTTCCACAAGCAGGTTCTATATTTCTGTTATTTATAGGGTCTGCAGATGTGAAAATTTCAGATTCTAAAATAATTTTGCTTTCAACACCATTGTCCATTTAAAAAAAATTCAACAAGGGATGGGTGCAAAATTTTGAATGAATTTTGTTATTTCTTATTACTTGTAGTCATTTCAGCTCTAACAGGACTCCTACACTGATTTACACTCATTCAGCTTGAGCATTCAACAGAGAGTTGCTTCTGATTAGGTTTTTAAAAGGAAGTGAATTTTGGAATTGTCTTCAGGCATTCACAAGTTTTTTAAAAATTCTTATCTTCTGTGAGCTTTAATTTTCCCTTCCACTTAGCTGTTGCTATTTTGTTTTACCTGGATGTAAATTATGCCACTTTAAAAATTTGATTCAACTAGAGAAAATGAATTTTAATAACTGAAAATAAATGCAATTTATCAAATAAAATTTACATTAGAATTTGGAAACTAAAAATATATATTGAAAATTAGTAAGTAAAAAATTGATATGGAACATGTAATTTCTCACTTCTGACAGTCAAGGCCAATACTACATACAAGGTAGCCAGAACTCCCATCATTAGTTTGCACTATGAGTTTATTGATGGTCCTTTGTAGAATCCATGAGTGTTTTTCATCTTGAAAGGGTACTTAAAACTTGCCCATTCCCTTTCTGCCCTTTGATGTTGCATCTTCACCATTCGCTGGGCTACTACTGATTCCTAATCGGGGGAAGAGTGATCTCTGAGACCATGATACAAATGTAGGGTATACTCAAGCTAGAGATAAATTTTGATTTGTTTGCACAAGATAGGGCTCTATCTCTCATGCATCTCGTGCTGGTGTGTTCTTATGTGGTCAACAAGAGAGAAGTAAATGTGGAGTTCTACCTGGTCAGTACAAGATGAAAGAAAAATATAATTGTTATCATGTACAAACTTGATAAAATGTGCATTTTACTTCCTTGTGAAATTTTTTGAGTTGGAAATGCATATAGATTTTATGTAACATTTGCACCACTTTTCAGTGAGTACTTTGGGTTTGTGAATCATAACAATATAAAGTTCTTAAAAGAAAGTCAGTGTGAAGGAAAATATAAAATACCTTTGTGTAATTTTACTACCTAAATATTCATTTAATTTATTTTCTCCAGAAAATAAATGTAATTCTGGTAAGCACCTCTGTTGTTTATTTGTAATATGAATGTAGAACACACTAAGTTTTTCAAAACAAAAACTATTTTGCATGATAAATATATATTAAGGTGAATTTTCTGAATGTGTCTAATACCTATGGTGTTAGTCTGGGTGGGCTAGAGTAGTAGTTCTCAATCTTTCTAATGCTGCGTACCTTTAATACAGGTTCTCATGCTGTGGTGACCCCAACCATAAAATTATTTTCGTTGCTACTTCATAACTGTAGTTTTGCTACTCTTATGAATCAGGTGACCCCTGTGAAAGGGTCCTTTGACCCCCAAAGGGTTTGCGACCCACAGGTTGAGAACCGCTGGACTAGAGAAACAAATGCATAGTCACTCATGTGTGTTTAAGAAAGTGCTCTATATAAAAGGGCAATTGTATATTGAGAAAACATCCCAGCCCAGTCAAGATCAAGTCCATAAGTCAGATATTAGCCCATATGTCCAATACCAGTCTATAAGTTCCTCTTCAGACTTACGCAACACATGTAATGATGTTGAGTTCAGGAAAATCACAAGCCAGTGGGTGGAAAGTCTTGTGGATCCAGTGGTGTTGGAAGCATCTGAGTACTGATGTGGGTCTTCCCATGGCTCCTCCAGCTCCAAGGCTCTGGCTGCATCAGTGTAGTTCCATCTGGCTTGTCAACAGGAGTGCCCCACAGGGAGAGTCTCTGTGTGTCCCACCTCCAGCCAGCTATTTATCTTCATAGTGCCTCTAAAAGAGGTCATCAAGCTGTGACCTGATTGACAGGCTAAACCCCTTCACTCTTAATAGTCTCAAGTTGACACTAGATTATGTAACTACCACACCTATTAATTACTATATAGAGAGAGTAATGTCAAGCAATATGTCCCATACAACAAACAACAAAATATGAAATTAACTTGATATATAAATTAAAAGTTTTAGTATTATATAATTATTAAGCTTCCAGTATTGTTTGGACATTTATTATATCAGTATTACATTTAATTATTATCTGCAGCAGTATTATATTAGGTATTATATTGAATCCATGTGGATGCAATAGTTACATATATTTTAATGTTAACTTATAACTATTATTGTTTACAAAGCATAGGACATAACACCATATGTAATGCAATATATGACTGCATTTATTGCAATGCTTGACTTATTCAATCTCCCTCACTGTTCAGCATCTTCTGGGACCAGAGTTCATACTGGCTGTTTACCAGGATTTGCGCTATGGAGCAGAGCATTGCTGGCCTCCTGCCTTTAGCTGGTGTAGCAACAAATATGGATGTACAGGATGTTTCTCACGAAATATATCAGAGACCTGTTATCCACGAATATAACCCATCTTTGCTTAGTAACTACTCAAATTGGATACAGTTGCAGATACATGCATATGTAATTGCACATGGTAATTATACTGGGTGACTCTAAACAAACCACCTTTTATTTATAAGAAAAAAACAGTATGCTCCCAACGATCCACTGAGATAAAGTTTCAATAATGCAGGATAGGAGTATAGCATGGGAAACAGATGTCAATGAAGGTGTTGAAGTGGTAGGGGCCTCAGAATTGAAAGAACCTTGCAGGCGTGTGCCCTCGTGACCCTGCGTGAACTCAGTATCTGGCCAGCACATTTCTTACCCAGGGGATCAGCTAACACTTCCATTTAATGCCTCACCAGTTGCCTTCCACTGTCCCACTGTAGGATTTGCTTTACCTTGTAACGTGTTTGCTTGGCACTTATGGGACTTTGCTTTAGACAACTAGTGAGTGACCTTGTTTTGTTGGTGCCCTAACCTTGGTTTATGGGGTAATCAATTCATCACTGGGCATAAATAGGTCTCAGGTAAATTATTCCCATGTATATTGATGTATCCACATCTTCTGTTCCCTAAGTCATGTCGCAACTCCTTCTCCATATGAGAAAGACCAATGGTGTGCTTTTCTCTAATCTCTCTTTACCTTGATTCTTTGCCTTCCTATTCAGCCTTTAATGATCTGAGTAACACATAAAAGGAATATTGTTTTATCCTTGAGTATTTAAGGAATAAAGTCCCTGGGTCCTGGTCTGAAGCACAAAACTCTCCATGTTGCCCAGCATTATTTTTAACTTCACCCCAAACACCCACTTCACATATATTCCCTTTTGCAGCAACTTCAGACTTCCGTAATAGGCTGTGTGGGTCTCTCGTTGGCTAGGCTGGTTCACTGCCTGGAATAACCTCCCTTCTTCCCTGGTAGGCAAGTGTTAGTCACACACACCTTCAAAACACAACCCAAATGTCACCTCTTCTTTGAACATTGCCTGCCCTCTTCCTGCCTTACCCTCCCCCATCCAAAGCAGAGACACTCTCTCTTTGAACCTTCTTGTCAACTAGGCGAGACCTCACATTGGCAGTGCCCACAGTGTATTGTAATAAGTTTACTGTAAACTTCAGGAGAGCAAGGCCACATAGTGAGTGCTCAATCAATACATAATGGGTGCAAGAATAAAATGTGGCATACGTATGAGATTGTGGAATTGTGGAGTAAAATTAAATTACACACATGGTGGGCCTGGTTCCATGATCATGGGGTAAAACGAAATAATTAGTTGTTAACCATGCCATTTATGTATCACAGGTGGTTAACAAGTCTTCCTCCAATCCTGCTGTTTCATTCCACTTCATAAAGTCCAGCTTCTCTGATTAGTTGGCTAGCCATCAAGTTGAATAAGTTTGGTGAAAGGAAACAATCCTGATGCTTAGTTTTCCTGATTTTAAACCATTCAGCATTTTTCTGTTCTGTTCAAATGACTGCCCCTCGTTCTACATATAGATTCACCATGAGCACAATTACATGTCCTAAAATTTCCATTTTCCAATGTCATCCAACACATTTTATGATCTACACACTAAAATATCTGTGTATAGTCAATAAAACACAGGCAAGTCTCTTTCTGAAATTATCTGCTTTCAGCCAAGGTCCATCTGACACTAGCTATGAAATCCCATGTTCCATGACTTCTTCTGAATTTAGTTCGACTTTCTGGCATTTCCTTGCTTATGTACTCCTGCAACCAATGTAAAAATTATCTGTAGTACATTTTTGTTTGCATGTTATATTAATGACACTGTTTGATAATATTCACACTATCTTGATTCACCTTTCATTGGAATAGGAACAAATACAAGCCTCTCCCAGTATATTGGCTAGGTAGCTAGCTTCTAAATTTCTTGACATAGACAAATGAGTACTTCCAGTGTTTCATCAGTTTGTTGAAACATCAATTGGTGTTTCATCATTTCCTGGAGCTGGTTTTTTTCACTAGTGCCTCCAATGCAACTTGGACTTCATTCTCCAGTACTATCAATTCTTGATCCTATGCTACTTCTTAAAATAGCTCGATGCCAACCAGTTCTTTTTAGTCCAGTGTGGCTGTGTATTCTTTTTTGTACAACTATTCTGTGTAGTCTGTTCATCTCTGCTGCTGTTTCAAGTGCTATTCAATATTTTGCCCTTAGATTCCTTCAATATTGCAACAAAGGTTTGGATTTTTTTTCCTTCAGTTCTTTCAGCTTAACATATACTGAATGTGTTCTTCTCTTTTGGCTTTAAAACTCAAGTAGGTGCACATTTCATTATAAAATTTTATAATCCTTAAAGTTGACCTTTGAAATATTCAGCACTTAAACCTCATCACTTCTTTTCATTCACGTTCACTACTTTACATCCAAGAGCAACTTTAAGTCTCTTCTGCTATCCATTTTAGTCTTTTCTTATTTTCTTTTGTTTTCTTTATGATGCTATTAATGTCATCCTACAAAATATCTAGTGCTAAATGCAAGGGGTCCCGGCGCTGCGGGTGACTGTTTCACAAAGGCAGCCACACTGCCCCTGTAGAATGATCCCAGAGGGATCCAAAAGCAGATGCTTACACTTATCCTGGGTTATGGGCTATAGTGAAATTAAAAACAAATATTTATCAGGGGGGTTCCAAGTAATTTCTTTTTCCAAAGAAGAGGCAATAGGCCGCCCCAAATTTGGGAATCTATGGTATAGTCATCCAAAGGGAGGGAAAGTTACTAGGTTAAGCAAACACATTTGGCTTCTAACCACAAAGTCAGAAGTTCAAAGTCACCAGCTTCTCTGTAAGAGAAAAATGAGGCTCCCTGATCCCATAAAGATTTACAGCCTCAGAAGTCCAAAAGGGGAAGTTCCACTCTGGGTCACCACGAGTCAGAGTTGAGTTGATGGCAGTGAAAAATAAAAGCATTAAATTCATCAAATCTGTTTTTGAGATGGTTTCTGAATTCAAGTGGGATGTGCTCAAGGCTGTAATTTGACTCACAGTGTTCTTCAGTTTTTACTTGAAGTTTCATATGAGCAATGGTCTTATTCCCCAGTTGTTTTTATGGATGATATTGAAGTTCTCCCATGTATTTTCCTGTGTATTCCATTTGTATAGTTGGGATTGACATTGTTGGAAAAAGTTACTTCCAATGAATAAATTGTTGATCTTATACAATTATATCATGAATGTTAAAAGTGAAGAGCTATAATATTCATTGATAAAGATAATTTTAAAAACTATAGTCTATAATATGCATTACTCCTCAATATAAAAGAAAAAAATCCTTACAACTAGATCAATAAACATCAGCATGATAAATGAAAAAAAAATAAAAGAGCGAGAGGGGGGGAGATTGAAGTTGTCATTGATTTCCTTTTATTTGGATTCTTTATCAATGTACCTGCAAGCAGCAGTCAAGAACTCAAATGATGTATTACGTTGCCCAAATCTTAGCAAAAGACCTCTTGAAAGCATTTAAAAGCAAAAAAAGTCACTTTGAGGACGAAAGCATGCCTGACCCAATGTACAGAAGCTTGAATTGCCTGCTATGTATGCAAAAACTACACAATGAATTTAAGGAAGATTGAAGAAGAATTGGTGATTTTTGACTTCTGACATTGATGAAGATTATTGAATACTCTATAGACTTCCAGAAGAACAAATAAACTGTCTTGGAAGAAGTCGAGCTAATATACCCCTTAGAAGGGTACCATAGTGAATGATGGGGGGAGTGCGGAGTGGAGACCCAAAGCCCATTAGTAGGCCACTGGAGATCCCCTTGCAGAGGGGTCTCGGGAGGAGAAGAGCCAGTCAGGGTGTGATTAACAACGATGAAGAATGCAACTTTCCTCGAGTTCCTAAATGTTTCCTCCCCGCTCCCACTATCATGATCCGAATTCTACCTAGAAAGTCTGGCTAGACCAGAGGATGTACACTGGTACAGATAGGAACTGGAAACACAGGGAATCCAGGGCGGATGATCCCTTCAGGACCAATGGTGTGAGTGGTGATACTGGGAGGGTAGAGGGAGAGTGGGTTGGAAAGAGGGAACCAATTACAAGGAACTATATGTGACCTCCTCCCTGGGGGACGGACAACAGAAAAGTGGGTGAAGGGAGACATCCGACAAGGCAAGATATGACAAAATAATAATTTATAAATTATCAAGGGTTCATGAGGGAGGGGGAGCAGGGAGGGAGGGGAAAAATGAGGACCTAATGCCGGGGGCTTAAGTGGAGAGGAAATGTTTTGAAAATGATGAGGGCAATGAATGTACAAATGTGCTTTGCACAATTGATGTATGTATAGATTGTGATAAGAGTTGTATGAGCCCCTAATAAAATGATTTAAAAAAAGAAAGGTGGATGGCGAGACATCACTTCACTTTCTTTGGCCATGTCTGGGTGGACCAAGGCCTTTGGAAGGATGTCAGGCTTGGTAGAGTAGATAGCCAATTGAAAGAACAAGCTGTATGGACACAGTGGCTCCAACAATGGGTTGAAATATGGCACAAATGGAGAGGCTTGTGCAAGGCTGGGCCAGTGTTGTACATATGGTCTCTGTGAATCTGATCCTACTGGCACCTAACAAAAACTACCTAGCTAATCAAAAAACACCTGGGAAATCACTTTGTTTGAGGCCTTCATTTCCTCACCTGGAACTTGAGAAAGTTGAGGCAAAATGCAAGCGTTCTATTTACTATCTTCTGATTGGTTGGTTTGAGCTTCCTGGCAATGACTCGCAATGACTCAGTCACCACTGCCATCTGGTGGCCATGGACCCTACGTAGTTACAAGCTAGCTTCAATTAAATCACCCTGTAGTATTTCTACTACGACGGTGAATGTTGGTAGGGGCATATGACCATCTTAAGGGAAAAGGAACTACTCTAGTGTGAGAGGGAGATAATGTAATACCAATGCTTTTCTCCTCTTACCCCAACACAGAGATTCATTATTCATGAGAGTTCACAGCTGAGAAACAAGAGTCTCATGGGAATCAAGAGTAGCCACCTGGTTATCGGCACCATAGTCCATGGGACAAAGAAACATGCAGGCAGTGCATCTTGAGCTATACAAGTCTCAAGTCCAAGATTAGAAACAACAGTGCTTTGGGAGATTGAGGGGGTTGGCAAATGATCCATTCTGAAATCAGCTGGAGATACTTTAAAAGTATTTGATTTCATTCATGCCAAAATGAAGAAACATGAAAATGTGTATATATATATATATATATATATACATATATATATATATTTAAAATTTCAACAACAGAAGTAAATACAGTTATATATATATGATCCTGTACTAACAATGATCTATGAATAGATTCATATATAGACTCGTAGATTGAATGAATGTGGGAGAAAGTGAGTGGGACTATACCCACAAATATGTGTGTGTGTGTGTGTGCCAGAACATATTTGTACATGGAAAGTCAGTCTCTGCTGCAAATAGATCCACAAATGTGGTAGAACATACAGAAGCAAACCTATGAACTGTTCTGAGACATAACCAAACACGCGGAGGGAAGGAGATGCTGTGCTGGGGCGCTCAGGAACATAAGGCTTGTCAGACAAGAAGTTCAATTGGCAAAACAATCACAAAGGCCATGTTCTACATCTTCCTTTGGCAAGCAGCAACCGTGGTCTTACAAGCTCGGGAGTGGCCGGCTAAAGTACAACGACTGGTCTCTCCCTGTCTAGAAGAAAGACGTGTGACGAAAACTAAGGGCCCCTGGAAATGATGAGGCCAATAGAGTAATGGTCCGCACAAACCAGTGTTCACACTGCTGAGACCGGAAGTACTGGGTAATGCCCAGCTACCACAGCCAGCTGTTCTAAAAGGGCTCCTATTAGACAACCCTGTGGAACAGAATGAAAGATCATAAAATAGACTTCTGAGACTATGGCACTTAGTTACACTTCAGGTCTGCTATGTATAGCCAAGCAATACATAGATCCACAGAGGAATAATAACACTAGTGAGATACACACACTTTAGAACAAGCAACCATTTTAGATCGAGGGGCCACCATTTGCCCAAGGTCAACGTTCCTAAGGGTTAAGAGAAGAAGAAGAGAGAGATGTGGGATGATTGGTGTTGATCTGAGGGGATTACAATGAATGAAATGAAGCAAATCGCATGTGAATTGCTTAATGTAAAGTGGATATGTTCTGTAAATCCTCAATAGGTTCACAATAAGAAGTAAAACAAGACAAAAAAAGAAACAGAAAAAGAAAACCCCAATAGTCCTGTGACCCTACAGTAATGAATTAAACATTTACATTGCTGATTCCTTCGTCCTGGATTTCTAGCAAGCATTACATTGTGCTTAATATTGCTGAAAACGACTGTGTTTTCTTGTCCTTTGGTCATTATTGCAATGCTCATGATCCTTCAATAGAGGATGAAGATCCCCCTCAAAATCAAAGGCTCTGTTGGTAGCATGATCCTACCGTCTAAAGGAGCAGCAAATAGAAAGTCACACCTTGACTGTATTTCTTCCGGGCATGTATATATATTTACCAGAAAGAGCTTGTTTCTGAAAGAAGATTTCATATCTTCTGGTGAAGAGAAAAACTTAAGCACAGATCATATAAACAATTATATAATTACAACAAATAATATTATGAAGAAAAATAACATCTTGTACGAGTGCATTTAACAAGGAAAACTTGTTCAGTTTACCTGGGTTGGGCTCTCCATGCTTCCCTGAGGATTAGGACTCTTTTGTATTTGTAAATAAAGATGAGCAGGATAACTAACCAACTAACTAACTAACTAACTAACTAGGAGAAGAGAGGGAAGGAATATGTCAAGACAGAGGAGCAGAGCTATCCAGACTCTGGAGTAGAAGGAAATCAGGCCCCTCTGAGGACTTGAGAACAGGCAGGTGATAGGCGCACAGGCAGTTCTGAGATTTATCCTAGAGCTCTCCCTGAAACTTGATGTGGACTCTTTGGGTGGGGATAGGAGGCATAGTAAACACTGTAGTGACTCCCTCTTCAGGGGCCCCTAGTGGGAAGGAACTCTGGTGGTGTAGTGGTTACAGGTTGTGCTCCTAACCTGCTAACTTTAAAGTCAGCAGTTTGAAAGTACTAGGCCCTCCTCCAGAGAAAGTCAGAGCTTTCTACTCCTGTAAAGAGTAACAATCTTGGCATGTATTAATCTGCTAGGGATGGTTCTGACATTGTCAACGAATATTATTGAAAGTTTTGCCCCATCACCAACCCCTATTGGTTGTGTAAACAGTATCAAGTCACTAAAGAGCTTAATCTATACAAGTGAACAATTCATGTTTAATGGTTCATCGCCATGATCTTATCAATAATTAAGGATATTATCAGTGGAATCACTTTATGTGGCAGGGAGATGATTGATAATGTTCTCTAACATAAAAGGACAAAGATATCTCTAAGGTGAACCAGAGACATATATAAGCCATAGATACATGGATGAATTTTGGGCTCACACTTAGTTCTATAAATAGTCTAAGAACAACTAATTCTTATGACATGGTCCTGCTTGATGCTCACCATCATAAAGAGATCACTGAGGATATGGATGCTACAGTAAAGTGTGGAGAAACTGGATGGTGCCCAGCTATAAGGAAGAACAGCCTCTAGGGTCTTAAAGGCTTGTCTTCAGACAAGTGGCCATTTTAGTGAGGCATCAACTAAGTCTGCATGGAAGAGCACACTACTTGTGTGATTTAAGGATTGTAAATAAGAAAATCCAAATCCAAGAGAGGGAATGGTATCAGAGCTTAACTTGTGCATGGCTGGCTTGCAGGAGTCTATGGACAATAGTGGAAGCCCAAAATCCATTTGCAGGGTCCACACATAAATTAAGCCTCAGGTGAAATCCCTCTGGCTATAGTCTTGTTCTGATGATTGTGAGTTGCATTTTTCTCCTTCCAAAATTTTCAACTTTGGGTCTCCCTGCCTCCTGGGAAACTATGGCCTTTGGAGCAATTCAGCTAAGCATTAAGGCCAATTGTTGGACACGTGGGATATTTGTGGCTTGCTTGGATATATGTGCTTCCCACAGGAAACTCAATTGCGTGGTTGCAAATCATATGTTTCATTTATCAAGCTTCACCTCTTTTATTTTCATTTTCACTTTAAAAAATAGTTTATTGGCATATACCTCACATATCACACAAATTAATGGTCCAATAATACCAGGAAGATTTGCGTGATCATCATTTCAATCAATTCAGAGCATTTTCTCTCATACTCATTGTTGTTAGTTCCCCTATCCCCATCCTCCTTTGTTATGTCCAGTTGCTATCTCTATATATTTACTTATCCTGAATTTCATATAAATAAAGTCATACAAATTACAAACAGGAAACAAACAAACAAAAATGACCAGACAAAACATAGAAATCCTCACTAAAAGAGAAAGCAAAATTATTACATACTGAAACAACTTTAAAATGGGTCAAAAGGGAGATCAAATGATAAGGTATTACATTGTAATCTGACTACATCTGCCATAATAGACTTTACAATGTTCTCTGTCTGAAACGATGCTGTTAACACCACTGGACTGCGGTCAGAGGGTTTTCACCATACATAATCCATATAGGGTCCATGCAAATGGATTTGGGCTCCTCTCTGTCCTCTGCCTGCAGCCTTCTGCAAACCAAGTGTTTGTAATTTAAGCTCTGATAACATTACCTCCTTCAGATTTGGATTTTCTTATTTACAATCCTTAGGTCATACAAGCTGTTTCTTCCACGTGGACTTAGTTGATGCCTCACTAAAACGGCTGCTAGTTTGAAAAAGACAAGTCTTTAAGACCCAGAAGTTGCTCTTTCTGATAACTAGGCACAATCTGCTTTCTTCACCACACTTTGCTACAGCACCTACATTTTCAGTGATCTCTTCATGACAGTGAGCATCAAGCGGGGCCATTATGTAGGAGCTCATTGTTCTTAGGCTGGGCCTAGAATTAAGTATGAGCCCCAAGCCCAATATATCAATAGTTTATATATGTCGCTGCATCATTTTAGATACATCATTTCATGATAGAGAACATTATCATTCACGTCCCTGTCACATAAAATAATTCTATTGATAACGTCACTAACTTAGCCAATGGAATAGGACTTAAAACACTGTTGAAAAAGGAAATTATACAAGTGTAGCCCTGCTTCAGACATCAATACATGAATTATTGACTTATACAGATTAAACCCTTAAATGAATGAACACTTTATACAAACAATGGGGTTGGTGATAGGGGCAAAACTTTCAATAGCACTCTTACTCAAAGACAGAACCATATCTACAGGAATAATACATGTCACAAGAAAGCAGAAAAGGCTCTTAAATAGTATATATGCATAGTAGTCTCAGGCCATCATTCACTGGGCAGGAACCAAAGTCCTACGACCAACGCTTCCATAACTGTGGAATAGCAATCATCTGTTTCTTGTCAAATGAGGGTGTTTCAGCCTTAAGGACCAGGGTATATGCTGGTTCCATAACTCTGCTACAAGTGAGTAGGAGGTGAAGTCCTGTTTACTTAATGTGTTTTCTATATGGAATCCTCTTGGTGTGGCCTATGAAGGATGGTGGGTTCCTCAAGAAGAAAAAACCAGAAGTCCCAGTAGTCCATAGCATAAGGACTGGATCACCAAGGGATAGACAGGAACCTAGTATGAGGCATACTCTCCCCTTGGGTTCTATATAAGTATTGTTAAACATTATTTTTTTTCCAAATGGCAGGTTGTTCCTCCTAGTTTACCAACCAACAGAAATGCAATTGCTTCTCCAAGGCATAGATGCCCTCCTCCCACCATCTGAACTTAAATTTCCAATAACGATCTCTTATAATGCTTTTAGGAGTGCCTGTTGATTTGGGGTGAACTTAGCACAATGTTATGTGACAGCAACTGTGTTAGGGTTCTCTAGAGAAACAAAACCAGAACATTTATGATTATATCTATATCTATATCATCTATCTATCTATCTAATCATGAAAAAATAAACAGCTAATTAGTCCACAGAGCAGTACAGAAGGCTCAGTTCAACTCACTTCCATGAGACAGTTAATATACTAGCAGTCCTTTGAGTCACGGGGGCTGCTGGGTACAAGTCAAAGAAGCAGACAGCTGAGTCTTCTGTAGAAAAATACAGGCACTCTGGCCACAGGCAACCAACAGCAGGGCAGGTCATCAACAGTCAGCCAGATGACAGGGTCCAACAGTCCCCAGCTCAAGAGATGTCTACACTAGCAGTGTGGCAAATCAGGTCTCAGAGGAACCTCAAACTATAGCTCCATGGTCCACGGGTTGGGTGTCCTACAGGTATTGTAGTTCACGAGTTGAGGCAGAGAACTAGCTAAGGCAATCACACACTGGTCCGATCATCAGAGAGCAAGAGACAGAAAGGCGAGGATCGCTGAACCATTTATCTCTTTACCCTTCAATTAAACTGAAACCTTATTCATCCCATATTTGTTTATTGGCCAGGTTGACATAATAAACCTACCTTTCACAGCAATTGAATGTTTTTCTCCCTCTTTCAGCAACTTGAAAATCTGACTGTAGCTGAAGTGAGGTCTCCTCAGTCAAAGTGGTTTTTAAAATGTATATATTAAGAAGGTGATATATGCTTCATGGGTGCTAGGCAGGGTCTGTAGCTCATTGCTTGGGACATAAGAGTAGGAGATTACATAACCTGCGAACAGAAGCCTGCCATATTCTTGGTGTTTATCCTTACAGTAGTGGATGCAAAACATCTGTCATTTGTGATTGACTTACTTACTTATCTATGCCAGAACATTTGCAGGAAGCTTGCCTGGCCAAGTGGAACAGATCCATATTTGTACTCAGTGCAAACAAGGAAACCCAACAAAATGCTCAAATTATAGAGCAATATCACTGACATCACCTGCAAGTAAAATTTTGTCGAAATCCACCCAACAATGGTTGCAGTAGCATATTGACAGGGAGCTGCGTGAGGTTCAAGCCAGGTTTAGAAGACTTATCCTGGAATATCATTGCTGATGTCAGCTGGATCTTGGATGAAAGCAGAGAACACCAGAAAGATGTTTACTTTCATTTCATTGACTATGCAAAGACATTGGACTGTGAGGATCATAAAAAAAAACAACCTCTAGAATACCTTAAATAGAGCACTTTAATTTTGCACCTATGGAACTTGTGCATGCATCAAGAGGCAGTTGCGTGAGCAGAACATGAAATACTGAAAGGTATAAGATCAGGAAAGGTATGCATCAGGGTTGTATCTTCTCACCACATTTACTCCTACTTTATGTTAAGCAAATCATCAGAGGGACTGGGTTATATGAAGACTAATGAAGCATCAGGATGGAAGGAAGGTTTATTAACAACCTCTGATATGTAGATGACACAACCTTGCTTGCTGAAAGTGAGGAGGACTTGAAACACTTGCTAGTGAAGATCAAGGATTTTATCCTTCAGTATGGATTACAACTCTATGTAAAGAAGACCCAAATCCTCACAACTGGACCAATAAGTAACATCATGATTAATGGAGAAAAGTATGGTTAAGGATTTTTTCTTGCTTGGATTCATAATCATACTCATGGAAGCAGCAATCAAGGGATCAAAAGACACATAGCATTGGGTAAATCTGCTGCACAAGATTTCTTTAGCGTATAGAAGATCAAGGATGTTACTTTGAAGACTAAGATGCACCTGACCCAAACCATGGTATTTTCAATTACCTCACATGCCCGTCAAAGTAGGCCATTGAATAAGAAAGAATCAGTGCATTTGAATTGTGATGCTGGAAAAGAATACTGAAAGTAAGTATGGTGGAACTGAAAATCCAGGGAATCCAGGGCGGATGAGCCCTACAGGACCAGTGGTGTGAGTGGCGAAACAGGGAGGGTAAAGGGAGAATGGGTAGGAAAGAGGGAAC
>NW_022103904.1:15713522-15715687 GCF_000313985.2 Echinops telfairi
AAATGGAGAAATCAATCTGCTGGGAAGAAGTAAAGCCTGCGTGCTCCTCAGAGGCTGGGATGATGGGACTTCATCTTATCTCCTTTGGACATGTTGTCAGGACAGATCAGTACCTGGAGAAGGACATCATGTTTGGTAAAGAAGCAGAGAGGAGGAGGCAGGCCCCCAAGGAGATGGGTTGACACAGTGGCTGTAATAATGGGCTCAGGCATGGGGCTCAGGCATGGTGCAGGTCCAGGTAGTATTTTGTCCTGTTCTGCATAAGGTTGCTATGGATGGGAGTGGACTTGATGGCACCTAACAAAAACAACAATTTCCCTCAGCAATGATTTGCAGTTTCCTCCATGTGATGAGGGTTTTGTTTGTTTGTTTGTTTCATTGCTGTTTTTTAGGTATGCATAGTATGTCATCATACCAGAGTTTATCCATTTTCTATTGATGGGCATCTTGGCATTTTGCAGCTTCTTGCTATTGTGAACTGTGCTGCAATGGTCACGGGAAAGCATACGTTTCTTTTTGTTATATCTCTTATTTCATTGGTGTATATGCCAGCAAAGGTATTGCTGGGTTGTACAGTATTTCTATCCCCAGATATTTTAGGTAATGACATATTGCTTTCCACAATGATCTTACATATTGATAAGCCCACCAGTGGTGTATAAAAGTTCCAAACTCTCCACATCCTCTAGCATTTTTCTGTTTCTTTTTTTCCATTAGGCTATTGTTGCTGGTACAGGGTGTTAGCTCATTGTTGTTTTAATTCACATCTCTGTATGGCTAGTGATGGTGAGCATTTCCTCATGTGTACTTTGGCCATTTGAGGGCCATTTTTGTGAATTTTCTATTCATGTCCTTTGCTCACCTTTTAATTTGATTTGTTTGTTTTTTTCTTATTGAGATATTTCCAAATTCTACAGATTCCCTTGTGTCATGGTATATGGCCTTGATTATGTTGACAAATTTCCCTTCTATTGCTATCTCATTGAGTGTTTTTATTAGAAATGGCGATTGGGTATTATCAAATGCGTTTTCTGCATCTATTGATATGATCATGCGGTTTGTATGCTTTGTCTTCTTAAGAGGTGGATTACCTTGATTATTTTTTGAATGTTGAACTATCCTTGCATACCTGGCATGCTTCCTACTTGGTCATTATTAGTTGATTTTTGTGGGGTTTTTTTGGGGTGGGGGTTGCATGTTGTTGGATTGTATTGACTAGAATTTTTTTGAGATATTTTTGCACTTATTTTCGTGATGGATATTTGTCTGTAGCTTTCCATCTTTGTGGGGTCTTTACCTGGTTTTGGCATCAAGGTAATACTTCCTTCATAGATTGAGTTTAGAATTTCCTATCCCTTTCTAGAGTCGGGCAGAATTTATGTAGAATTGGTGACACTCTTTCCTGAATAATTTCCCTGTGAAGGCATCTTGTTTTGGGCTATTCTTGGTTGGAAGTTTCTTAATGGCCTTCTCTTTTTTGTTTGTTATGGGTGTGTTCAGGTTGTCTACATGTGTCTTCATTAATTTTGGTAGATGGTGTATTTCTGGGTATTCTTCTAGATTTTCAAACTTGTTGGAGCACAGTCTTTCATAGTACTGTATCATCACTTTTTATTTCATTTGACTCTGTTGTGATGTCACTCTTTTCATCACTCATTCCAGATATTTATATGTTCTCTTACATTTATCTTATGAAGTTAAACAGCAATTTGTCAATTTTGTTAACCTTTCAAAAATCTACTTCTTGTCTTATTGATTTTTTTCCATTTTCCAATTTGTTTATTTTTGCTCTAATCTTTATGGTTTCTTCTTTTCAGTTGTTTGAGGATTTATTTTGTTACCCTTGTTCTAGTTGTTGAAGATGCTGTGGTAAGGTGTGATGTGGATTTCTTCTCTGCATGTGTGCTTGATTACTATAAATTGACCGCTTATAATTACTTTTGCTGTTTTCCAAAAGTTTTGGTATAATGTATTATTGTGCTTGTTTCTTTCAAGGAATTTCTTAATTTCATACCTTATTTGAACTGTTATCCTGTCATTTTTAAGTCTGTTGGTCAGTCTCCATGTGTTTGTCTTTATGTCCCTGTTCTTTCTACTATTACTCTCCTATTGTATAGCATTTTGATCTGAGAAAATGGATTGTAGCATCTCAATGTTTTTTTTTT
>NW_022103904.1:15718284-15730939 GCF_000313985.2 Echinops telfairi
GAAAAAAACATGATAAAAGAAAATAGAGACAACAAAGAGAATAAGGATTCCTGGGGGATACAGCACGGGAGGTAGTGGGGCAGTAAGGGAGAGCTGATATTAAGAAATTCAAGAAGAAAAGGATGGTTTGGAGCTAATTGTAGTAGCAATTGTACAACACAGTTTCATATGATTGAACTCTGAATGGTATGATGTCTGGATTAGCTTCTAATAAAATAATTTGGAAAGAAAGAAAATAGAAAATAGCCCAGGAAACCAGTGAAACAAACCAATTATTGCCATCTTGATTAGCCACATTGTAGGCTGAAAAAGTAGGCTCATTTTCAGTGGGGACTAATTGAGAGAATGGGGGTTGCATAGCAAGGTCTGAGTATAATTAACCAGACAAAGCTGGAAACTTCACCTGCTTATATTTACTGTCCCCAAATAGTGTGGCTGTGGCTTTAGTGATGACGCAGTAGGGATATTTACTTTTGCTTTATAAAATCTAAGTCTGAATAGTATTAAAATTTCTGGTGTAGAAAATCTTGACTGCGTAAACACTGCATGATTCTACACTCATTTGGAAAAGGAAGAGATTCTTCAGTTTATAGGATAGGAAGCCTAGTACCACGAGTGACTGTCTAGTCAGTCCCAACGCATGACCACTGTGCTCCACAGGGTTTTCAATGGCTGGGCTTCAGAATTCGACCACTATGTCTTTCTTCCGAGATGCTTCTGGGTGGAGTTGGACCTCCAACCTCTACATTATCAGGCACGCTTTAAGTATTTGTACTACCTAAGGACTCCTACTAGGAATCCAGGACCTAGGAAAGGTAAATTGTTGCTTAATATCAAGCAGATAAAATTTTTGCAGAACTGAATATTGGGTTTAGATGGTTTAATTCAAAGCACAGTATTTTCTTTGTTGCTTAACAATGTATAATCTCTAACTTTTAGGGGTTGTTGCATATGTATGATACACTAATCACTGGGAAGTTTACTCTTCATGTATTGGGTTGGTGAAGAATAGAAACATTTCCATCAGCTATAAGTGATTCTGCAACGGGTTCAGTAAAAAAAAAAAAATCAATTACCTGGAACAGATGAAATGAGAATAACTCCTGACCTTTGGTGTAAACGGCAAGGGACCCAAATGTGCATAATTTTGGAAGCTAACTGAAGAGTTGAATTATTACTTGTCTTGATGCTTCCTGCTTTCAGTTGGGACTGGAAATGGAAGTGCCAGACACTGCCAGGAAGTCTTCTCTCGTGGTTTTACTGGTCAGGCTAATTTAGGAAGTGCTGGAAATCTTGTAGAAACCCCTTGGGAAATTTTTATCTTGTTTTCCTTCATAAAAAGTTCCACTCCATTTTAAAAACTTGAGAAATGACATCTAGTTTTCCTGCTGGCTTATTTAGGCTATTCCTCACATTCTTTCCCTAATGCCACTAAGTATTAGGCAGTCCAAGTCAGTGACATGAGCCATACAGGAGATGGGGAGAACGTTTGCCTGGGGTCATGCAGTCTTTTGTATATGTCTTTTCATTTTATACATGTGTTACCCTATGAACTAAAAAAACTCACTGCCAATGAGTCAATTCTGGCTCATAGCAACCCTATAGGAAATGGTAGAACTGTCCTGTGGACTTCTGAGACTATAAATGTTTACAAGATCAGAAAGCCTCATCGTTGTCCCTCAGAGTAGCTGGTGGTTTTGAACTGCTGACCCTGAGGTTAGCAATCCAACAAGTATCCCGAAATTCCCCCAGCACTCCTCTTACCCTATGAATTCTGAGCTAAAATTTCCTTATTATCCAAGAATAACTTGAAGCTCAAAGATGGTAAATTAATTTAACCAACATCACTCAAATGGTAAACGATAACAAGAGTATAAAAACTCAAATGCTTCTAGTTCCAATAACTACATTTTTTTTTCATTATTCCTCTCTGTTTCAGAACTTTCAGAAATGATTCCTATCTTGATGGAAGTATGAAAACATACTATAATATGTGAAAGGTTAGATCTGTTCATCAAACAGAAAATGCGCAGGAGAGGTAGAATGAGGATATTTGTACAAATCTAGACAACTTCTCCATACACACCTCAACCTGGTAGCCACCCACACTAGGCTCATTTCTGCCTTTCCATCTATCTCTTCACCTCATCTCCTGCTGCTCCATTTTTTCAGTCATCCCCTCATGTAGAGAGTGCAAATCCTACTGACAATTGAAGGTCTGCTCAAGGAATTCCCCAAGACAGTTGCCTTTCTGTCCCATCCCCACTATTCCATTTTCCCACAGCCCATCATCTGGATATTTTTTTCAGACACATTACTAGCTCCATGAAAGATTCCTTATTTCATCTAAAAGAGGCCATACATACAATACACGCAGGACGATGATGACAAACCCCGGGATTTTAAGGGAGTATTATATGAATGAAGAGCCAAACATCAAAAGGGGGAAAATCTGTACAAATTAAAAGGGGAGAGGAGGATGTGAATAATAATCAGAAATTGAGTAAGATTTAGAAAGGAAGATCAGAGTGGCTGATATTCTAGGCTGGAGGAGCCATGTAGGTAGAAGTTACATAATAGAAAAAAGGTGAAGAGGCCTAGATTGTTTAAGGTGAAGATTCATTTTAAGACTAAGGCAAAAGTGAAACTGGATACATGCAGTGGGCCAGAATAGAAACTCTTACCGTGTTGAAGAAATAAAGCTTTATGTTCCTTTGTTATATATATAAAATATGTAGATAATTATATATGCCAGTTTATAATCAACACCTTTTCACATATTTACTTTAAAATATTTTTATGTTACCTGTTAAATGAATAAGATAAATTTTGTTCCTGTCCTGAAATTGGGGGTAGTTGAACAAAAGGAATTAAAATTAAGTCTGAAAAACAATATAAAACCTCAAACCAAACCCACTGCCACTGAGTCAATTCCAACTCATAGCGAACCTATATACAGTTTCCAATAGTGTAAGTCTTTAAGGGAGTAGAAAGCCACATCTTCCCCTGGAAGAGCTGCTATTGGGTTTGAACCCCCAGAGTTGCTGGCCCAATGACTAACCCACAGTGTCAGCAAAACAATAGAAAAATAATTTAATCCACTCTATGATATTTGCTTTTAACATCTATTTAGGGATTTGTTTTCTCTAGGAATCAGTAGACTTTAAAAAATGAACTAAAAATATTTTTATCCTGGAAAATTCTCTCATAGATTGAGTTTAAAAATGGAAAAATTTTAATTACATTTGCTCTAGAATACTCCTTAAGACCACCACTTGTCTGTCTGCTATTCATACATTGGCAGCTTGTATGTTGCTTTATTGCTTGAAATGGTGTGACTGGTATTTCAAGTGCCAGAAGGATCATCTAAAGGGAACAGGTTGCAACAGAGCTTCCAGACTAAGAACAGACAAGGAAGAAGGAAGGACTCAGTGTCCACTTCTGAGGAAGTAGCTACTGAAAACCTTATGCACAGTTTCAAAACATGATCAGATGCTGAAGGCACATGAATGGACGTAGAGCACTGTGAGAGATGGCACTGGAGGATGTGCCCCTGAGGTCAGAGGGCACTTGAAAGGAGGAGCTGCTTTCTCAGAGTGGAACTGACCATGGTGATGAGAATGGGGAGAGCCTGTGGGTGTAGAGCATCCAGGATATTCATTTTCCGGTAGAGCAGGACTCCAGCTAAGGAGAAACAGTTGCAAAAATGTGCTAATGTTCTGAACTTGAAATGTGTGAAGTAAGAATCTAGGAAAATTGGAATTCATCAAAAATAAAACGGAATGCATACAGATCAATATCCTAGGTAAAAGCGAGCTGAAACGGATTGGCATAGGCCATTTTGAATCAGAAAATAATATAATTTGCTATTCCAGGAATGACACAATCAGGAGGAATGACATTGCATTTATTGTCAAAATGGACATTTCACAATCTTGAAGTCCAGTGCTGTCTGTGATAGGATTATATCTCACTGCCTTCAAGGAAATCCCACCAATAGAACTATTATTCAAATTTGTGCATCAATCACAATAGCTAATGATAAAGAAAATGAAGAATTTTACCAACTTCTTCAGTCAGAAATTGATCAAATATGGAAAGGAGAAGCATTGGTAATTGTTGACTATCGGAATGCAAAAGTTGGAAACAAAGAGGAAAGAATTGTATTTGGAAAATATGGACTTGGTGACAGAAATGAAGCTGGAGATAAAATAGAATGACAGAATTTTGTAAGTCTAATGATTTGTTCATAGCAAATACCCTTTCCCAAGAACACAAATGGTGACTGTACACATGAATTCCTCCAGATGGCATATACAGAAATCAAATTATTACATCTGTGGGAAGAGAAGCTGAAGAAATTCAATATCTGTAGCTAAAACCAAGCCAAGGCTCACTGTGAAACAGACCATCAATTGCTCATATGTAAATTCAATCCAAAGCTGAAGAAAATTAAAACAAATCCACAAAGGCCAAAACATGACCTTGATCTTATCCCCCCTGAATTTCAAGGACATCTCAAGAGCAGATTGGCTGCACTGAACACTAATGACAGAAGACTTGATGACCTTTGGAAGGACATCAAGAACATCTTTATGGAGAAAGTAAAAGTTCTTTAAAAGACAGCAAAGAAAGAAAAGATCAAGGTTAATGTCAGAAAGAAACTCAAAAACTTGCTTTTAATCATAAAGTAGCTCATGCAAATGGAAGAAAAGATGACATCAAAGAGCTGAACAGGAAATTTCAAAAGGCAGGTCTAAAATACAAAGCAAAATATCATAATCAAATGTGCAAAGACCTAGAGTTTAAAAAAAAAAGGAAAACAGAAAAACACACTCCTAAATTGAGAGAACTGAAGAAAAAAATATAAAGCCACAATATGCAGTACTGAAAGATTTTATCGGCAAAATATTTGAAAATTCAGGACACATCTAATGAAGATGGAAAGAATACATAGAGGCCCTGTACCAGAAAGAACTAGATTTCAGGAGGTAGCAGATTCACAAGAACCAATAGTACTGAAGGCAAAAGTACTGCACTAAAAGCATTAGTTAAAAATAAAGCTCCATGTGATGTAACAATGATGAAAAATACAACTTTCCTCTAGTTCCTAAATGTTTCCTCCCCACTCCCACTACCATGACTCAAATTCGACCTTGCAAGTCTGGCTACACCAGAGGATGTACACTGGTACAGATAGGAACTGGAAATCCAGGGAATCCAGGGCGGATGAGCCCTACAGGACCAGTGGTGTGAGTGGCGAAACAGGGAGGGTAGAGGGAGAGTGGGTAGGAAAAAGGGAACCGGTTACAAGGAACTATATGTGACCTCCTCCCTGGGGGAGGATGGGTGAAGGAAGACGTCAGACAGGGAAAGATATGACAAAATAACAATTTATAAATTATCAAGGGCTCATGAGGGAGGGGGGGAGTAGGGAGGGAGGGGTAAAAATGAGGACCTAAAGCCTGGGGTTTAAGTGGAGAGAAAATGTTTTGAGAATGAGGAGGGCAATGAATGCACAAATGCACTTTATACAATTGATGTGTGTATGGATTGTGGTAAGAGTTGTATGAGCCCCTAATAAAATGATTAAAAAAGAAATAAAGCTCCAGAAATTGATGGAACATCCATTGAAATGTTTTAGCAATCTGATGAAGCCCTGGAAGCACTCACTCATGTATGCCGGGAAATTTGGCAAACAACTACTTGGCCTCATGACTGGAGTCCTCTTTGTACTCAATCCAAAGAAAGATGGTCCAACAGATTGTTCACATTGTAGAACAATATCATTGATATCACATGCAAGTACAATTTTGCTGAAGTTCATCCATGGTTGTAGCAGGACACTGACAGGGAGCTGCCAGAGATTCAGGCCAGTTTCAGAAGAGGATGTGCATCAAGAAATACAAAAACCAAAATCGGATTTCTTTTTCAAAGCTATGTGTTTAAAGGTTTTTACAAAACAACCTTTTCACCTTCAAAGGACGCTCCATTACGCGTAATACATTTGTTCAAACCTACAATTCCATTCTTGGAAACATTTTTCAAACTCATCTGTTTGGATGGCTGATAGCACCTCCCTCATTTTTTATTCACCTATTCTACGTCATCAAATTGCTGACTTTCATGTCCCTCTTCACTTGCGGAAACAAAAAAGAAGTTGCACAGAACGTGCTCAGGTGACTAAGGTACATGGGGCAAGAGAGGCATGCTGTTTTTTGCCCCAAACTGGCGCACTGAGATGGGTCCATGCTCAGGTGCATTATTGTGGTGGCAAAATCAGTCCCCTATCTGCTACAAATCAGGCCTTTATTGTCACACACTGATATGCAATCTTTTCAGAACCTCTAAATCAGCGATTCTCAACCTGTGTGTCACAAACCCTTTGGGGGTCGAATGACCCTGATTCATAACAGCAGCAAAATTACAGTTATGGAGTAGCAATGAAAATAATTTTATGGGTGGGGGGGGCAACACAACATGAGGAACTATATTAAAGGATTGCAGCATTCGGAAGGTTGAGAACCATGCTCTAAATAGAAAGCTTGATTAACAGTCTGACCTGGTGGAACAAACTCCAAATGCACCACGCATTGACATTTTCATCTGTTCAGGAAGTTAACAGATGTCCAGAATGAGGTTTTACATCAATCTACATTTCACCTTTCCCCCCCAAAAGAAACAAAATGTGTTTTAACTGTTGAATGAAAAACTAATTTTCTCTGTAACTTTTCACCAAAACCGCAATAAAAACTTCAAAAGAATTTTACTTCCATATAGTGTTAATGATATTGTTTGATAATTTCCACATTCTCTTGGATCACCTTTCTTTGGACTAGGAGCAGACATACATATTTTCTAGTTTGTTTTCTGGTAGTTGTCTCACAATTTTCTTCTCATAGATGAGTGAACATTTACAGTCTTGCATCTGTTTGTTGAAATAGCTCAATTGATATTCCATTAACATTCACTCTGCATGGAAGGCACTGGCAATACACAAGGCTCCATTTCACCTTTTTTGAAATGAAAAAAAAACAACAACACTCATACACTTGAGTTTTTCCCAAAGCGCTGTCCTTGTAAGCTGTGTTCAACACCACAACAATTTCTGCTGCATTTTTCCCCGAGCAGTAAAACAAATATCACAGCTGCACACTGTTCTTTTTAATCAGCCATCGCAAAACAAGGTTCAAGCAACCTTTTATGAAAAAAATTCATTATGACCAGAGAGAACATCTCCAGATGACACACCTGGGTGCACTAACTCAGAGTGAATTGCTCAAAGCTTGCCTAGCGGGGAAAAAAATGTGTGCTACAAAAGCCCTGCACTGCCCGATGCAATTCCATTTGGGTGTGTGGGAGGGTGTACACCCTCATATCATTGCTGAGGTCAGATGAAACTTGCCTGAAAGCAGAGAATACCAGAAAGATGTTTACTCATGTTTCATTGACTATGCAAAGACCAAATTGGACTGTGTGGACTATAAAGTAAAAAACTATGCAGAGCCTTGAGAAGAATGGGCATTCCAGAGCACATTGTTTTGCAACTACTGAACTTATACATGGATCAAGAGGCAGTTGCATGAACTGCCCAGTATAAAATCAAGAAATGTATGCCTCAGGGTTGCATCCTCTCACCATCCTTACTCAATCTGTATGCTAAGTCAATCATGAGAGAAACTAGATTATTTGAAGAATGAGGCATCAAGATTGGAGGAAGGCTTATTAACAACCTGTGATATGTAGATATAACCTTGCTTTCTGAAAGTGAGGAGGACTTGAAACACTTGCTAATGAAGATCATGACTAGTGGAGAAAAAGTTATAGTTCCTAAGGATTTTGTCTTGCTTGGACCCACAATCAATACTCATGGAAGTAGCAGTTAAGAGATCAAAAGACAAGTGGAATAGGTAAATCTGCTTCATAAGGCTTGAGGACTAAGGTGCTCTTGACCAAAGCTATCGTATTTCAATTGCCTCATATGCATGTGAAAGTGGGACACCTGAATAAGAATCAATGCATTTGAATTGTGGTGCTGGACAAGAATATGGAAAGTACCTTGGACTATGAAGAGGACAAACTGATCCATTTTGAAGAAGTTATGGTAACCTGAGAGACTGAATGAGAATGTAAAACAGCTAAATCATCCACGCTCATCATTTTGGGTCTGGAAAACGGCTTCTGGTGGGGGAAGACTCATCCATGCTTTCAGTTGAGCACATTTGGTAATGTAGAAGAGCAGTGAAAAAGAGAAAAGCCCCCAAGGAGATGTATTGACACAGTGGTTGTAATCATGGGCTCAAGCACAGGAACAATTATGAAGATGTTACAGGACCTGGCAATGTTTTCTCTGTTGTGGATAGTCATTATGGGTGGGGACGGATTTACTGGCACCCAACAAAAAGAAGGTTGATGAAACTGTAGTGTTTTTTCCCTCTTCCTTTTGCTCTATAATAAATGCCAATAACGAAATGTTGCTGTATGTAAAAGACGATGGATTATATATCTTGAAAAATAAAAGGGACATCTTTTGTGGTATTGTAAAATACACAAGACAAACGGCATTTTCTTTTTTGTATTCTGTGGTCCAAACCTATTTACACTAGTTTGCGATAGTTAAGTGTAGATTTCAAGAAGCGATTTGCATATCTAGCAATATTTGAAGCAAGAACAGTGGTTAAAATCAAAATATCTTTTTTCAATGAAAAATTAAGTACTAATTTTAGTGATAACTGGTTCACTGAATCATGGTGCTTCCTTTGAAGATCTACTGAAAGTTTTACATACTCTCATCCCTCAGAGCAGTAAGCTGCCCAGGCCAGCTCTGATCATATTGCCCACTGCTCAGAAATTCCACCCTGCCTCATTGTGTCAGCACCCTAAGGCCTGGCTCCTCTAGGAGCTTCCCTGATGGTTCTTCACAAAATGAGCGCTCCCTGTGTCCAGGCCTTCGTTTCTACTTCACTTATGAGGTGCAACCCCTCATGCCTTGCTCATTTCATTGCATCTGGATCACATGAACTATTTTTAAAAGGGATATGTTTCTGGAGGTTCATATCAGACTTGGAGTTGGTTCTTCCTCTTTTGTTGGAGGCAAAATAACTGTGATGTGTATTTTATCATAAAGTTGTTTCAAACTAAAATGGTTGCAATTTAGTGATGTTGTGTGAACTGTTCTTTCCAGGGGGCAGAGATAAGTTCTGCCCAAATAATGAGCATGGTAAGCAGTCATCTTCCCCCACGGCCTCCAAGTCCAGGGCTATGAGTAACAGGTGAAAATGAAGATGGGTACTGTGCTCTGGGATCTATGGAAGAAGGAGTGGATTTCTGCAACATGGTTGCTGTGTTAGGAGGGAAAGGGAAAGGGGGAGGGAGAGGGAGACAGTAGGTGGTGAGGCTGTGAGAGGTAGAAGCAGTTTCAAGTCTTCTATTTTTACATTGTAATCTTATGCCTTCCTCAATCCTGAGTATAGTCTGGCAGAAGTGACAGCTTTGACTATGCTCATGGGGCTAAGAGAAATAGATATTGACGCTGATCTCATTGGGAGCAGTCTGAAGATTCTCAGGAATCTAGAGGAGGGACAATACACAGTCAAGATGGGTCTGAGGGAACCTTTTCTCCCAGGAAACTTTTCAGGGCAGTGGGATTTACTGCTATTAGGAAGATGGATTCACCTCTGTGTTTGATCAAAGGATAGTAGAAAAGGCAGGAAAAATTAGGTCAGGTGGGACTGATATTTTCATCCTTTTGTGCAGTTTTACACCAGATGCCAACATGTCCTAAGCCTAAAGTCTATTCACATAGAATATTGGCAAATAAAGACTAGATCAAGAGCATATCCTGGGAAGAACAAGCTGAACCAGGAAGCAGAGACACCAAGGTCTTGAGCGATCAGAGGAGGAACAGGCAGGAAAGCCAAGGCAGGGTTTGATCTAAGACCACAGGGAAATGAGAAGGGGTCCCTGAGAACTGGAGAGCTTCTGAGGTTGGAATTCACCGCATTTTCCTATATTTTCAATATGGTTTCAACAAACTGATCTTTCCACCTAAATCCACCATCTTGGCCTATTCTGGAGAAAAACCATGTATCCATGACTTCATTGTATATCTGTTATTTTCCTGGTCTATACCTTGTACAGGAGTCCTCCTGGCACAGTGACCCAAGTGCTGAGTTGAGAGCAATAAGTTCAGAGGTAGGATTACTAGTCTCTCTGTTTGAGAAAGATGTGGCAGTTTTCTTCTGTAAAGATTATAGCCTTGGAAACCCTATGAGGGTTCCATGCACTACTCTCAAAAACTCATAGACCAACAGGTAAGAAACTCAATAAAGAAAGAGAAGAACTGAAAAACACAATCAAACAACCCACCTCCTAGATATTTACAGAGCTCTCCAACCAAGAGAAAAAAAAAAAACACATTCCTGTCGAATGCACATGGCTCATATTCTAAAACGGAGCACAAGCTAGGCCACAAAGCAAGCCTGCGAAAATTCAAACCCATAGAGGTCATCAAATAATCTTCTCTGACCACAGTGCCATAAATCTGGAAATTAACCATAGAAAGAATACTAATAATTAATAAAAGACAAATACTTAGAGACACAACAACAACTACTCTTAAAAGACTGGGCAATAGCCCAAATAAGAGAGGAAATTAGGAAGTTCCTAGAAACTAATGAGAAAAATAGCATAACATACCAAAACCTAGGGGATGCAGCAAAAGCAGTTATCAGAGGTCACTTTATAGCAAGTAATGCACACATGAAAAAAGAGGAAAGAATCCTATTCAGCACCAACAACTAGAACAGAGTTGTCAAAACAGCCTGGTACTGGTATAATTACAGACAATGGACCAGGACAGAAACCCCAGAAATGAAAACATCCTCGTATAGACAACTTATTTTTGACAAAGGCCCAATAAGCATTAAATGTGAAGCAGATCCCGTCTTTAAAGAATGGTGCTGGAAAAACTGGATATCCACTTGTAGAAAATGAACCAAGTTTCATATCTCAGTGCACATACACCCCCATGACAGAAACAAACTCAAGGTGGAACAAAGACAAAATGTAAAATCAAAGTCATCAGGATCCTCAGTGAGAAAATCAGGAAGTAAGTGCCCTAGTGCAGGGAATACATGAGTTATCTGAGAGAACAAAGGAACCACATTCCATTGAAGACAAAATATATGAGTGGGACCTATTGAAAATAAAACACTTGTCTACATCAAAAGATGTCATTACAAGAGTAAAAGGAGAGCCCATAGACTGGGAAAAGGTATTTAGTAACAACATAACGGGCAAAGCACTAATTACTAAAATCTATAGTATATTAGAAAGCTACAATAAGAAAAAACCCTCTTAAAAGTTGGGCAAATGACCTAAACAGACCATTCACAAAGGATGGCACTGAGTGGCTAATAAACACATGAAAAAGTCTCCCATTCACTAGCCATTCGGTTAATGCAAATCAAAACAACCATGAGATGCTAACTAATACCCATAACTGTAGCCCAATTAAAAACAAACAAACAAACAAACAAACAAACAAAACAGAACAACAAATGCTGGATGGAGTGTGGTGATACTGGAATTCTTATTCACTGCAGGCGGCCTTGTAAATATGTACCGCCACTGTGGAAAGTGATATGGCAAATTCTAACACAGATGGCAATTGAAATACCACATGACCCAGTAATACGATTACTAGACATATATCCAAAGGAAATAAGAAACAGATCATGAACAGATGTGTGCCCCCCACCCCATGTTTATTGCAGCACAGTTCACAATAGCAAGAAGTTGGAAACAGCCTAAATTCCCATCAGTAGAAGATTATATAAAAATAACATCTGGTATGTACACACAATGGAATACTATACACCCCTAAAAACAGCAATGAAACTATGAAACGCATCAAGACGTGGAGGGGTCTGGAAGACATTATGCTGAATGAAGTTAGCCATCACAAAAGGACAAATACTGAGTCCAATGCTGCAGGAACAAGCAGCAAAAGGGGCACAAGCTCAGGCTCGTATGGCATCCAGTCTGCTGGCCAGGGTGAGGCAGACAGCCTCATGGAGAGCCTGACAGGTGCCAATGAACCATACACCACTAGCTCTAGATATCTTGAAGGTCACTTGGCTGGAGGTGCCTCACATCAGCTGGGATCAAATGGTCATGGGAGGGGAAGGGGATGTTGTCACCTGAGTGGCTCCCATGTAAATCTATGATGAGGCCCTCCTGGACAGGGAACCAGCCTTATCAGAGGGGTGAGGGATACTGGTGGGAAACAAGCCAGAAGGGGAAAGGGAGCACACATGGTTTGGGGAGCACAAATGCATGTCTGATGGTAGGGAAAGAGAAAGGACCAACCTCCAATTTGGGGGAAGAATGACTAAAAATGTTTTAGGGGACCAAAGAGGGGGATGTCTTTGGTGGTATGCCCTGAATAAACCACATTGATTCAGGCTTCTGGGTACATCCTGAGAATGCAGGCTGGGTGCCATGGGACAGGGGGACACTGAATCCTGGATCTTCAAGACACACAGTTTGCTCCAGAGGTGGCGTCAGTGAGATCTGATGCAGAAACTCCATTGGGTGAATTGGACTCTAACACACACACACACACACACACACACACACACACACACACACA
>NW_022103904.1:15731043-15744382 GCF_000313985.2 Echinops telfairi
ACACACACACACACACACTTGTAACCTGAAGACTTAAGTCAGAATATACAAGGTGTCTGAGGAAGTTAAAGACTTAAGTCAGAATATACAAGGTGTCTGAGGAAGTTCAAGATTGTTGAACTATTGGTAGGGGTATAAACATGGTCTTGCTACATTAATGTCCTATATGCTGTATTAAGATATGCATTATTCCGGCAAACCTGTGACTGACATTCTCAGTGGATATTGCTGTAAATTTCCCTGACAATTAACCCCTATTGTTTGTGCAAATTGCATCCAGCCATGAAAGGATTAACCAATCCTTTCACTGTACAAGTGAATAATTCAGGTACTGTGATAGTGAGTTAGTTTACATTGACTCAATATCCCTCTCTCAGCAGGACTTAAAAAAATTAGTACCAGGGGGATCATCAAAGACAATATCAACAGAAGATCATGAGGCCCCAGAGGGATGATTGATAAGATTACTTACCACAAACAAGGAGATTTTGAAAGGGAGCCAAAGGCAGAAAAGCAAACAAAAAAAACATAGATCCAGGAATGAGTTTGGGGATCACACTAAATCCTGTTTAAGAACAATTTAAGTTCCAATTTAAGAACAATTCATTCTTACATCATGGTCCCGCTTGATACTCTCTCAGAAAGGGAACACAGAAGATATTGGTGCTATAACAAAATGTGGTGAAGAAATTAGATGGTGCCCAGCTATCAGATAAAATAGCATCTGAGGTCTTAAAGATTTGTCTCCCAACAAGTAGCCATCTAAGTGAGAAGTCAACTAAGTTCACCTGGAAGAAGTGACCATCATCAGTCACTGAGAGATGTAAATCATATACAGTGATCCAAAGTCGAAGCAGGGATGCGTATCAGAGAATCGTGTTTGCAGAAGGCCATGAATGACAGTGGGAGCCTAAGATACATTTGTGGTAACTACAAAGGAAATAAGCCTCCGGTGGTCTCCCTCTATCCATAATGGAGGGAGGGGAGGAAAGTGGTTACTAAACCGAGTGCATTGTAGAGATGAGTATAGAAGATCAAAGGGATAAACCGGACATGAAGAGGTAAAACCTTGTCAGTTGACCCCCCTTCTGATGCATGCTGGACCTGACCTGGTTTTCAACATTTTCTGTATTTTTGTTTTGTTTTTTGTTTGTTCACATTAGGGTTTATCTCATAGGTGTTATGTCATTGGGGGTCACTCTTGAAGTTGTGTTACAGGTTTTTCTGTTTTTCAAGATATGAAACCAGGACTGATGAACTTATAGGGACAGCAAGTAGAATAAGGGGTTGGGGGTACAGTGGTGGTGGAGTGGGGTAAATGGGAGACAGTGCCAAGGAGGCCAGGAAGGAAAAGACTGTTTGGAAACTGATTAGGGTTCCAAATTCCCTGTCTTTTTCAACACCTGCTGTCTGTCTTTTTTGTATAGGTATGCTGACTGGGAGACTGATTTAATTTGCAATGCCTAATAAAGCCCAATTCTTTCTCTCAAGTAACTTACATTCTTGTAAAATCAAGCAAATTTTAAACTTGATTATTTTATAAGGCTTATATGATATATATATGACATTTTATTGTTTTCAGCAGGACGATTAGCCTAGAGGTAATATATCATATTACCAGAAATATAGTTTCCCTTCTGTTTTCTTTGATATTTTCTGCTCTTTAATTTTTTAAAAAAAATTTGGATATATTTCCCATATCATACAATAATTTAATCATTCAGTTATATTAAGAAGACTTGTGCAGTCATCACTACACCCAATTCCAGAACATTTCCTTCTTGTACTCATAGTCATTAGCTCCCGTTTTATTCCCATCTCCACTCCCCATACTCCCATGAGATCATCAGTACAGTCACTGCTGTCTGTATAGATCTACCCATCCTGGGCTTCTTGCTGATATTTAGATCATATAATATATTATCCATGAGAAAAAATCTGTGCAAGTTTTACCTGGATGTAGCATTTTAGTGGTTTTAGAAGTTTGGAGAGGTTTCCATTGCAGTAGATGAAAATGGGGAGTAAAGGGAACCAGTGGCCTCAAAAAATGTTAATTCTTGGATAGGCACAGTGAATTACCATAAGGTCGGTAGTTTGAAAGCAATGGGATTTAAGCAGTTTGGCTAAAAAACTGAAAAACTCACTGCCATGGAATCAATGCTGACTCATAGCGTCTCTTCAGGACAGGGTAGAACTGCCCCCGTGGGTTTCCAAGATTTAACTATTTACAGGAGTAGAAAGCCCCATCTTTCTCTCATAGAGTAGCTGGTGGTTTTGAACTGCTGACCTTGGAGTTAACAGCCAACTTGTAACCCACTATGCCACCAGGGCTTCTTTGAGATACATTAGTGGTGTCATATATCTTGAAATTGGACACTGTTCTTTGAGAGAGGCAGGCATTTTAATTGCCATATTAATTTGGCAGTTCTCATAATGGTGACATACTGTCATTCATATCCATTTTGTGACGCTATAGCTGATCCCTTTCCTAATTCTGTATTTTTACTTCATTATCAGAATTCCAACTAGACCCTTTCTCAACCCTTCCTGGATCTTATACTGAGCTTCTCTTGAGTGATCTTCCATTCAATGAAAGTTGTAATGCTTTGGTTTTTCTCCAAATGACCACATTAAAATATATTATACTCATTGATATCTATAAAATATCCATGTGAAAAAATTTTTGACGGGTCAAATGGGAGAATTATACATTGATATTACATTTTAGGGAGACTGTTCTGGTAGCATTATAAATAATGACTAGTGAATCAAGACAAAAATCTACTACGTTAACCCAATTGTACATTAATTAGAATCGAACTAGAATACACAATAATTTTATGAGAAGGTAGGAGATAGGAAAATCACATTTTATGATCTTGATGGGTTGGGAAAGTCAATAAAATTCTTTAAAAAGCGTATTTTTCTATAGCATATAACAATGTATTAGTGATTGACCAACATTTAATCAGTTTTTCAAATCTCTCATTTACTTTCTTCCACCAAGGTACACAAATTCACCATCAAAAAGATGTTCTTTGTTAGATAAGGAGTAATTGAAGTGAAGGTCTTCAAATGCAGAAGGATATTCTGAGGTGTCTCACTTGACTTAAAAACAAGATCTTTTCTCTAGGGCAGTGGTTCTCAACCTTCCTAATGCAGTGACCCTTGAATACAGTTCCTCATGTTGTGGTGACTCCAAACCATAACATTATTTTTGTTACTATTTCATAAGTGTAATTTTGCTACTGTTATGAATCAGGCAACCTCTGTGAAAGGGTCGTTTGACCCCCAAAGGGGTCATGACACACAGGTTGAGAATCGCTACTCTAGGGGCACAGAAACCTGGGAAGAGGGTCTGTCTGTACTATTGGGAAGGTAGCAATGAGTGCTTCGATAAAGTTATCAGACTTTATTGGAATAGTTTGATAACTACTTCAGGCGTGAAGCCTGGCTCACTGTCAGAAAAGCACCATAAAGCCCAAAAGAACCACTCAGCAGGAGGTGGGGAATGGAGCTGAGACCTGAAACACGGGCCTGCCCATGGGCCCAGCTGTCCATGTAAAAAGAATGAGAGGGGAACCAGGAAGCACAGGGTTGAGTGAACCCAGGGCTGGGTGAGTCAAAAGAATCTTAAAGTGTGAGCACCCCTCTGCCTTTCGCAGGGTTATTCCAGTGGTGAGTACCAATCAGACTGTGGAGAATCAGCACCCAACAGCAGCACTATGTGCAGTAACTGAAGTAAAGAAGCTATGGACTGAGACGATATCCAATTCTCTGCTTCTGCCTACAAAATAGAAGCAGGTGTCTTGGCTATGTCAGCCTCAAGAGGAAAATATGCAATTTCTTATTAATAATGGTAGTTGGAAGAATCAAGCATTATTAAGAGGGAAAGCAAGCTTTGTCACTGTGTATCAGAAGTTATAAAGCAGTAAGCAAGCAGGTCACGTACTGTAGAGAGATAGATAATTTTTGTATATTCAAGGATGTCCAAAGAGAGGTGACCAAACAGAATGTGGGGATTAATGAACAATATTACATGCAAGTAAAATTTTGCTGAAGACGAAAAATGGTAACAGTAGCACATCAACATGGAACTGGCAGAAATTCAAGCCAGATTCCGAAGAGGATGTGGAATAAGGAGTATCATTGCTGATGTCCGATGGGCCATGGTTGAAAGCATAGAATACCAGAAAGATGTTCACTTGTGTTTTATTGACTATGCGAAGGAATTCACCTGGGTGGATCATAACAAACTATGGATAGCATTATGAAGAAATGGCATTCCAGAACATTTTATGATGCTTATGTGGAATCTTTACCTAAACCAAGAGGCGGTCGTTTAAACAGAACAAACAGACACTACATGGTTTAAAATCAGAAAAGGTGTGCATCAGGGTTGTATCCTTTGACCACACTTACTCCATCTGTGTATGGAGCAAATCACTGGAGAAGCTGAGGTTTATGAGGAAGAATGTGGCATCGGGATGGGAGAAAGTCTTGTTTAGCAATCTATGGTGGGCGTATGGCACACCTTTGCTTGCTGAGTGCCAATAGGACTTGAAACACTGATGACGATAAATGAATACAGCCTTCCATACAGATTACAAGTTAATAAAAAGAAAATAAACATCACCACAACTGGATCAAGGGACCACATGACAAACAAATCACAATTGCCAAGGGTTTCGTTTTACTTGGATTCACAATCAATACTCCACAATGGAAGCAGTAGCCAAGAGATAAACTGACATGTTGTAATGGGCAAATCTCTTGGATGTACAAGACGTCTTTAGAGTGTCTTTAGCGTTAAGATGCCACTTTCAGGATTATGTGTACCTGACTCAAATCACTTCTTACACATGTTAAAGCTGAGCAATAAATACAGAAGACTGGAGAAGTAGTGATGTATTTGAATTTTGGTGTTGTTCAGAATATTGAAAACATCATGTACTGACAGAATAAGCAAGAAATCTGTCTCAGGATAAGAGTACAGCCAGAATGTTCCTTGAAGTGAGGATAGAAAGAGTTTTTCTCACTTACTTTGGATTTGTTATCAGGGGAGACTAGAAAAAGGACATCATACTTGCACAGTAGGGGTCAGTGCCGAACAGGAAGAATATCCTTAATGAGATGCATTGACACCGTAGTTGCAACAATGGGCTAGTTGTGCAATATTTTGTTCCGTTGTGTATGTGGTCAGAACTAGCTGGGCCTAACCTGGTTATAAAACAAGATAGAAGAGAAATACTGTGCTTTTTCTGATACAATTATTAAACACAGACACTCACTACCTCTATAAAGGCTGATAGAAAGTCAGCACTTAAATTTCCTATAGAAAATGAAATTACTTATGTTTTCTAAACATTATAAGCAAGGATTAAATGTAAGTAACTACTAAACGTTTATATTTCTTTCCCTCGAGGTGTTCTGTAGTATGAAATTTAATTTAATGGAATAACAGAAAATGAAGTTTGTGAATCTCTTTAATGCCTAGGTATAAAACAACCCTGCTTAATGTTATATACACTGAAATAACTAGGGTCCTTTGTCCTGTATCATCTTCTTTTAGTGACAAGCTCAAAAGAAGAGTCAGGTCTGAAAATCAGTCCCCAGGTTTATGATCGCTGTTTTTATTGTTTAAAATCTAAGGAAAGTAATACTGTCATTTCATTTGGCTCTGCCATTTACTTTGAAAAGATGTACGAGACTAAATGAGATGAGAAGCAAAGATCACTTCCCTTCTCACATTACTGACTGCTTGGAAATAGTTTGTCAAATTGTATTTATGGTTAGACAAGTTAAAACAGGAGCTTTAGAATTACCCACCTGGAACTATATTGGAAATGGAAAAGGAGGAGAGCAAGAGAATAATAAAGGGTCAATTGAGGCTCCAGGGAAGATAGGAGAAAAACAAAACCAGAAAGAGTGCTAAAAAAATCCAGATTTTTTTATTAGTACTTTGAACTGTCAACAGAAAAAGAGAGCCTAGAGAGAAGGCATCACTCATAAGTGGAGATAGCAAACTCAGAATGCCTAAAGAATAAGTTAAAAATATTAGTAATGTATATAGTCACAATTTTTGAGTGACGTCAAGTTAGAGTTACTAATCATCATTCTCATAGCCACCATTTTTTTACCAACTCCTCTTCCCAAGTCATTTAGCATAATCAGCATTGATTATGCTGTGAAGTTATAAATGGATAGTGATTTTACAAGTGAGAACAATGAGGCTCAGAGAGGAAAAATAATCTGCTCAAAATCACCTAGCAGTGAATTAAGGAGCTTGTATTTGAGCCTAAGTATTCTAACTCCTGCAGTCCTGGTGGCATAGTGGGTTACCCATTGAACTACTAACCATCAGATCAGCAATTCAGAACCACAGGAGAAAGATGGACATTCTACTTCCATACACAGTTATAGTCTTGGAAACTTACAGGGAGAGTTCTATTCTTTCTTATAGGGTTGCAGGAGTTAGCATCAACTGGATGACAGAGAGTTTTCTAGTGTCTGAGTTTAATCTTTCCATGAGAGTACTACATAGATACAAAAGATAGAAACTTTGGGTCACATTTGGTCATCTTGGAGTCACTTAGTGAATCTTTTGGGAACTCCAGTGAGCCTTGATCCATGGCAGCTCATGGGAAACCAGGAGTGCCAAGAATGGAAAGAAAGGCCAAACCATATCCACACCATCATTGAGACATTGCTGTTTCAGAGAACCAACTTGGAGCCTAGCAAAAAGTAGAGTGCGATATAAGTAGTAGTTTACTTCAAGAAGTTATCCCAGGGTTAGAAGTGGGGAAGAGTGAAACAGGAGGAAACCATTTACAAGCCTGTCAGCAATATGAGCAGCAGATTCCATTAGCTGACGGGACCTTTGGAGCTACAGTGGGACACAAAGACGTGGGGCTTTAATTCCTCTGTCTCATTTCCCGAGTTCTCTAGAAAAACAAAAGCAGTGTAGCTTATATATGTACTTATAAAGAGAGATTTATCTCAAGGAAATGGCTAACACAGAGGCTGGAAAGTTCCAAGTCCGTGGTCCAAATACCAGGCTGGAAACGTTTCCTAACTCACGTAGCGACCAAGGCCAATGAACCTAAGATCAGCAGGCCAAACAGAAGGTGGCTGGATGCAGAAGTGAATGAATACAAAGTTGGTAAGCAAGATGGCGAGCTGCTAATGACTGCCAGGATCAGCAGGAAATATGGTAGGCTACTAACTGAAATCCAAAGAACTGGATGTCCGATGAAAAGACAAGCTAGATGAAGAATTCAGAACCAACAAAAAGCAAGAAAAAATTTCTATAACATCTACTGGTATCGGAAGCAGACCATACATCAATGAAATGTTCTTTTAATTGATTGGCTACTCAGAGAAGTTCTCATAATGAAGGTGATTAAAACAAAATCAAATCAGCCATCAAATATTTTCAAACTATATAGTGAATCTCACAGGAAACCTATGTAGTGTTTCTGAGGTGGTAAATCTTGATTGGAGCAGGTAACTTCCTCTTTGTGCTATGGAACAACTGGTGGATTTGAATTGCTGACTTTGTGGTTTACAGTCCAACACTTACTCAAGAGCACCACTCGTGGCCATTACATTATGTGAATGTCATCATGAGAGATGACTACATTACGACTATCAAATCACTCAGAATTGTGGCCCAGTCGAGTCAACACATCCTCATAACCAGCACACTTTACCTCTGGTCAACCTCCCACTTGCATGCATCTTACAACACACACATTCTCTACATATAGACAGTTATCAAGTCATACTTGCATCTAAAATGGTACAACTGACACCCATTCAACAAAAGGAACAATATTTGATGCATAAAATACTCATAACAATTAAAGCACTCCTTCCTGTTACTGGTCTCATGATCATAGCTGGTATTTAGAAATACCTTATTCCACCACCCATTCTGCATTTCCTTTGCCTTCAGTAAGTACTTCAACTAGTCATGGATCTTTTCCTGGTGGGTGACGCAAACCTTTATTCTTGAAAGGTCTGGGTCATTAGAAGTCATGTTGCAATTAGATTGCTGTAGTTTACTTTAACCACAAAGCATAGTAGCATTAAGAACTGTCCTAAGGAATCTCTTGGATTCCGCACATATTCTTCTTTATGTATATGATGTAATATTAACTCAGTTTCCTTTTGGTCATTAGGATCAATCACAGCATTCACACCAGTAGCTTCCTTTTCTATTTAACCAGAGGAATGAGGAGCCCACAGTGGCTGGGAGAACAGTTTTGCAAGCTGCTGGCTATTTTTTGCAAAGAATGGTTTCATATCATAGACTCACTGGTGATCTGTGCTGTTGCATTTTGGAAGCTCAGCAGTGACTGTAGCTAAGTCACCAGTCTTGGTAAATGTAAATCAAGACTGTTGAGCCCATACATAACTTCTATTCCTGCCACCATTAACCCATTGGATAATGACAGTGGTGGCTAGGGAAAGAGATTGACTGATTTTCACAGAAGATGTCTTCTAATCCTCCTCTGTCAAGAAATCTCTTTGGTGAACATTCATATGAAATACAAATGTCTTCCTTTTATTTTTTTCTTCATGCATACAAAGAGGTTTATCCATAGACATGTCCTCATACTTTCTTTTAACAAATTTCATAGTTGTGTTGCTTCTGAGTCCTTGATTATCCAACAAAACCAAGATCCACTATCCACTGTCCAATATACCAGTATACAAATACACATCTGGCCATTTCTCTTCTAAGCAAAATGAACAACCAGGTGTACTGCTTGAAGTTCTTCCAATTGAGTGGATTTATCATCACCACTGTCTTTAAGAGAAGTTTCAAAAACAGCTGCTCTGGACACTTTTCAGTGATAGTACACAAAATCATCTCAAAATCTAGCAGTAGTCTTTATTTCCTCAGTCAACTGATCATATAAGAAATTACTCATGAGATATATAAAATTGTAAGAGAGAAAATAATAGGAAAGAATTAGAGATTGTACATTGGACCACTTCTTTATGCAACACATATCTTCAGGTCTTACATGAGCTCAATATTATTTAATAATTGAGTACTTCTGTGAAATTCTGAATTTATGACTGTGGGTCAGATAACAAGCAGTACATGATGTGAAGTTCGGGCTGTATGGTCATTTAATGGCCCATGGTTAGGCATTCAATCTGTATTCAGGCCCAGTAACAAACTGAAAACTATTTCTCACATAGAGAATAGTTATCTGTAGAGGATGATTCACCAAAAGGGCAATTCCAAAGACTCCAAAGTGGATCTTTATTAACTACTGATATTTTAAGCACCAATTGGATCAGCAAGATCATATGGCTCAGAGGTAGGGTAGCTTGAATGGTAGCCCGAACCTGTTGTGGAGCCTTTTCTTCTAGACCCCCCACAAAATTATCAACTTTTTTAGTCACTTGACAAATAGGCCCGAGTAGCACATCCAAATGAAGGTTATGTCACATCCCAAATTTAAGGAGGCCCACCAGGTGTTGTGCCTCCTTTTAGTTATATTGGTGTGGAGAGCCAGAAACAATAACGTATTCACTTCAATAAGAATATATATACATATCTCCCATGCCACTAGCCCTCTAAAATTTTACTGAGGTGTTAGAAGCCTGAATTTTTGTCTAGTTAATTTCAAAACCTCTAGAGGTAGGCACTGGAATTCTAACCACAAAGACAGTGGTTCAAACGCACCATCTACTCTGAGGGAGATAGATAATGGGTATCTGTTCTGTGTTCACTCTGATTATCTAGAAAAACAGAACCAATAATTTGTGTATGTATATTATACAGAAAAACATTTATGTCAAGATATTATTTGCAGTTGTAGATATAGGTACTGCATGTACTCGAGTATAAGCCGACCCAAATATCAGCCAAGGCACCTAATTTTACCACAAAATTGCATTAAAAATGTGCTGAAAAACTCGGCTTAAACACGAGCAGATACGGTAAGTCCAATCTGGTTTAAGTTAGGTTTCTCTTAAGTTGTGGAAACTGATGCACAGGAAGCAGGGCGATGATGCAGAGACAGCAGGGGACAGAGCTGGTGAAGGCAGATGTCCAAAGTTGACCTAATAAATCTGTCTTCGGTAGTCCAGAGATGGCTCCTGGATTGGCATGTGCCACAACAAGAGATCAAGGAGCCAGATACAAGATCCAACTCCATCAGAAGGCAAAGGACGAAAGAGGATTTGACTCTCCTTGGCTTCTCTCTCTCTTATATCAAAGGGCTTCTGACATCAAGGAGTTGTTACCAGGCTGAAACCCACTTAATAGGTTCAGCTCTAGCCTTACTCATGACTGTCTAGTTGACATCATCCTTTAACCATACAAAATCACAAAAGACAATAGTAAAATAATATTTGTGCCTAACATGATACACTAACATAGTTACAACCCCAAATGCACTAACTCCATTGTCATCTTATATTTTATAAGCGAACAAAACAAAAATATTTGGTGCATACAAACAGGAATTACTCATAACAATTATAGTCCTAATTTCTGAAGCTGATCACATTTTCCACTAACCCCTCCATATTTCCTTAACCCTCAGTGAGTATCTGTCTGGTCATGGTCTTTGCCTGATGCAGTGACCCAAATCTTCATTCCTGAGAGTCTGGGTTATTAATAGTAATGTCAAAGTTGGGATGCTGTACATCACCATTGATTTATTATTGACTTTAATCAAAGACTTGATTATAATAAGAGATGACCTAAGGAATCTCGTGGATTCTAGACATATTCTTTTTTGGCGTCCCTAATATAACACCATATAGTCAGGGGTTTTTTTGTTTTTAAAAATAATTTTATTGGGGGCTAATACAACTCTTATCATAATCCATACATACACCCATTGTGTCGAGCACATTTGTACATATGTTGCCATTATCATTTTCAAAGCATTTCTTTCTGCTTGAGCCCCTGGTATCAGCTCATTTTTCTCTTCCCGTACCTCCCTCCTTCATGAACCCTTGATAATTTATAAATTATTATTTTTTCATGTCTTTCACTCTCCAATGTCTCCCTTTACCCCCTTGTCTGTTGTCCATCCCCTGGGAAGGGGTTATAGGGGGGTCATTGTGATTGGGTCCCCCTTTCTTCCCCCACCTTCCCTTTACCCTCCTGGTATGGCTACTCTCAATATTGGTCAAAAGGAGTTTATCTGTCCTTCATTCCCTGTGTTTCTAGCTCTTATCTGTACCCATGTACATGCTCTGGTCAAGCCAGATTTGTAAGGTAGAATTAGGGTCATGGTAATGGGGGGAGGAAGCATTAAAGAACCAGAAGAAACCTGCATGTTTCATTGGTGCTATACTGCACCCTGACTTGCCTGTCTTCTTCCCACAACCCTTCTGTAACGGGATGTCCAATTGCTTACAGATTGACTTTGGACCTCCACTCCTCACTCCCCCGCTCCTTGACATTATGATTTTTCGCTCTCGGTCTTTGATGTCTGATACCTAATCCCATTGACACTTCATGTTCACACAGGCTGGTGTGCTTCTTCTATGTAGGCTTTGTTGTTTCTCAGCTAGATGGCTGCTTGTTTATCTTCAAGCCTTGAAGACCCTAGATGCTATATCTTTTGATAGCCGGGCACCATCAGTTTTCTTCACCACATTTGTTTATGCACCAGCTTTGTCTTCAGCAATCATGTTGGGAAGGTTAACATCTCAGAATGCCAGATGATTAGAATAAAGTGTTCTTGTGTTGAGAGAGTACCTGAATAGAAGCCCAATGTTCATCAGCTTCCTTAATACTAAACCTATAAATATATATACATAGATCTATTTCCCCATTGTCATATATAAATATATTTGCATATATACATGTTTGTATTTAAATCTGCATAAATGCCCTTTGCCTCCTAATTCTTTCTTCTGTTTCCTTTTACATTCCTCTTATCCCACTATCATGTTCAGCCTTCATTTGGGTTTCAGTAATTCCTCTTGGTTACATTGCCATTGATCAAGCCCTACCAGACCTCCTACACCCTCCTCAACATAGATTTTTGGTTACTTGTTGTTCCCTTGTCCCTGGGTTTATTGACACCCACTTCCTTTCCCCTGTTCCCCTCTGTCCCATGTACCCCCAGAACTGTCATCCCATTGTTCTCTCTTCCAGCTTGTTTATCCTGCCTATCCCATCCAGATAGACATGCAGAGACAACAATATGCACAAACACAAGACTGAGCAAAACAAAGCAACAATAGAAAATAAAAAAAATAGTCACAACAAAAAGCCAATAAAAAAAGTGAAAATCCTATAAATAGTTCAAGGTCTCTTTGTTGTCCTTTACAAGTGTTTTCCAGTCGAATCTGATGGGGTGCCATGCTCTGGCCCCACAGTCTATTTTTGGTGTTCCCTGGGGACTTCATTGCTCTGCTGCACTAGCTGCTCTATTGCACACCCCCAGCATCTCACCTCAGGGTGGTGGGGTCAGGGTGGGCACAATTCCTGCTGTGGGTCTCCAGTGTTGTCCCCCATGGTGATATGGGTCACTGAGGAATGCCGTGTCTCATGGTGGGGTCAGCCCTAAGGTCCACTCTGTGAATTGGCTGCTCTGAGCAAAATATTGTTCTCAGGGCTTGGTGGGCCAGGATGTGCTTCACTCTATTTTCCTCCTGCCTCCTTTACTCTGTGTGTTCTGATAAGACACATTCCTCTCCTTGAGCTGTAGCTTCAGTGCTGGCCTCTGAAATGAATTCTTTTTGGGGGAGAGAGGACTGTCCACTTAGTTGGCAATGGAGCTGGCCCTTCAGTCCTCTCCATTGGTTCCCTGCTTCATGCCAGTGTGTTCCTTTCTTGTCTTAGAACACCAGGTTGAAGTCTGGTCCCTCTATTCCTGTGGAGATATAAAGAACACACTCCCCTTGGGTGGGTTAGTGCATTGTTCCCCCACTACCCATGTCTTCCCCCCCCCACCTCCTTTTTAGTTGGCTACCATATATATCCCTGGGTTTAGTCTGGCCCCTGCCATATTACTTGAACCTCACCCCAGGAATATATGTATACAGTAACTTCTTTCCTATGCCCCTTTTGCATTTTTTGACTCAGTGGACTCATGTTGTACTGGTCCTTTTGTGTTTAGCTTACTTTGCTTAGCATAATTTCCTCCAGTTCTTCCCATGTGGTGATGTGTTTCATGCGTTTATTGCTGCCTTTTAGGGATGCGTAATACTCCATTGTATGTATGCACCACGGTTTTTTAATCCATTCATCTGTTGATGGATATTTGGGTTGTTTCCAACTCCTTGCAATTGTGAACTGTACCAAGATGAACACTGGATCACAGATGCCTGGCCGTGGTTTGTTTCTTGT
>NW_022103904.1:15746728-15768186 GCF_000313985.2 Echinops telfairi
AGCAGCATTAATTTTTTCCATGGTTTTCTTATTTTCCCTCTCCTGAAACTCAGCCCTAATTTTTATTATTTCCTTTCTTTTGCTATTAGTTGTCTTTTCTTGTTGACTCTGCTCTAGGTGCTACAAATTTTGTGCCAGTGTATCAATCATAAGTCTCTTCCTTTTTTGTGTGCACATGTATTGCTATGAAACTTCCTCTGATGACTGCCTTTGCTGTGTCCCATAAGTTTCAGTACATCGTGTTCTCATTCTCATTGGTTTCTAGAAATTTCCCAATTTCATCTTTGATCTGGACCAGCACACACTCCTATTGCAATAGAGAGTTATTCATCCTCCAATTGTTTACCCTTGTTTTGTTTTCTTCATCTTCCTTTTGTTGATTTCCAGCCTTATGGCACAGTGGTCAGAAAGAGAGGTCTGTATGATATCAATACGCTTAAATTTATGCAGATTCAACTTATGTCCTAGCATGTGGTCTATCTGCAAATATGTGCCATGTGGGCTTGAAAAGAATGTGAATTTTTTTGTATTAGGGAGGAGAGCTCTATAAATATCTATCAGGTCAAATTGTCTAATTGTAGTGTTTACATCTTTAGCCTCCTTGTTGAGTTTCTTTCCCAGTGATCTGTTTTTCTCAGAGAGCGGTGTATTGAAGTCACCTACTATAATTGCTGAGGCTGTAATTTCTTTTTTCATCTTTTGGAGCGTTTGATTGACATATTCTTCTGAAAGTTTGTTCAGCGAGTGAATGTTTAGAATGCTTAGTGGTTCTTGGTCTGTGGCTGCCTTGAGCATTATGTAGTGTTCCCCCTTAACTCTTTTTATGGTTTGCACGTTGAGATCTATTTTATCCAAGATTAGGATTGCAACTCCTGCTTTTTTTGAATTGCTACTTGCTTGGTATGCTTTTTTCCAGCCTTTGATTCTCAGCCTATATTTGTCTGTAATCTTGAGATGTGTCTCCTGTAGGCAGCAGATCGAGGAGTTGTGTTTCCTAAACCAATCTGTTAGTCTCTGTCTCTTAAAGCCTGAGTTCATTCCATTGACATTCAGGGTTATTACATCTATCTGCAGATTCTGTAATGTCATTTTATCCTTCTTGTGTTGGGAGTTTTCCTACATCCATTTCTTTTCCGTGGGTTGTGCATATGTGTGTTTGTGGCTCATTCTCACCTTCTTTCCATCATTGAACCACTGTTATCTTGGGGGCTGTTTTCCCTGTGATCGTCTCTGGGTAGAGTTGTTCTGTGTGGCAGCCTCTTGTATGTGCTTAGTGAGTTTTGTTCTTCTGCCCATACTGGGTCGGCGAGGATCTGTTATAGTGCTGGGTTCCTTTTAGCTTATTCGTTGAGATTTTCCTTGTCCAAGAAGACTCTCATTTCTCCATAAACTTTGACAGATAATTTGGCTGGATAGATGATTCTTGGGTTTGTGTTATTTTCCTGCAATTTTCGGAATATGTTGCTCCACTCTCTCCTCTTCTTTACAGTGTCTGCGGATAGGTCTGAGCATATTCTTATCTGCTTGCCTCTATATGTGATTGCCTGTTTTTCCCTAGCTGCTCTTATCTGCTTGCCTCTATATGTGATTGCCTGTTTTTCCCTAGCTTTTCTCCTTTTCCTCATAGTTGGATAGTTTAACAACTATATGTCTTGGTGACTTCTTGGGATTCAGTCTAGCTGGTGTTTTTTTTGGCCTCTTGGATGGTTGCCTGGTTTTCATTCATTAAGCCTGGGAAGTTTTCCTCCAAGAATTCCATCACTATTTTGGACGTTGATTTCCTAGATGTGCATCCCTCCAGTAAACCAATTATTCTGATGTTGTTCCTTCTCATAGCATCAGGCATAGCTCTGAGGCTTTTTCAGCTTTTCTGATGGACTTGTTGGACTGTTTCTCACGTTTATTAATTTTTGGCTTGTGAACGCGCGAGGTAACTGGTGCGATTGTCTGCCTCCTCCTTTAGCTGGGCGAAGTCCATGAATTTGCTATTAGTTTTTGTTATCTCATCCCTTAGCTCTTGCATTTTCCTTTGGTGCATGGCCTTTATCTCCTCTATCATTTCATCCTTTTCCTGTAATGCTTCCCTCATGTCCTGTATGACTCTAAGCAGCATTCTGAAGATTTCTTTCTGTGGGAGGTCAACGTCTGCCTTTTCTATGACTGCCATTAGGTCCAGGAGGTCCTCTGGCATTGAATTTTGTTTCTCTTTTCTTGATGAAATTTTGGAAGCAGCTTGCTGGTTTTTGGTCATTTTATTGGAACTAGGTGCCATTTTCCCAGGTATCTCAGAGGCCTGGGCTCTCTCTTTGGGAGGCTGGTGTTGGTACTTCTGCAGGCTGCCTATAGCCAATTGCCTTGAGGGGTTGTGTTTCACCTTTTTCCTGCTTATGTTCCCTCTCACCTTGGCCTATGCTTTGTGCTCAGCCACGCTCAGGTCTCCTTAGGGGCTGTTTGTAGCCATGCATGCTGAGGTTTGATGGAAAGTGATGTCCCGAGAGCAGGGGAGAGTATTTCAGGGATAGATTGGGTATTGGGTGATCTGTTCCTGGTTAGGGGCACTTACCACAGGTAGTCAGGTGGAAGGGAGGGTCCGCTACTTCTGTTAGTGTAGAGTTCCACTGCTCAGAGCACAGGGCTAGGGGAAGGTAAGGCTCAGTAGAGAGAAGGGAGAATACAGTAGGAAAACTCCAAAGGCTTGGATCCCTACGCTGAAGCTGCAGATGCTTCTGCCAAACTTGTGTCAAGTGCCTGGCTGGCCCGGAGCATCATGACAGGATGGGAACCTCTGTGTGTGTTGGTGGAGTGGGGGATGGGGGCTCGCTGGTGGGTCTCTGGGGAGCACCAAGATGGGGCAAGAATCTCTGGGTGGAGACCTCTGGGTGTGGGGGTGGGGTCTGGCTGGTGGTTCTGTGCAGAGCACTGATCCAGGGCAGAAGCTTCTGGCATATGCCTGGCTGCCCTATGGCACTGGGGCATGAGCCTCTTGGGATGGGGGTTAATAGCTTGTGGGTCTGTGAGGAGAGCCCGGATAGGATGGCCACCTCTGGGAGGAACACCATATAGTTTTAATGTTATATAGTTAACCTCTGTTTAGAGTCACATTCGGCAAGACTTACTCTTACATATTTTGGGCATATTGTCAGGAGAGTCTGGTTCATAGAGAAGGACATCATGTTTGGTAACATGGAGCAGGGTGAGAAAGAGGAAGGGTCTCAACAAGATGGACTGATGCAGTGGCAACATCAATGGGCTTAGTCATAGGAACAATTGGAGGATGGAGCAGTACTGTGCAGTGTTTTATTCTGTTATGCACAAGGTTGCTATGGGTCAGAACTGAATATGTGGAACCTAACAATAATTTACCTCTGTAATTTCTAATATCCATTGCAATGGCTACACAGAAACTTTATTTTATTAAGGAAGTTAAGTTTTAATGGCAGTGAGAAATGGCTCAGGGTAGTTGTTTAATAAGACATGCTACAAAATTTCAAGTCTGTTAACACATTTTCAAAGGGAAATACCCAACCCTGCAAGGTGTTGCCACAAAAATTGTGTCTTTGGAAGGCCACTCAAGATGCTATCAAGTGGACTGCTTCAAGATGATGAGGAACATGGTATGACCAGTGGATTCCATGAGCAAGTATCCATTACTACACTTAATTTACTGCAAATTGAGTTGTTTGATCTAAAGCAAAGCTGTGTGGGGTATCATGTTAGAAGATAAGACATTATGTAAGCCCACAAGCGGTAGTTTTGGCAGAAGCAGTCCATGCAAGGAAGGAAATTTCATATCCATACTGTCTATTCCAGTAAGAACAAAACATTGCCCGTTCTGTGATGGGAAGTAGTCCTATGTAATCAACCTACCGGATTGCTGATTGCTGTTCCCAAGGAATGGTCCCATATTTTGTAGTGAGTGTTAGCCTCTGCTCCTGGCAGATGAAGTATTCAACAGTATCAGTAGCCATGTCAGCCTTGGTGGGTGGAAGCCCATGTTGCTGAGCTCATGTATAACCTCCATCCCTTCCAAAATGTCCACTCTGTTCATGTGTCCATGAATTGCAGAGCTATAATCTTATCACAGACAGGACTGTAGCTCAAGATTGATTTTGAAATTTCTTTCCTGATGATCAATTCAACATCTTTTCTCTTGTGTCATTCCAAGCATAGTAAACCATATGGTTTTCAGATTCAAAATGGTAATACCAGTTGATTTCAGTTCACTAATGCATAGAATGCCTAATTTATGTGTTCCTTTTCATTTTTTACAATTTCCAGTTTTCTGAGATTCATACATTGTGCATGCCAAGTTGATTATTAACCAACATCTTCAGCTGTTTCTCCTCATTTTGAGTAGTCCCCCATCATCAAACAAAGTTCTGAAGGCTTACTCCTAGAGGATTTACTCTATCCGTGTCATTATGATGAATTCTACTTTGATAAGGAAGCTCTTCTCCAGTCATATTTTGAAAGCCATCCAACCTGATGGGCTCATCTTCTGGCAGCATCTCAAACAAGGTCCACTGAGAAGTGGGCAATCAATTCCTTCTTTGTGGTCTCTTCTTAGTCTGGAAACTCTACTGAAACTTGTTCACATTGGGTGAACCTTCAGGCATTTGAAATACTGATGACATAACTTTCAGCATCACAGCAACATGCAAACCACCACAGAATGACAAACTGATAGACAAGAAATCATCATCATGCATATTGTTGTTAGGTGCCATCAAGTTAGTTCTGACCCACAGGGACTCTATGCTTAACAAATTGAACCATCTTGCATGATCCCCACAATTGTTCCTATTCTAGAGACCATTGGTGAAGCCACTGGGCCAATTAATCTCAATGAGGGCTTCCTATTCATCCCTGTCCCTCTATTTTTCATTCTTGATGCCCTTATTCAGGGACTATTCTCGCCTGACAAGTCAAAAACAAGTAAGATGAAGTGTTACCACCCATCCCTTTAAGAATCACTCTGGCCATACAAATTTTCCAAGATGGATTTGTTTGTCTTTTTGTCAGTCCATGGTTCATTGGCTAACATTCTCCAATACCACAATCCACACATGTTAATATTTCTTCAGTGTTCCTTATTCAATTCCCAAGTTTCACAAGCATATGAGATGACTGAAAATATCATGGCTTGGGTCAGATACACCTTCGTCTTCAGAGTAAACTCCCAAATTTTCAACACTCTAAAGAAGTCTTTTCAAGGTTATCCATTGTTTATTTTAGTCTACCCAGTTGAATGCCATTGCATAGTCAATAAAATATTTCAGTAGGTATTCCACAAATTCTTGGTGCCTTGTTTTTGGCTACAGTTCCTGCAACTTGAACTACTTGCTTCAGCACCATGGGTTATTGCTCATATGCTCCTCCTGAAATGGTGGGCTGTGGACTTGTTCCCAACTAAAAGCAAATAAGCTTTTCCACATCACCCACTTACGGTATATTGAAATCAGGTCTTGCCCCTTTCTTTCAATTGATTGCATCAGAGTTGTGCACTTAGTAAAGGCTTGTATCCCATGCTAATCTTACAACTGATTAGCTGCTAATAGCAAATCCCATTATGGAAGTAATAACATTTTTTTAGGTCAGTTTAAAGGGGGTTACTAAGTGTTAATTTCCACACCAGTGAGATCTTGGATGAGTCAAGTTGACACAAAACCTTAGCTAACACAGCAGGGCTCAGAAACTGAGGTTCCCACCCACAGAAGGAGCTCATGAACATTGTACATTTGCTCAATTTATGGGATAGAACTAGTGTTTCATGAAAATAACATATTTGTTGTTCATTTTTATGGATTAAATTGTGATTCAAAAAGAAGAATTGGAAGCCTAACTCCTGGGTTTGATTAAAAAAGCTGAGAAAAGGATCTTCCCTGAAAACCAACAGAGGGCCTTCCCCTGTAGTCTGTATCCAAAATGAGACTTCTAGAATCTAAACTGTGAGAAAATAAATTTGTGGTTTGTAGTTACACGTGTTGTATTTCTGTTACAGCACCACTAAGAAAGAAAGACATTTATTGCTCTGGACACTGAACAATATTTCCTCACTACTTCATGGCCCTGGAGTACTTGCTCCATCTTTCAGATATCTATGGAAGAATTCAAAAGTACAGGGTGCAGGTCTAGAGAACCATAGGTGCTAGAAGCTTATTACAAGTAATTAATGAAGCTTCATGAAGAAGCAAATGGTGTCGCTATGTCACTTTGTGCTGAAAGCTCAAGATCAAAGGCATTGACTAAAAGCATTATTTATTTTAATAGTCATATGGTTTGCATAAACCAGTATTCTAGAGTGGATGAAGGAAATTAAAGCAATGAATAAGATTGAGTTCTTGCCTATAATTACACTTGCATGCAAATAGGAACATAGATGCGTACATAATTAATCAAGGAAATGGGGGTGGGGGTGGAGGTAAGAACTGAGATAGAAGACTACTCTCTAGTTTCCAGGTAAAAGCCCTGCTGCATGGTAACTGGGGATAGGAAACCCTAGTAAGGCTGTAGCCAGGAATTCTTTGAATATCTTTGGTTGGTTATTGTAGAAAATAAATAAATTAAAAGTTGACCCTCAAATTATTCTAACTCATGTGTGATGTCTTAAGTAATTTTCTCTATTTTACCATTCTAGGTCTAATATGGCTACATGAAACTCACAGACAAAATTCAGGGTTAAAGGGCTTATTAAATATGTTAACAAGCTGTAATGCCAGAGAAAAATGCTCATGGTGTTTTATCAGGATATGTTACAAAGTTCTTTGTGGTCTGCTAGTAAATGCTCAAAGGGGCATACCACACTACTGTAAGCCTCAAGCTAAAGGCATTCATCTCAAACTCAGTGGCCCAACACACCCAGCTCCCTGAATTAAATGCTCAGAGGTACTCCACTTCTGTAAGTCTCAGCCTGAAAGCATTCACCTCCATTTCCATGGGTCAGAAAGTCCAACTTCCCCAATTAAGTTCCCAGAGGCACCTGACTCTGCAAGCTAGCCTCCTGCACAGAAGCACTCAGCTTTACTTGCTCCATGGCTGGGGAAGTCCATCACTCTGTTCCATGCTCTGTTTCCTGGTTCTGCTGCTGCTCCTCTGATGTTATAGCTGTCTTCTGGATCCAGGAGGTTCAGCTGTGTGGGGATCTGGGGTCCAGAGTACATGCTCCACTTCTGGCTCTTCCTGGTAATGAGATCCCTCCCCGGGCTTCTCAGAGGGCTCATTTTGTACAGAGTAATATAACTTTTAAGAGAATATTGTTCAGAAATCTTCACAGGTGAATCCCATCAGAATTTACCCCGACTTTACAAGACCAATATAGGAAAAATCATTTGGTGAGAGTTGAGGCTTTAGCTAGAAGAACCACATAAAATAACTCACTCGCTGCATCTGCATCATGTGACTCACAGCAGAATTGTACTCCACTGAGAGACTCTAGGAGGCTTAGAAAAAGAGGACAGACCTAGCTTTGGAGTGTTCTTCCAATGACTGGTCTTTTAGCCCTTTTTTTCTGAGGAGCCTGTGGGTGAACTGGAACCTCCAACCTTTCTGTCAGCAGTGGAGCATACTCACAATTGGCACCACCTAGGGATTCTTTGGTCATTATATCCCATTAAAAAGTCACACTTAATTCCTCTCAGAATTTAAAAATTATCTTTCAGAAGTCTGAAGGGGGCTGTTTCCGGTGTTTTTGTTTTCCCCTTTGGGAAATAATCATTCGCATAATTGCTACCCACTTACAATCAGGCTGTGATGATTTACCACTTTTCTCTTTTTAAAGACAAGAGATTATAGAAGTAGATATGATTATTAGTACGAATCTTTAGAATAGCATTAAAAAAACTTTTAAAACCTCTTATTCAAAATCACGGCATTTGAATAGTTTTTGAGCTACCAAACGGAATTTATTTAGGCTAGTTTAAAGGCTAATTGATACAATTTCAATTTCAAATTGAAACACTACTTACAATGCATTGTCATTCATCTTAATGGGTGTTAATGTTGAAACATAATTGAGACTACTTGAATAAGAGCATCATTAACCCCATTATTGCTGATCAATGTACGAAGATGTTCTAATAAAAATGGTTGTCCAGTAAGGCTGGATGAATAGTCTAGCATCTCTAATTACGAGAATTTCCCCCAAAGGACAAGAGACAATCAGAATATTTTGGCTTGTAATCTGTGGATGCTGAGACAATAAACCAGGCAACACGTGTTATACCTAGCACGGTGCCTGAAACACAACAAGGACTCAATAAACAATCTCCATTTTCTAAGTCATTATAGTTTTGCAGCTGCTCTTTAAAATCTGTGTTTATTTTCCTTTCCCAAGCCTCTTGGGTATTCCCATTGGATCTGAAACATATATCTAGGTGGAGAACGTGTCTTAGAATATGTACTCATAGTGATAGTGGTTTATTACTGAGCTTTCAGTAATGAACAGCACTCCAAATATTCTTTTTCTTTTTAACACAGAACAGTTAATGCTCTCAGCAACTCCGCGTCTTAGATATTATTATGCTGTTTTATATACAAGAATGAGGTTTAGAAATATTCAAGAAACATCTCCAAATTCCCAGTTATTAGTTGTCACAGCTAAAATTCTAACCAATAGTATAGTCCACGCTCTTCCTGACTAAGTGCCCTGGTCACATGAAAGGATTTCCAGGGAGAGCTACCCTCTGATTGTAACTTCTAGGAAACTGCTCTAAGTGCACAATGGCTTGCCATGGATGTCCAGAAAGTGACAAACTAATTGTGCTGAGTTTTCTCTGTCATACAACCACTACCTTTCTCAGTTCCTGTTGCCTTAACCTCAGAAGTCCAAAGCCCACCATATGCCTTTTTCTCTGACTTGACTATCCCTATTGACACCATATTGCCATCAAAAACATAGTGGATACCACTTCAGTTGCCAACTCTCATGAGGAAAATTTCCGAATTATGAAATTATGAGAAAAGTTTAGACCATACCTTTCCCAGATCATATTTTTTGGAGGTCTCTCATGGAGCAAATACCAGAAAGAGAAGATCCCTGAAACCTTCACTCGTGGGGTAGTTGTATTTTGCTTCAGAGAAGTGGGCAGTGTATGTAAGGCCCACTAATGTTATGTAATCAAGCCTTGGTTCCACTGGCCACTTAGCTAACATTTACTGATAACAGTATATGCCATGGCCCTGGGTTCTGGACACACATTGTAAGATATTAAGAAATTACCTAGAACTCTAGTGTGGGATGCAAATATAAACAATACACTCTCACTGCCATCGAGTCAATATTGACTCACAGTGACCCCCGTGGGTTTCTGAGATCATAACAGTTTACTGGAGTAGAAAGCCCAGTCTTTCTCCCGCAGAGTTGCTGGGGTTCTGAACTGCTGAACATGTGTATTGCAGCCTGATCAATAGCCACTACACCACCAGCGTTCTTTAAACAATACAGCAGAAAATGACAATTGCTATGATAATACCTATTCCATATTGAGTAAAATGTGCTAGTCAGAGTGCTACAAACAGTTACTATTCCATTTTACATGTGGAGAAAATGAGACCAAGCAGTATAAAATCTCCTCTTGACTCATATGGAGTCAAGGTGAAAGGACTGTATGTACACCTTGGTAATTGACTGCAGAGCCCCTGCTTTCTGCCAGTGCACCCTAACACTGCAAGGAAGGGGTGCTTGGGGATGAAGAGACCGTACAACATTGGACTTGGATTGCCAGAGAAAGCTGCACACAGGAGGCAGAATTTGATTTTGACCTTAAAGCTTAAATAAGTTGCCAAACAAGCAGATCTGAGGCTTCAAAGCTAACGAAATGGTATGCCCAAAGCCTGGAGGTGGGGGTTGTCAAGGTCACTGCCTGTTTTGGGAACCACATGCAGTGTTATTCAAGTGAACTTCCAGTGAGGCTAAGAGAAGAGGAAGTGGCAGAGCAAATGCTGGGTCAGGTTAGAGAGGCCTGCGGGTTGTGCAAAGGCTCTGTGTTTGGTCATGTCCATGAGAAGGAGCCCTCTGAGAAGGTGGCCTGGGCGTGGGCAAATAAATATGTGAGTAACTATGGGAACGGCCTATGGCTATGTGTGATGTGTGCAGCAGGTTGGGCCCTGTACAAATGTCATGGCGGTGGCATCTGGTTTACCCTAAATTCATGAGAGGAAGGAATTGGCAGTCTAGGACTGATTCCTTTGAGGCAGAGGGCACATTCTCCAAAGTTGTCGCAGCTTCACCCTTTCTGATATCTGATACAATTTAACTAAGCATTTGCCCTTGCTCTAGGGTTTGCAAGGTAAATTGAAGTTGCTAAATATTCATTTGCAACATAAGCTAGCATGTGTGGAGCGAATGGAATTATTTCCAAGTCCAGAATAGTCAATGTAACATAAAATATCCCTTTGAAGGAACTTTAGGTTCAATCCCTGTACATCAGTCCAGGAGTATCACTCCCTTAGAACATAAGAGTATCATTCCCTTACCCGACTCTTTTAGTTACAGCTTCGACTGTTACAGATTTTACACTCACAATGAATCCTTTTAGCCATCAACACTACAACGGGCTCTTATAATCAGATCATCATCTCCCTCCCCTCTGTCTTTCTCAGGCATATGAAGAAAAGAGGAATCTAGCAAATGAGGAGCTTCCTTATTCCTCACCTCATGTAGTGTAAGCATGCCCATGTAAGTCAGCTGCTTCGTGTCCTCATATCCCTGGACTCCATTTTAGATAACAAATCTCTAAGTTGTTCATCCTTTCCGAACTACTTTTCTGAGGAAACAAGCCCATGCCTTGCTCTGAACAACCACTCTATGTAGACGCTGTTCTACATCCTAGAGCTACGGCAAAAGACAATCTAGGTATGACCTGTGGAACTTACCGGACATTCTTCAGAGTAGTTAGAAATAAATAAATTCAGTAAGAGAAAGAAAGTGCTGTCAAATTACATTAGTCCTTATGATAGCATTTGTTTATCACCTAATTGGAAACTTCCTAGACTTGTCTTGGCTCTTAATACCTACAAGGAGCTATTGACTCTTCTAGGCTTAGAGATAGTTTCCATACATGGCCCACCAGCTAACTTCAGTTGCAAATAAATATCCAGCACTATCACTTCACCATTTTGGTGACTGCCAGAAGCCCAGGGAAGTGGGTTTTCTCCAGTTGCACATTTTTCTGGTAATTTACTTAATAAGTTTTGGCAATAACCTCTACACTGCCTTGTGGCATTTTTCTGAGCAGAAGCATGATTATTTCGGCCCCCTCCCCTCCACATGCTCATTTCTTCCATGCGAGGGAACCCTGTTCGGCCCAGAGGAGTGTCAGCGGAGTCCCATTTCCTTCTACCAGTAATGGGAATGGGAACTAGTTGTGCTGCTGCGGTCCAGGTAGCTGAGAAATCACAGTCTGTTATAATGTACAGCCCCCCCTCTATTATAATGCTGATTTCGAACACAGTATCATTTTGCTTTTCAGGTCATTGTTATTTGATGTCCAGTTGATTTTGGCTCACGGTGACCTTTTGTATGCACAACTTATGTATAGCACAACAACACATTTCCGGTTCCTGTGTCAGCTGCACAAGTGATGCTGTATTTGAGTCAATTGTGGCTATTGTGTAGCGCCTTTCAACCTAAAAGATTCAACTCTCAGCACGAGGAGGAACACTACATAAAATTGACACCTTCATGGATCATAATATTCTCCTGAGATCCATAAGTTTTTCATTGACTAATTTTCCAAAGTAGATCACCAGGCCTTTCTTCCAAGTCTATCTTAGTCTAGAAGCTCTGCTGCAACGTGTCTACTAAAGGTCACTCTTCTGGTACTTGAAATGCCAGAGGCATAACTTCCAGCACCATAACAATATGTGAGCCACCAGAGTATGAAAAACTATCAGACATTGGTTCAGACAATCAGGTAATTTGATAAAAGCAATAGCCAAGTTGCTATGTTGATTAAAGCAGAATTTAGGACCAAGATGGCTAACTTTGGCCTGCTTGAACACTGTGCATTTCCATGGGAGCAGAAGTGAGGAGACCACACCCTGGGAAGAGACTACCACTGTGGAAAGAGGAAGCTGTACCTTGTGCATGTCTGCTCAGGGTGGGGGAAGGTATATGGCAAAGAATATTGGGAAATAAAGTCAGAAAAATATTTGGGATTTAATAATAGGGCTTTTTCATGGAAAAAAAGGATTCTGAACTGTTAAATATGTTAGCATGGGTCTATGAGATGTGACTTTCTTTGCACATATGGAACAATGAATACTACAGTAAACAATGTTTTTCATCTATAGCATCCTCAGTGCTTATAATCCTAAATGACAATGGCGGGTGCCAGTAATTGTGCACAAATGACTTGAGTGAGTAATTGAATGGATTGTAGAATTGACTATTAATAGTAAAAAAAGGAAGCAATATTGATTGTCAAAGTTGACGTTAGTACAATGGAGATGAGTCTGAGTTTGGAGTATGACCAGTGCACCTGGTCTCTCACTTCAGCATAGTCTGAAAGTTAAGAACATGGGCACTGGAGTCAATTGCTTGGAATTTAAATATCAGCTCTCCCACTCATTAATATTAATTTGCCTATATTTGGTTTCCCCTTTTATTACTACAAAAAGAGTTTAATAGTAATCATGTATGTGTGCATATATGTGTGTATAGACATATGGGTTTAAGTGAATCAATATACATGAAATGCTTAGAAAGTTCAATGCATAGTAAGTTCTGTGAAATTATTATTAGTTATAGTAGTAGCTATATTATGGTCATTTATGTAACTTAAAGCTCAATAAAATATGAATAGGAACATATCTTTCAAAATTGGCTGTAAAAAGCATCATTAATAAATGGGATCATGTGAGTAACTGTAGCTGACACCAAATTGCTGTTCAATGCTTAGCACTTGATGTTTTCAGACTGACACTGCTTACTTAAAATTTGTTATTGCCTATCTCTTTATTTCCTTTTTATCCCTTACAATTCAAAAGTAAATACATTCCAGTATATTTAACTACAATACCTTATTTAAGAACTCAACTAATGGAGCAAATGCCAGGAGTGGGTGTTTGTTCAAGAAGGACAGACTGCACTATCCAAGCACAAACAACAATCAAACCAGTTCTTGTCAAGTCTATTTTCATGAGTGGCAACCGCAGGCAGCACAGCTAAACTTTGCAGTGGCATTTTAGAAGCAAATCCTTGGGCCTTTCTTCCAAGGAACCTGAGTGCATTTGAAACACCAGCCTTTTAGTTAGTAGTTGAACACTGCTTATACCCCCAAGGACTTCTACACCTCTGTGAAAACACGCTTACATTCCTGGTCTATGGAATGACTCTCCATCTCACGGGCCTCATCTGTCTCGATCAAGCACCTTACAGTGCATTTACGTTAGACATGTTCTTTCCACCGATGCGCTGATGGACAGAGCAGCATGTGCGGGGGCTTTCTGGTGACCTGCTACAAGGCCTTCCTGGAGCCCCCTTCAGCTCAACATTACCACAGAGGTCAGGACAGCCCCCAGCTTCCTCTCAGGAAGAAGAGGGGAATTTTGATTTGGGACCCTTGGGCAATCCCCTAACTCTTGCCCAAATGGTCACAGGGTGCGCCACGGACCCACCACAGTGAAACCTTCTCTGAGATCTTCTCCTGAGAGGAAACGTGACAGAGGAGAGTTGCTGGATAAACGGAACTTTGGGGTTGGCTTTGTCCAGAAATTTCCTGTCAAGTGTTTCACTTCACATTTAGGAAAAAATTGAGGAACCCTTGGGAATCTAGCTAGGAGGATATTAGAATGCTTGAGATGATGGGGGCATCCATGTCTCAATACCAGGCCTTCTACAGGAGCTAGTGCAGAAGAGACCTGGCTTTCCTCCATGAAGTTATTTTATATTTATTATTTATTTCTCAACTCTCTGATGATGGGAACATGCATTTGGCATTCTTTTTTTTCCTCTCCAAGGTCGTTTTTATAATTTTGAGTAGAAGCACGAACTGCCCCAGAATAACCACGGACCTCCCACACTTCATAGGAGAGGGCTTTCTATTCTTTCTAACCTCTTAGACTCATGACCTTGCATCAGGGCAGGCCACTTTAATCAAATGACATTTTAGTAAGCATATATTAAAACATCATGCATCAGAAATATATATCGTTCGATATATATTGAAACGGAGGTAGATATCTTCTCAATGCGTCTCCATAGGTTTTTATAGAGCAGTTTTTGGAAGACTGGAGAGAAATACAGTGCAGATTCCTCCGTTCATTTCATGGGTCCTTAACCCATATTTAATGCAGACTCTGAGTTTTAGACACAGCAAGGGTGCTCATAATTATTTCAAACAGTTAAAAAAGCTAGTTAATGATGTTCAACATAAGTAATCATGTTAAATAGTAAAATTTAATTTCTTAAAAACTTAAATCCTCATATCTTCTGGAATGCATTGTACTGTAGGATGTCTGAGTAAATTAAATTCTCTCCTGCACACTAAAGCATCAATTTCCTTATGGTAATTATCTGCTAGATTGGATCTGTCAGTAGCAGGGAAGCAAGCCTGACATTATACCCTCTTTACAAAAAATGATTACAAAAAATTAAGACGAATGAGTAAAATTAAGGCCGTGGCTGGTAAGCCGCTATAAAGCTCTCATGGATCACTTTACATAAGATAGCATTGTATCGGGGACTAAGCTTTTAATGACTAGTCCTATAATCAGGTGAAGTCCATTAAGAAACGGCAGAAGTTACCGATCACAGAGATAACAGCAGAAAATGATTTTCCACCAAGTAGAAGCAATTTATTATACATAAAAACGCATTTCTAATGGAAACGTCTGGATGGATGAGGAACTTGGTAAAGTTGACAGGATTTTCGTTCCTGGAAAGTTTGACAAATATAAACGCCCAGGCTCGGCTCATTCTTTTTCTCCGCCTTTTGGGTATCTGGGCGGGGTGGCCTGTGGCTACGCTGAAGTCAGAAGGAAACTGGCTCAGTGAAAGTACGTGAAAGCATCGTGGAATAGCTAAAGCATCGTGGAATAGCTGGGCTTGCTGGGGGAATCAAAGAAGCTAATTTGGACAAAGGCATCCTTCAATTCTGTGAGGACTCTCACTGATTGTAGCGAGGATAACCCAATTGTTAATCTGTTGTTGTTAAACTCAGCCGTGTGTGAAAGTACTTAGGAAATATAATTGGATGGCTCTCTCGGCCAGCACATTAGTTTAATTAACTTTAAGTCTCAAGAAAGAGCAAATCCCAGAGGAATCAGGAAAGCGGCCTGGTCTCAGAGCATGAATTAGTAATGAAAGATGCCAGGTTTGGCATTCAAGCTGCTACCATTAGACATCACAGCCTAGCCTTTCCAGACTTGCTGTACACTACACTTGCCGGCCCCTGGATGATGCCTTTGTTTGTGCTTTTCCTCTTGCCAGGGATATTCATTTCACAGGATTATCTCTTCTTTGCAACTTCAGTCTCCATCCTGCACTTGACTTCTGCATGATTCTGAGCAAGTTATTTCTCTGGGGACCGTGGTGGAATTTCCACCCTTGATGTAGGACACCAGGGTTTGATTGCTGGCCAGTGCACCTCATGTACAACCACCACTGGTCTGTCAGTGGAGATTTGTATAATCCTGTTGTACTAGACAGATTGTGGTGGGGTTTCCAAACTAAAGCAGATTATAAGAAAAATCCGGAGATCCCTAAATCAGCCAATGAAAATCCCATTGATCACAAAGGTCTGCTTTGTAACTGATCTTGGGGTGGTGCAGACCGAGCTCTCATTGTGCTGTGCAGAGGGTCTCCGTGAATCCGAGGCTGCTAATAGGCACATATTATCTAATACCCAGTTGTGTGCACTAATCTGTAGTGCACAATTTCACTTGAGCCCGAAGAGATAGTGAAAATTGTAAAAAAATATTCACTATGGATTAGCAAATCAACACAGATCAACCTGTACTTACCTTGCTTATATACACTCTGAGCCAGTTAGGGAGTGGACACTTGAGAAGAGGCTTTGATTCAGTGGGGAGGTGTGAGAGAGATTGGAGAGAGACAAAGGCCAGCCATATCCAGAAGCCAAACCTTTGCGGTCATTACAATTTTATTGAATTGTTCACTTCAGATTAGTAATTAAGCACAGGTAAGCCTTTGCTTGCCTGATTATCGTGTAGTCCAACACTGGTAGCTAACAACAGCACCACTTCCCTTCTTGGGGCCTCGGTTTCCTGATCTGTAAAATGGGATTCTAATGTATCTAATATGTCAGCATGAAGAGAGGCAAATGTATTGCCTTGTTCAGCATGTTGCGGGCATACATTGACTACACGACTATATCTTTAAGTAAACAAACGGGTGGGCACCTGGTTTTGTTTTGTTTTGTTTTGTTTTGAGTTGCATGTGTATCCACCTTGTCCTTTTTTTCCCTGGGAGTTCTATGATGGGAAGGAGTGTGTGTGACTCTTCATTGTGTTTGGATTATTTAATATAAATTCCACTCCATTGACATTTGGGTGAATGAAAACTGTGAACACTTGAAATTCTCATCCTGAGGGAAAAGCAGGGCATTGGCGTCTCGGTCGGAACCTCAGTTTGCCTTCACTCGGGCGCCTCCTTTAGTCTATGGCACTAACTACAAGACATGGGGGACTTGCTGTGAGAATAGAAGCCATTATCTTCATTCCGAGTCTTTCCTGTTTTATAGGATCCCTTTGAGTCTCTAAGTTTATGTTTGTTTATCCATTCCTCCACTGATGAGTTTTTTCGATTTTTTTTAAAGGTTGCTTAATTAGCTATTTGCTATTTAAGGTTGTATACACAGTGGTTGCATCATTTTACAACCCCCACAGCAATGAGGAGGGCTTCAGTCTCTCCACAATCTTGCTTGCATTTGTTGTTTTCTGTTTTTCACACTGTTAATAGTATGGTGAGGTGATAGCTCATTGTTATTTTGATTTGGAGCTCTCTATTCACTAAAGAAGGAGCCCTGATGGTTTCCTTACAGGTGAGCAGTTCCAGCCCACCAGCCACTTCAAGAGAGAAAGGTGAGCCTTTCTGCTCCGGTAAAGATTTACAGCCTCAGAAACTCTATACAGGCTTGCTATGATTCGGGATTGCTGTGCGTCAGAATCCACTTGATCGCAGAGAGACAGGAAATGGAAAAAGACTGTGAGCATTTCTTCATGTTTGTTGACTGTCTGACTGTTTTCTTTAGTGAAATGTCTATTCATGATTTCTGGCCATTTAAAAATTTGATTGTCTTTTTATTGATCTAGGGTTGACGTTTCTGTAATTTTAGCAATTAGTCTCTTGTCCAACATGTCATCACCAATATATTTTTCCTTGGTCCATCATTCTCTTTTTATTCTTTTGGTGAACTCTTTTGATACCTAATTTTTAGAAAGCCACAGTCATCCAGTTTGTCTTCTGTTGTTGAGTGTATTCAGTTCTGTTTATCATGTACTTATGCCTCTCAATTTGTCCCTATTTTTCCATAGATGATTTTTTATAGTTTTATGTTTCACATTTAGATTTTTGATTCATCTTTATTTTTGTATCTGGTTTGAGATATGAGTCCTGTTTAATTTTTCTGAAAATCCAGTGCTAGATATCCAATTTTTCCAACAACATTTTAAAAATAGACTCTTCCCCTATAATGAGTTTTGTCCCTTTGTCAAAGACCAGCTGGCTGTCCATAAAATCCAAACTCACTGTGATAGCGTTCATTAGTCATATATTGGCTTTCTAGTTGGGTTATTAACCTTATGGTTAGAACAAGAGAAAGATGAGGCTTTCTACTCCTTTACATAGTTATTGTCTTGGGGTCATTAGGAGTCAGTTGTCCATGAGTGGATAAATTTACATCTGGGTTATTGATTATATTCCATTGGTCTATGTTTCTATTGCACCAGCCTCACACTATTTTAACTTTGGGGTGGTGTAGTAGGTTTTAAGATTGGGAAGTGTGAAGCATCTCACTTTGTACTTCTTCTCTAATGGTTCATTGAGATTCCTTTCCTTTCATAGCAAGTTGATTAGATTTTTTAGTTTTTAAAAAAGACGTTGGAATCTGAACAGAAATTGCAGTTTATTTGTAGACTTCTTTCTGTAGTGTCGACATGGTAAGTGTTCATAGTCATAACCATAGCATGGTCTTCCATTTATATGTGGTTATTTTGGCTTCTTGTAGTAGTGTTTTGTAGCTTTCTTTTATAGATCTTTGTTTCTGTGCTTTGTCTGTAATTATTTCAATATTAGGATGACTACTGTAAATCATATTGAATTCCTGATTTCTTTTGCAGAGTTCTCATTTTCAGTTTCAAGAAATCCAATTGAGTTTTGTATATCTATCTTCTACCCTGCCATTTTGCTATTTCAATTAGTTCCTATAATATTCTTTCTAGTCTTTGAAATTTCCTAAGTACAAGATCACATCATCTTCAAATAGAGATAGTATTACTTCTTTCCCAATGTAAATACCTATTACTTCCCTTTCTTGCTTTATAGCTTTCAGCGAAGAAGTTCAGAACAATATTGAATAGAAACGGTGATAAAGGATATCCTTGTCTGGTACCCAATTGCAAGGGGAAGGCTTTCAGCTTCCTTCTGTTAAGACTAATGCTAGCCATTGGTTTTGTATGTGTGTTCTTTAGTTCATTGAGGGATTCATCTTCCATTCCATTTTTGTTGAGCATTTCATTTTGCAGCTCATGCTCCCATTGTTATGACCCCTGTCAGAGTGGCTACGCCTCCCCCCAGCAATTTACCACATATACTCATGTATATGCCATGTTTTCAGCACATTTTTATGCAGAAAAAGGCCCCCGCGGCTTATACTCGAGTGAAGGTCCCACTTACGTTCTCTGGTGCAGTACAGGTGTTCTCTGGTCTCTCTCTCTCACCTTCGGGCACCTGCAGCCTCATGGGTGGTCCAATGACTGTTGATATCACCGCTCTTCTTTTCTCCTGCACACTGGCAGCCTCTGTGTTTCCCTGCTGTACTGGGCAAGAACCTGCCCGCTTCTGTGTGCTGGTACCTGGGGTGCACTGCATCCTTGTCAGATGAATATCAAATGTGGCCGCACTTCTTCTCCCACTCTTCTCCAGGGCTGTGACCAATGATGTAGCCTTTACAGTCTTATCCATGCTTGGTCATGTCCCCTTGCTCTGACCAAGCATTGCTGAAGACAGGTACCAGTATATCTCCGGTCGTGGATACACAGTACTTTTATTTACAGTACTTACTCTGCTATAATTTATATTTAATTTTCGTATTAACCCCTATCTGGACCCAGTGTTGACTAAGCTTGCATAGAGCATGTGTTAGGGTTCATAATATACACATTGTGTTGTGTACGCACTGTGTTACTGCATATGCAGCGTTACCGCATATGTAGGGGAAGTGCTAATACAAAACATGTAGTAGCACAGTGCATACAAATGCAGCGTGTATATTATGAGCCCTAACACAGGCTGCTCTATGCAAACAGTCATGACATCACATTCTGGAATATCATCAGCCTGCGCTAGGCCTCAAACTATACAAGCTGCCTTGTGTACATGTGGTAAGGCAGCATGTATAGTACAGCATGTATAGTATGAGCCCTAACATAGGCTGCTCTACGCAAACATAGTCATGTCATCACGTTCTGGAATATTATCATACCAAACTTTCCAAACGCTGAGTTACTGTCAGGTCCCTTGGTGATCCAGCATGTTTTTGGTGTCGTGGTATCTTTTGAGTGCGATTCTTTTGGGGGGTATCTGTTTTCCGTGGTGAAGTCTATCTGTCTTACTGCATTCTATTGCCAATTGATTTTATTTGTTTATATGTATACCAGTAGTTGCTTGGACACCACAGTTTTTACTGTAAATTGACCGCTTTTAAGAACTATAACTAGGGCTTATTTTTGGAGTGGGGCTTATGGTATATTTTGAGAATTCAATCACTATGGTGCAGCATTCTTTTTCAAAATCTTTTTTTTTTTTTGTATCATGTTAGAAATGGAACCCAATACTTCTAATCCAGACCAAAACAAAAGCGCAGGTCATACGAAGTTGGTTTCAAACTTAAGGTTGTGTAAAGAGCAGAAGAAAGCAATAACAGTATTGTAAGTAATTTCGTGTTGATGAAAAACAAGTGAGGGAGTGGCAGAAAATGAAAGTTGACTTGGAAAAGATTCCAAAGGCAAAAAAAGCTCAACGTGGTTAACGATTTCATATGGTCCTCTAGAGACTGAATTGCATAAATGGGTTATGGAGTGTCATCAAAATGGTTACTGTGTAACATGCATGAGAATTCACTTACATGCCCTTCAAATGGCTAAAGACGACAAATCAAAAGCATCAGGCATTGAAAATATTGTTGCATCAGCAGGATGGTGTACCCGCTTCATGAATAGGTTTTCCCTATTTTGGGGGCAAAGAACAAAGATTTCACAGAGGTTGTCAAAAGACCTTGATGAAAAAGTGATGTTATTTCATTCATTCATCATAAAACAAAGAAGGATCCATAATTATGACCTTGGATATATTGGGAATATGGATGAAACACCTATGATCTTCGATCTTCCAAGCAACAGAACTGGGGAAATTTGAGGAGACAAAATTATTTTACTCAGAAGCACAGGAAATGAAAAAAAAAAATTCATAGTCATTCTGTCATGTTTGGTTAATGGAACTAAGCTGCGGCCTGTCATTATTTTAAAAATAAAGACCTTGCCTAAAAAGGTCAAATTACCACCATGAATTACAGTGCAAGCACATATTAAAGGCTGGATGGATGAAACGGAACCAAAAAATGGCTGGAAGACATCTGGAACATCAGTGACTTGTAGGATGACCAGGAGCAGCCTTAAAGAAAAAAACACATCAAAGATGCAGCCTGAGCATTCCACGGGGATCAAATATTTGCCACAGAGAAGTATGATCCAGTCTAGGGAGCTAGAAGTCTGTTACTACTGTCTTGCACATTGAAGTTTCACAACGAAGGATTTCAACTTTTGACTGGTTTGTGAACCAAATCCATTCACCTAACTCGAAACAGGATGGCGACGGAGTGACACATACCAGAGGGACTCTGCAGAAATCAGCACAGGAGAGTTGCTTAGAGGGAAATTCAATGCTGCTGGAACACAGGAGGAGCAGCATAAAGATAAGTAGGCACAGACCCACGGGGTTTTGAGGGGCTGGGGGCTTTTGGCTTACCTCAGTGGAGGCCGACTTGGGCTTGACCTTGGCCCCGCCACTGTCTCTGCCAGAGCCGTGACCATTTGGAGCCCGTAGGGGTATTGGTCTCAGCACATCCACAGTTTGCCACCGCCTGCCTTAGGGCAGGAATGGACCCTTGCAGCTCCATGGGCAGGGATCAGGGTTCAGCTACATTGGTTTTTTTTCTACTCTTTAAAATTGTTTTTTATTTGAAACATTATTTGTTCAATGATTTCTTTTTTTTTTTTTT
>NW_022103904.1:15769246-15780918 GCF_000313985.2 Echinops telfairi
TTGTCTTCAGCGGTTGTGTCGGGAAGGTGAGCATCATAGAATGCCAATTTACTAGAAGAAAGTATTCTTGTGTTGAGGGAGTACTTGAGTGGAGGTCCAATGTCCTTCTGCTACCTTAATACTAAACCTATAAATGTAGGCTCATAGCACTTGATCTTTATATAAAACTTTTTTTTTCTTCTCATGCAGGGGAAAGGCCGGACGCAGTCCCCCACTGCCACAAATTATGCAGCCGAGTTTCCCACATTTGGGGAAATCGCAGGGACCAGTACACCTGGAGTGAAATGGATGAGCCTCGCCCTGGGAAAAGTACCTTTGTGTTCATGGTATCTCCCCTGCCAGGTAAGTATATAAAACTCTCTTATACATGAGTTTCTATGGACTTGTTTCTCTCTAAAGTACCCAGACTAACACAGTTCCCCTTCTGATCAAGGACCCCCCTCTCCATTTAAACACTGGCACCCTGAATGTACTGCCTAATCCTTTGCAGTCTCCTTGCCACTGTTCACTTTACTTGAATGCTTCCCATTTAGATAGGAACATTGCCCTTTACCTACAATTTCCATAGAGCCAGGAGAGAGGAGCTGGTGACTTGGCTGGAGGAAATTTCCAAGTGACACTGTCCTCACAATGAGGATTGGGGGAGACTCTCATTAACCATGTTACCACCTCCCATCAGCATGGTAAAAGTGTGACATAGGGATGGTATCATTTCTGAGGAGTCCTAATATGGGCTGACTGTGCCCCGCAATTCCCAGACTCTAGGGGAGAACTGAAATTGCAATGGATCAATGCAAGTTCTAGACCCATGACTAGGTGTGGGACCATGAAATTGAAAAAAGTAAGAACACATGAAAACAAATGAAGTGGCTGTGTGCGGACGACTGCAAGGTGAACACCACCCAAGGAGCTGTGTCCAGGAGGCTCATTTACATGAAGGTCTGTTTCCAGGAAAATGCTGAAGGAAGATGTTGGGTATCTGAGGTCTGTATGACAGGGTGCAACAAGATTTCATGAAACTCTGTACTGTCTTTACTAGTCATGATGCCAGGTTTCTGATGTTCATTCTTGAGGATCTATTTGGGTAGCATGTGGGATGATGCTGATTGAACATTCTTGGGCTACTCATTCTTGCGTGCGCAACCCTCACCTCCTACTCTTGTCCCCATCTCTCCTATTCCACTAAATTCTTCAGCACAGAGAACTGTAACCTCAAAACACAGCTTATTTTGTAGGAGTATTAATTGTGACAGGTTCTGTACTGGATAATTACTATTTTGTATTATACTAGTATTATAATACATTTACAATAAAATTATAATATACATTATTGGCTAGTACAATATTAGTGGAGCTTTTAAAACTCTGACCTACACTCTAGAGACTTGCTGAGAATGTGTCGCCTAGAGATGAAGGCTAATGAAGCCTGTGGAACTGTGATCTAATCAACAGTGTGTGTGCAAGTCCCTCCTCGACGGCTCTGACTGGATTGATAATTACATGACCAGAAGTAGGACATGACCTATTGAAGTAATTCTTGATAATGTTTACCTGCAAACCCAACAAGTACCTAAAATATCTCATACAGTCATTGTAGGTACTTTTTGGTAGGCTGCATGGTTGGTAAGGTTCTAGTTATCCACAATTTCCTATGTATGAGAGATGACAAAGAAGAGACATTTTTGGAAATCCATACCTTCAATGGACAAAGGGGGCACATGAGGGCCAGCGAGGTCACAGCATGTCCTTGAGGTCATGCATCTGCCAAAGGCAGAACCGGAGCCGAGTTTTCCGCTCATTAAATTCGACCATTATTCAAATGTCATTTCTATTCTTACAATAGTTTCTATAGGATAATTGGTATTTTCTCTTAAATGTTTGTCTATCATAGCAAATGTTTTGCCTAAATAATTATTGGATATTTACTTAATATACTTATTTAAATGATTTTTAAATGGATTGTTATAAGAGCTGTAAGAGTCCCCCAAATGACTTATATATACATAAAAACGTTGATAGGATGACAGCTTGCACAAAGTCCTTAATTGTTCTTTAAGATAAATTCTAGCAGAAACACACAATTGTTCTTTGAATTGAGTTCAGGAATAATCTGTGATCTTAGGAATAGATCTTGACTGCATGATGAAATCAATGGAACAGGTTCTAGCCAATGAATGAATGGGACTCCTTCCTTTGGATTAAGGTAACAGAAATTTGAATTCGTATTGAAAGGATATGAGAAGATTCAGTGACACATTGTCTCTCCTGAACCAACCAATGACCTGGATCAGGTAAAACAACACCCATGACAGTAGACTATTTTTTAGTGGAATGATAAGCAGTTCAGTGTCCACTCTCAGTGGATAACATCCAATGCCAAAAGCATTTCATTTTGATCAGCTTCCTCTTTCATTCGATCAGCTCTCTCAGGTTAGACTTAGTGAGGGAAATTCCAGGACTCTATGCTGCTGCTGTGCTTCTAACATAAACTTTACCAAGTCCACTGGCTTGAAGTTTTACAATCAGGCTACACTGACTCTCTGTAAGCTTATGGTCAATCTCTTCTTTGTCTTACATCTTTGTGAATATCTTCAGTGCACAATTTGTTAAATCACTTTTTATTTGTTACCACTTCTATGCCAAATATTTTCCAATGCCTGCATATGTGACAGTGGCAGTTTTCTGTGTCCTAAGAGTTATATCAGGACACAGAATACATTGTACTGTTTCTTATAACAGGCAATTAACAAACACCCTAAAGTAGTAGATAATTGAAGTGAATTAATTTTTATTTATCCTCAACATCTAGAAATCATATTAGATAAGATAGTAGTGGTGTGAATGGATACTGGTTTATATATTTCATATATCAGCGGTTCTCAACCTGTGTGTCACGACCCCTTTGGAGATAGAACAACTCTTTCACAGGGGTCACCCGATTCATAACAGTAGCAAAATTATAGTCATGAAGTAGTAACAAAAATAATTTTGTGGTTGGGGGTCACCACAACATGAGGAACTGTATTAAAGGGTTGCGGCCTTAGGAAAGTTGAGAACCACTGTCATATATGGATGAACGTCTTCCAACATTGACTGAGTATATTCTAGGTAATGTTCCTCTCCTTGTAGGACAGAGTGTCCAGATCAACTCTAGAGGACAATGGGCACATAGAAGAACAATTATGGGGCAATTATACACACATCATACACATACACATAATGTGATAAAAGGATAAGCTAAACATAATTATTTCTGAGGGAGTTAGAAGTGCTTCCTAAAGGATCTTTTGGAACTTTAAGTTTAGGATGAGGTTATTGGTGAGGGATGTTGAGATTAGGGTCTGGAAATAGCTGTAGAGAGAAAAATGGCAGCTTGTGTTTATAGCAACAAGGATTCAGAACGGAAGGTGATGAGCATGAAAAGAAAGCTTGTGGCCATGTTGTGCAACACCTTGTATGCCTTGCTAAAAGCCTTGAGATGGGTGAGGAAAATATGAGAGTCATTGAAGAATTTTTAACAAGTTTTAAATGAACAAAATAAATCCTATAGCAATCTTGAAGAAGACAGATTTGAATGAGGCAGAATGAGAGAGCGACAAACCAAATGTAAGCCTATTACAAAATATAAAGCTAAAATGATGAGTTTAAAGGTACAAACTAGAGGAATGTGAAATATAGGGTCAGAAAGAAAATGATCAGTATAAAGATGAGGCGATATATTCAGCAGAACTGACTGATTCACTCCGTAAAATAGAGAAGAGGGTTCAGACGCTCACAGGATTGCTGGATTGCTCTCATACAGCATCTGGTCTGGTGATTCAGTGCATGATGGGACCAACAACTGAAAGTAAAAATACAAAGAAAGAAGCAGTTTGGATACGAGGGACAAGAAGAATGCAGTTGTGACCATGTAGAGTTGAACTATCTGAATACTAGCCAACTTTCAATTTCCATGATGAAAGCCAGAGCAGGCTATCTAGGATGGGCCCCTCGGTAGATTTGCTGGTCATTGGCAAATAGCAGGACATTGAAGTCATAGTAGTAAGGAAATTTGAACCTGAGCATTATTTCCCTGAATTTAGCCTCTCTCCTTAAAACTACTCTGATTAAAAGTAGACCTAAAACACTCTTCATTCATATACTTTCATTTTATTCTTATTAAAGCATCCAAAGACCTTTTAGAGTTTTGAACAAGTTCTTTTCCCAGCTGATATTCAGTACACTTATCTATCCTTGTCTTTGAAGCATAGAATTCTCACCCAGGATTATCATCCATAGCTATTTCTTTTGGTCTATTGTGTCTTTCTTGTGGAGGGTCTGTTTCCTGTGTCTACTTATTCTGCCACTTTGCAGAAAGTCAATATATAAAGTTATCTCTCATAAAAAGCATACTATTTGTGTCAATATTGAACGACAGCATTATTGTTTAATGTTTAAATATTAGCCTTTTAATTAATTGTTTATATATTATAAATAATTCTATATTAATAAATAATTTTATTGGGGGATCTTACAAGTCTTAAAGCAATCCATATATCAATTGTATCAAACACATGTGCCCATAAATAATTCTTTACACTACAGTAAATTAATATTTAGGTCTTTTCTATTTTCATTTCTAATATGCTAAATATAAACATATGACCCCTATGAACTAAAACTCTTTGCAAACATTAATTTTAAAATATAAAGAGATCTAAGACCAAACACTTGAAATGCACCATTCTGCCCTATTGAGAAAGGCTTTAGCATCTATCCAACCAAGTCATGTGGGTTCTTCCCTAGCTTCAGTCTCTTCTGCTACCTAGGAGATTCTTTTCCCTTGAGAGACATCATTATTTCTCTGAGGCAGTTAGAAAAGCCCCTTTCTTGAATTACTAGGCAACTCCAATGTCACTGACCTGGGGAGCCCTTTCTCTTCCTCCATAGGAAAGAATCTCTACTTCTCATGCTTCTTAGCTCACCTTCACCCCCGGGTCTTGCCTTGGCTTGTGTGTTTTATCTCAACTGACACACTTCATATCTCCTAGAAAACATGGATTCACTGGGTTAAGTTCCCCCAGACATAGACTAAAGGGGTCATTGGACAAGTCTGCCTTGTTGCAGTCAGATTAGTGCCTGTAGATGAGAAGTAAAAGAGAGTTGATGAGAAAGGAAAGGGGGTGGATTTTCAGTTCATACTGAATCATTTAACCACCCCCATGAGCTGATGTTTACTCTAGAAGGCAGACTAGAAGGTGAATGTGTTTTCCAAGTGGAGCACACACCTAAAATAAGACTGTACTCTTGGAGGAAAATAAGACTTTCATTCAGGTACAATCTAAATGATAGACTATTTTCAAAGAAATAATTTCTCCACTTCATATTTCAAAAATATTTATAATGAATAGTATTTGGTTAAATATAGTGCAAAATAATTTGTAATCAGATATAATCTGAGACACCCCCCAAAAAAAGACAGAAAGAAAGACAGACAGAAAGAAAGGGACTCATTGCCATCAAGTCAATTCTGACTCATCGAGACCCTACAGGGCAGGGTAGAAGTGGCCCTGTGGGTTTCTGAGACCATAGAAAGCTTCATGTTTCTCCTGTGGAGTAGCTATTGATTTCGAACTTCTGGCCTTGAGGTTAGCAGCTCAAAGTGTAAGCACTATGCTGTCAGGGCTTCCTTCAACTGAGACTAGTAAGAGGCCAAAGATCTTATAAACACCAAAGGTTTTGAGTAAGTGGCACCTCATATGGATTCCATGTACCCTTGGGCCAATTTGGACAGCCTTGTTGAATTTTAGTTTCTGCATTTGTAGCTGGTAGGAAATGTTGACTTTTACATGGGCTGGATGAGTGGGTTACAGGGTAGAACTTGGTGAAGCAGATCATTCCTTGCCATGGGAATGGAATCACAGTTCTCAATTCTCAGAGTTTAGAAATATTTTTTTAAAGCATGTAAATTGAACATCAGGAGGAAACTTTGTTCAAGAGTGAGTCAATATCCTTGTTCCACATTAATTGTCAGGACTGCAGGGAAGTCCTTTTGTATTTTGGAAATCCTGGGTACCTTCTAGACACAGAATGCTTTCTCCCATATGTGCCCTGCTCAGTACCTCCTCTTAGGCTGTTTTCCCCATCCCTCAGGCCCTCCCCTTTTCTCAATCAGGAAATGAGCATGAGAAATCCACTCAAGGTATTATATCTCATAGAAAATATTGCCTGTCTGCAGGGTCTGTGAGAAAGGAAGAGGCATTTTCTCCATGACTTATGAGAGCTGAGCTTTCTGAAAAACCACACCCCTTTCACTAGCTTGAGACTTCAGACACATTGAAGAAAAATATAAATAATTCAAGAGAATTATGATCAAACCACAATCCTCTCTCCACCAACGTAACAACATCACTCCCCCTGTGTCTTTGCACACTTCACCTTTTAAACATGTTTCCTGTGTGAAAATCTTAGCCTTGACTCTGGTGCCTAGGCCCTTGGGAGATGTCCCTGGGTAGCTCAGCATGAACAAGGCAATTTCTCTTGTCATTAGGTCTCCAGACCTTGCAGATCTAAAATGTCACTTAGCTTACTGGTTCTTCAAGTTTTTTCAGCAAAGAACTGACTTTAATACACAACTGATCAGAAGAACCACACTTAAAGCAATATCCAGACTTTGATTGATAACTTCAAACCCCTACCATGTCAGGACTGAGAGGACACAATCAGTTCAATTGCCACAAAATTGACTCTGATTTGTGGTTGACTCTATGTGTACCAGACTACCAGATTCGAACTGGACTAACATAGGGTTTTCAATAATTTCTCAGAAGTAGATCATCAAGTCTTTCTTTCAAGATACATCTGAGTGGACTCAAATCCACAACTTTTCAGTGAGCAGCCTAACGCCCGAATTGTTTGCATCACCCAAACTTATGCTAGAGAACTTTATATGCATAAGGTCCTCAGGAATATAGAGGGGTGGATCACTGACCTCCTGTGGATCACTGATCACCTTTAGGATTACTTCCTCCAGCACTCACTATCCCAAATTACATTCGCTTTTGACCTTTGGCTGTCATGGGCTCACTCATTAAAGGAGCTTGGTCTTTTCCCTTGATTTCTTCTGTGGGCCTGAATTACCCCATGCCCCCTCCTCCAACCCTGTCCCCTCAGCATGTGGGTGCTACTTACCCATTCACTGACATTCTCAAAGTGTCTTTCAAAGTCCAGCAGATTTTACTCTCCCTTTATATAATTCAATTATTTATCTATAAGAGTTTCTCAATACAAGTTCTTTTCTTTTCAACTGGCAAATGCATGATTAAGTAATTTTTTGGGAGATACAGGCCACTGGTTTTCTGCAATTTGCATCACCACACTTTAACTTAGGTTGAAAGCTGAGATGTTTGGTCCTCGTGTCTTAGAAGCATATTAATATTTCTGTGACCTTTAATAGATGGCAGTTGAGACATATTCTTTTAAAGAGCAAAACCAAGGAAACCAATAATCTAAAAATGCATATTTGTGACCCTTGTTCAATAAGAAAATTAGGATAAGTCTTTTCCCAAAGGATAATGTCAAGATGGCTTGTAAAGTTGAAGTAGAAGGAAGATACATCCACTAATTTCAAAGTTTTTGTGTAGCTGAATTCATCTTTCCATATGTTTCAGTGCTTACAAATCTTAACTTCCATCTTAGAATTTATGTAGTTTACTTGAGGTTTTAGATGCTTGCACATTTAGTTGGTATTTAAATGACAAAATAGGAAGACAAAAGCTTTGGGGTGTTCAAAGTTCATTAGTGCCACCTTTAACCTAGAAGCAGGGAACACTAAGCACCTTTGCTTACCTCTCAGGCTCAAGACCCTGTCAGCGTTGGCTACACAGCCAGTACTTGCTACAATCAAACTTGAAGGTAGGACCTTGATTTGATTTTGTGTCTGTGCAGTCCATTCCTGGTGAGTCTACTTGGTTTAGGGGCCTGACCAACAGTGTCTCTCCTTGCACGTGGAGCTCTCACTGCAGAGCGGAGCTCAGCAAAAGACGGACATAACCTCCTGAACGGCCTCCGTCTGAACTGCAGGTGACATCAGTTTGAGTCAATGTGACCCCAGGGAGTGACTAGAGTTTCTTGAGAAAAAAGTCTGGTTCCTCTCCAATTGCATATAGAATAGCTATTATTATTATAGGCTACTTAGGCTAGCTTTAATTTTTGAACTAGGTATCTTTGTTGCTTTCATTGCTTGTAAATATATCCCAGTAAAGGGCTCATTGGACAACCATTTTTAAACTATATAACTTTGCAGTTAATCTACCAGGGAGAGTTTTTGTTGCATGTGCCCTCTTAAGTAAATAATTAGAGGCAAGTGTCCTAAGCCAATAAAGGTTGGGGACTATTTTTCCCAACAAAAGGAAGCCTGCTGGTGTGATTAGGTAAGGATTGGCCTGCTAACCACAAGGGCAGTGGCTCCAACCATCAGCTGCTCAGCTGGACAAAGATGAGGCTCCTGTGGAGATTTACAAAGCCTCCCCATACAGGGTAACTAGAAGTCATACAGGGTAACTTGAGGGCACTGAGGTGGTTTTAAAAAACAATTATGTAACATATTGAGTTTTAGAATCAATGATCTGAAACCTTTCTTTTTTTGGTAAATAGATATATGAGGGTGTCAAAAAGTTTGTGAGAAAACGGAATAGAAAAACAATGAAATAATTCCACAAACTTTTTGAAGTCCCCCTTTTTATGAAACAAAAGTACATTTAAATATTTTCTAAATCATTTTATTGGGAGCTCATACAACTTTTATCACAATCCATACATCCATCCATTGTGTCACACACATTTGTACATTTGTTGCCATCATCATTCTCAAAACATTTGCTTTCCATTTGAGCCCTTGATATCAGCTCATTACCCCCCTCCCTCATGAATAATTTATAAATTATTATTTTGTCATATCTTACACTGTCCGACGCACCCCCACCACCACCTTTCTGCTGTCCATCCCCCATGGAGGAGGTTATATGTAGATCCTTGTAATCGGTTCCCCCTTTCTACCTCACCTTCCTCCACCCTCCTGGTATCACCACTCTCACCACTGGACATGTGCATAAAGTGACATTAGCTTCATTAGTTGTACAACCATTACCAAAATGCAGGCCCAAATTTTTCCATCACTTTTAAGAGAAGATTAGGGTCCATTAACCAATGATTCTTCCTTTCCCTTTTCTTTCCATCACCATGGTTGCCAGCAATAAACTTTGACCTCTGTAAACTTTCCTATTCTAGATATTTCATATAATATCCTTTGTTTTGTGGCTGATAGTGTTTTCCATGTTCATTCATATGATAGCATGTAACAGGGCTTCACTTATCTCTACGATGGAGTAAGGCTCTATTGCGTGGTTGCATCAAATTTTAAAAATCATTGATGGCATTTGGATTGTCTTCATTATTTAGCTAGTATGAATAGTTTTTTATTAACAAACATTGATGGTCAAATACTTGTTAGAATTCCTTGGCTCACCATTTTTCCTTATCCTCCCCCGTCATGCCCCTAGGTAATTATCAATCCAATTACTGTTTCTAAACCTCTACCTATCCTGGGTTTCATATAGAGAAAATCATACAAAATACAAACAGGAAGAAAACAAACAAAAAACAATGACTAGACAGAAAAAAATCTCAATCACAACGAAAACATGAAATATAACTTTAAAGGGAGTCAAAAAGGAGATCAAATGATAAGGTTTTACATTTTAATCTAACTAGATCTGCTATAATTGACTTCACAATGCTATCCGTCTGATAGCAAGCTATTCACATCCCTTGGCTATGGTCAGAGGAGATTTGCCAAAGGCTTTATCCATGCGAGGACCTATACAAATGGATTTGGGGCTTCCACTGTCACCCATAGACTGCTGCAAACAGGGTGTTCACAATTTAAACTCTGATAATGTTCCCTCCTTCAGATTTGGATTTTCTTATTGGTAATCCTTGGATCACACAGATTGGTGTGCTTCTTCCTTGTGGACTTGACTTCTTAGAGGGCTGCTTGATTAAAGGCAAACCTTTAAGAACCCAGACTCTGTTCTAATAGCCAGGCGCTATCTGGTTTCTTCACCATACTTTGCTAAAGCACCCATATCTTCAGTGATCTCTTCATGAGGGTGAGCACTGAGCAGGGACATGTCATAAGGACTAATGGTTGTTTGACTGAGGTTAGAATTAAGTGCAATCCCAAAAGCCATTTATGTATTTGTGGTTTATATATATCTCTGGTTCACTTTAATATCATTTAATGATATAGAACATTATAAATCATCCCCGGGGGGGGGGGGCATAAGACAATTCTATTGATGCATCACTAGTGTGTGTCCGTTTGTAGTACTCTAGTGAGTTGTGTGCTGCTGTGATGGTTCTGGGAGATACATCACTGGTATTTCAGATGCCAGCAGGAACACCCCAAGTGAACAGATTTCAGTGGCCTTCCAGACTAAGGACAGACTCTGGGGTAGGAATTGGCTGTCCACTTTAGGGGAAACAGCCACTGCGAGCCTTATGCATAGATTTAAAACAATTCTACTGAGGGTGTCATTAGGTTAGCCAATGGTATAGAATTTAAAGCACCATTGAGAAAAGGAAACTTTATATGTAGAGGCCAGCTTTAGACTGCAATACATGAGTTGTTAACTTGTACAGATTAAACTCTTAAGTGACTGGACCCAACACCAAGATATGGGGGTTGGTGACAGGGCAAAACTTTCAATAACATTTATTCACAAAGACAGCACCATGCTGGATGGCTTTCTTGTTGATGGCAGTGATGTGCTCTCTGTTACCACATCTGAGAGGGGTTTCATATTCAGAGAAATGGCAAAACTAACCAATCACCAAGTAAGAGTCCTCCACACTTCAATGGCATGAAACACTCAATCATTTGGTGGGAGTTACAGAGAAAGGGAGAGAAGATAGAAGCCATATTTAAGTAATTTCACTTCATCACAATAGGGCATTATATGTGTATATATATATATATATACACATACATACATACATATATATATATTCAGCATATTTTATTTCCAGAATAAAATGCTCAATATACTACATGAAAGATGTAATTATGTACTTGTATGAGTTGGGAGATTATGAATGTTGACATTCTTTGTAAATTCCTTAACACAATCATTGATTAATGACTGTTGACCGTCTATTTATCAATTGTCTTGGATATTGAGGGCTGTCCCCATCGCATGTGGGTCGTAATAATCTCTTGGGCCATTGTGGCCCCAGTACAGTTGAGAGATGAATCAATCTGCATCAGCAAAGCATACCTGCCTTCTGGTGTTATCTCATGTAATGAGATTTTTGGTATTACTAAGGTTATAATTATTTTATAATTATAATCATAGCATTAACTATTACATTTTGGTGGTTGTTGTTAGGTGCCATTAACTATTTCACTCATAGGGAGGTATAGCACAGAGCAGTAAAGCAGCTTGCCTAGAGAATGTGCGACCCAGAATTTGGACCCAATTTGGACTGATTCTAAAACTTGGGCTTGTAACTTGAATGCTGCCTTGCTTTCTGGAGATCTACATAACAGGGGGCTATAAACATCAACAATAACAAAAACTGCTATTGAAGTATCTACTTTTACAAAACAATCAGTCCTTAATGTCTATTTTTTT
>NW_022103904.1:15784474-15805602 GCF_000313985.2 Echinops telfairi
GATACGTAGCTCTGATATGTAGCGATGCAGACAGAAGCGTGTACAGTATGAGCCAATCAGTGGCAGTAATGACAGAGCATGCGCTGTTACGCAAAAACCACGATAGAGTGAAGCCGCGGAAGTCGAAGCGCGAAGTGGCGAGGGTTCACTGTATTGAGAAAACATCCCAGCCAAGTCCAGAAGTCCAATATTAGTCCATAAAGCTGATACAAGTCCCAAAATCCCTTTTCAGACTTACACAGCGACATGCAATAATGTAAAATGCAGTAAGATTACAGGCTGCTGTGTCAAGAGTCTTATGGATCCAGTGGTAGTGGAAGCATCTTTGTATTGTTGCAAGTCTCCACGTGGCTCATCCAGCTCTCCAAGTGCAGTCCTTTAACAGGAAGGTGAAACAGAGAAGCTCTCACAGATCTCAGCAAGTCTCCATGTGGCTTGTCACAGGGAGATGGAGAGACAAAGGAAGTTCTCAGAATCCTCATGAGAAGGCCACACCCACAAGGAGGCATCATCAGGCTTTGACCTGATTGATAGGCTAGACTCCACCCCTACACTTGTTTATCAAGCTGACATGAAATTATGCAACTATCACAATCTGTATAAAGTAGAACAAGCAAAGAAACAAACGCAACGCAGTTAGTTTGATCTGATAGGACAGAGTGTAACTCCCATAGGGTTTCCAACACTGTAAATCTGTACAGAAGACGGACAGATCTTTTTCCTGATGAGCAGTGATGTATTTGAATAGCTAACTTTGGGTCAGTAGCCAAGAGCTTACTCGATGTCCACCAGATTCTTTCGGTGATCTTCCTAAAGCCTTTAAACTATCCATTTGTATCTGTTTTCAAAAATCAATTTACCTTTTTTCCTTATTTCCAAATGGTTGTTTCCTTATCATCTATTGCAAAAATATTTCCTGTATTAATTGATTCAGGATAAGTTCTTTATTTGTTCATTTCTGTACTTTACATTGTGCTATTATGAATATTGAATCTTTATATTGTTATAGCTTTGTAATAGGTTTGTAATATTTAATTGTAATATCCTTATCTGCTAAGAACTCACATTTAATTTCTAGTAATATCTCACACATCAACTTCAGTTAAACAATACAGAGGTCATTTGGAGCATCAATATTTGAATAATCACTGTGGATAAATAAAAACAGATTATATTATAAGGAAGATTTTCTCTGGGGCTATAGTGAGGGGTAAATGGATAACCTGAAAGGTGCAGGAATGATGATATCTGGTATATCAAAAATTCAAAATTTTAAGAAAAGTATCCCTGATAATATCTTCTTTGATTATTGAATCTTCTCATTGGGTTTTGGGTCATGGAAGTTCAAATAATGCAATTTAAACACACGTATGAAAGGACACTGAAAAAAGTACTGGAATTTCTATCATCTCTATAGATTTTACTAACTATAGTGGATAGCTATGTTGTAAGCAGAGTTTTAATTTTATCTTTAAAATTGAGCACTCTAACATAGACTTAGGACAGATAGAGGGTCCCTTTGTTATTCTGGATATGACTCAAGGAGGCTCTAGGAAAAGACAACATTGCCTTCAGAAGCAGTATTAGAGGTGTTCATGTTCGGTTTGGAACCCAGATGTCTGCACTGCAGAACATGTTAACACATCTTAGCCTGCAGACTGTCCAAAGCAAGTGCTACCCCATAGAAGGACTCAGCAGAAAGAGAAGGTCTGAGTTTGAAAGGCAGCACCGACTGACACCATGGCCTGCCACAGGTGCTCAACAAAAGATGCAGTCTCAGAGAACTAAATGACTTTACCTTCAGGACAGGGTTGATGTTTTCCATTCATGTTTTGGTAAAAGTCTTCCTGAGACTTTTAGGTTTTTATTTTTGGTTGGATTTTTATAGAATTCCTCTTTGTGAGTATAGTTAGACAAGATCAGACTCAGATGAAGTCATCCTTTGTCTTGAAGATCAGGTAGGTGCTCAGGAGGATGGCTGCTTGTCTTCCTGTTTGTCACAGCCCAGGGCAGGTCCAAGTAACAGCACACAAAGATGTTCTTGAGATGCAGTTTCAAAATGTAACTTTTGTTAAAGAAAGCAATACAGGATTTCAAATCCAAAGAGTTCTTTTTTTTCCTTTATTGTGAGATAAAATATCAGTTAGGCCATCAAGTTGGCTCCCACTCGTTTAGATATCTTGTGTGTCAAAGTAGAACTATACTTCATTGAGTTTTAATGGTTGACATTTCAGAAATTGATGACCAGGTCTTTTTTTTAAAGTTCCTCTAGGTAGATTTGAACCTCCAATATGTTGGTTATCAGGCCAGTGTGTTAATTGTTCAGCTCACCCAGCCACTTCTGTGAATTAAGTGGGGACAAATATCTCATAATATTGTGGTTTGAAACTCTGTGGGATACTATCTAATTTTGAATTGTACAGAGAAGAAGGCATAAAGAAATGCTGAGAAATGCTGCCAAATGATCTAGAATCATGGGGAGCTTTATTTGATTTCTATTTGTTTTGTTTATTTTTCACTCTCCTACTGAAGATTATTCAGTCTTTGGAATAATGAGTTGAGCGAAGTACTATATCCAAACTCAGAGAACCTATGCTCTATTGTTAATTCTAGTACTTATTAGTTCTGTGACCCTCAGAAAACACTTCACTTCATAAATAGCAAAATATTTGTAAAATGCCCGCTATAAGAATTAATAATACGGTTGCAGAAATAAATGAGTGAAGATTGACAAAAGCACTATGTAAACTCCAACAGGCTCTACAAATGCAAGCATGCAGCTATAAATATTCTTCATGTGCATACTTATTGATGTGTATACAGATATAGATATATTTAGGGAGGCAGCAGGGATTTCCCCTAATTGACTTAACACTGAGTGGCGCTGTGAACTGGTGCTTTTGGGTACTGACCAAATCATGCCATCCTTTAACTTTAACGTGACCAGAGGTAGGATTTCCTACTGTGTCAGGAATTCATAAAACAGAGGAATAATGCTCCCTCTGAAAACAATACTAGTTAGGACAATGAGCATTTTCTCCACTCTTCATCGTCAATGTCAAACCCTATGTGATGTTTGTTCTCTTTGAGAAACAGAAGGCAACTCTCAGAGAGAGCCTGTCATTTTCTCTCTCAGCCACGGTGTTTTCTCATTAAGAAACTGTGGGTTTTAACTAGATAATCTCTGTAGTGCCCTTCAGTTTTACCATTCTATGATCTGTGTCCAACTGCTATCATTCCTGCATTCATTTGGTGAGGACATGAAACCCCTAGACATTCCAATCCTACACGAAAAATTTTCTAAACTAAAACTCCTGTGGCTGATGGCTTAGGCAAGACTCAGCTGCCATCTGGGAATGCTGGTATTGTAAACATAGCCAGAAAACCGATGACAAGCCAAGAGAATGACCCAGGGTCAGATCTGAGAGCTCTGCCTAAGGCAAGAAGAGTACTGATTGAGGCTCCATCCACATTAGAACGCTGGGGTCAGGCCATATACTTTTTATTTCCCATCATGCTGTAGGCAAGACTTCCAGTACTGAGGTGTCTCAGCAGGCTGGCCTCTTTTAGTAGTCTACAGTTTCTTTTACCTTCCTATTGAAGGGGTTGTAGGGTTTCACAGTTGTGACCATTCGAGACAGAGGTCCCTGGTGACGGAAGACATCCATTTTCATGTCTTTCCAAAAGATGCTAGAAGGAGCAGAAGAAAAACATGAAACAAAAATATAACTCTCAAATTAAACATAAAAACGCATAACAACTAGGTGTATCTTGCTAATGATGGTAAACATAAACAAGAGAGAGTAAACACAGCAGAGGGGAAGGCTGGAAATCATAATCCTTGTATGTACTTCCTGGTCTTATTATACACAGTTGCATTAATTGAAAATCTATTACAATGCCTATAGTTATATTTGGTGCTGAGAATATAAAAAATACAGCTCAAAGGAAGCGAGCCTATAAGGAGGCAGACATCATTTCCCATGTCAAGTCTCTGAAACGGGTGGACCCAGGGCACCAAAGCAGCATGGAGGAGGTATTCACCTCTCTTTACCGGGGCAGGCCATCAGTCAAGTGGGAATTCGACACGTTCTGGAAATAGAGGGGTGGCATAGGCCGTGGTGGTGGGGTGAAAGAGGACATGAAGCATTTAGGGAAAGAGGTTGAGAGAGGAGTCAGGGCGGGCAGACTGAGACCTTCTAGAGGGGGAGCTGTACGGTGGTTAATTAGTGTGAATACATACTAAAAGCAACCAGGGTGAACAGATTTCACAGATAACTGAAGGGGTGAAGGTTTGAGTCCTAGAGCACACGGAAGAGTCAGCCATGATACTCCTGTGGAGGACAGTTATATTCTGCACAAGAGATTGCCGTGAGTTGGAGGTGACTCAACGAGTTTTAATGGACTGTATGTAAACTATGTGCAGTATTTAATCTTGGTATGCACAGGCTTGCTGTGAGGTAGAACTGACTTAACAGCACATACTAACACCAACATGTAAACTACTCTAACACAATGTTTAACCTCTCACTCATCCATCAAGTTATTTTACTCATCTGTTGAATGGGAGTAAGTGCGTTCTACTCAATTTGCTGTGAGGATTAAAAAAGAAAATAACTACGACAACATCTAACACTATGAAAATGATAGTTCCTTACCTTTGCTGCCAAATCCCTAAATCCCTCACACCTGTTCGCTACTGGCAGTTTCAGCTCTGAGATGCATTATATCAACTTTTGTGAGGCATCCCACAAGCCGACTAATGCAATAAGCTCTCAGCAAATTCACCAGAAATTGAAAGCACATTGTGCTCATAATTGGCAGCAAGTTATGAAGCTCCTATATGAAATAATGTGTAGACAGCAACTGAATCTAAAATTGCTTTGTTTTTATGCTGTGATGATTGTAATCACTCTTCTCTTTTTTATGACACTGGAGTAAAGTTTGACTAACCTGAAAGCTGAAGTAGAAAAGGTTACATTCTAGTGTGAGGAGATGTGCACAAAACACGGCTTTGGTGGAAGTAGGAGTTGCAAGAAATGCACTTCTAGCATATGTTTCTTCCTGAATCTAGAAAGCCACGAACCCTTCCTTATCCATTTCTCGTGCTTCTCTAGCTCGTCAGTTCAAATCTTCTCCTACGATATTTTCCCACGATATTTTTCTGTACCTGATATTAAGCTGTGATCCCAATCTCGGCTCAAAGTGTATAATATTGGCATCTGTGGCTTCCAGGTTTTGGGCTGGCATTGTAGGTCTAAACAATTGAACTCCGAGTCTCTCATCTTTGCAGCCTGCCTAGCCAGAGAACTCCACTGTGAATGTGGCATCTCTGCCAGGAGGGATCGTGGCCTTTTCTTTCCTGCGGCTCGGCAAGTGGGAGCATGTTCTCTGACTGGTGGTAGCAGAATTCATATTGCAAACTGAGAGGAGAGAGTGGGCAGAGAGGAAGTGGAGGCAGTGAGCGAAAGGAGAGCGGTTGGTTGCTTTTTAAAGAAGTTCAGAAGTGAAAGGAAAAAAGAGGAGCGAAGCGGGGCGGTGATCAGTGGGGAACACACTTAGTATGTACAGTTGGGTGACTTGAGGGGTTTCTCAAGCAGCGGAGCAAGCACTCATAGCAAGCAGGAATTGGCAGGCTAAAGAAGGAGCAGATTTGCCTGGAAGAAAGAAACCAAGATTGACAGTAGTGGATATTCTGATGTGAGGAAGAGTGCGAGACCTTCTGTTGAGAGTGGCCTGGGAAAAGGGATGGGGTCTGAAATTCACAAGGTAGAGAAAGCTCTGAAAGACAGCCACTGTGATGAATGGCATAGGTTCTTAAAAGGAACGGAGTGAATTGCCAAGAAGCGTTGAGGCATAGTTGAGGTTGATATTTAGGCATTTCCAGGGCATGCCCGAGCCCAGAGAGCTTCTTACAGAGAAAATAACAGGAAAAGGTGCATCATATCACATACAGACCATCAGGAGGAAGTTAGTTCATGTAGTTCTCATGCTACTCATCAGAGAGATACTTAGGCTCACACTTTCACTGGAAATTGTTCTAGTGAAAAAAGAGTTAGTATAGTACCACAAAAATTCAGAGATGAGACCTGATGATGAAGCAAATGGAAGCCTGAACGATGCAAATGTTCTCTAAATATAGGATCAAGGGGACCAGGCTAAATGTGGGGGCAGAGGGATTTGTTCTTAAATTTTACATCCACCCTCTTCAGCATCTCTGTGAATTTTCACCTTAGACTATCTAGACTTTGGTGTCTATTGCTGTGGTCAGAGGAGATCTGGAACCCTTACTGACAACAGTTCTCCCTCAGTGATGGATGGAATACTGGGGCTGCTGAAGGCTGTGTCTCTTTGGGGCCTCATGTGCACATTGCGAAGAATCTCAAAGCAGCCACCTCAGAGGTCATTAATCCTGGCCCTGCTCCAGGAAGTTGGGTGACAGATATATGTACACCAGATGTGAAATGAATGTGCAGGCCACCTGGGACTTTGGAATACGCTTAAGTCTGAAAATGAGTTTCTTGCTGAAAGATACAAGTTCTTTTCTCTAGTAGTAGCATTTGTTGGCAATTTCAAAATTAGAAATAACTATGTCCTGAAAGATTTTACCATACAAAGGGCAGATGGAGTATGATTGTAGAAAGACATGATAAAGCACACAATCTTGAGGATGGGACCTGTGTTACTTATGGGGAGAAGATGGATTGTGAAGCAAAAAGGCCAGGAATGAGAGGTGTTTGAAATGTTCCCTGATGCGACATCTTTGAGTTGCATCCCCCATATATTATCAACCATCTAGATACAGAATTTTCATTTTAATTTTTTTCTGGAGGATAGAAAATCTAACTATAAGTATAGATATATGATGCATTTAATTTTTAGCATTCTTTCTTTGTCCTTCTCGTGAAATAAAATGTTAGTAATTGTCTACATTTCTGCCAGTCCTGCATTGCAAATGGACTGATGATATTTCTCTTTAGAGAAACATAATTTAGTGCAAAATATTAGCCTAGAAAATCAAGGATCTCCTTTTAAAATTGTTCGTGGTAATTGGTCTAACGACTCTAGTCAATCATAAAACCAAAATTTTAGGTACAACCATGAAGTCCTTTGTCTTCAGGCACATATCTTTCCTGAATTAGTTCAGCATTCCCCTTCAAACTGAGGGTGACATTCAGGGAATGTGCAGGCATTTAGGATTCTCTGTGAGCAGTGATGAAAATGAGGAAGACCCTCAATGAAATGGATTGAACAGTGGCTTCCATAATGGGCTCAAACGAACAGTTTTGAGTGTGACAACCTGTTATACCAGGGTTGCTGTGAGTTGGAACTGATTCAATAGCACCTAACAATAACAACATCACAGTGGCATACAAGAAGCTAACAGTGACTCTGAAGAGCTGCCACCCTATGATTCCATATCACATCATGAGTTTTATCTACGTGCTAAGGGCTCCCTGAGGCATGACAACACAAGCCTATATGCAGGTGGCCCTTAGGTACCTTTGAAACTGCTCCCAGCAACAATCCACGAATCACTCGCCCTGTGAGGTCTTGTTTAGTGGCCCCTTGCAGATCATATTTCCCCTGTAACTTGTGTGTGCCTTAATTTCATTATCTGTAAAATGTAGATATTAACAGTATCTCTTTCTCGGGCTACTGGGACAATTAAAGGAAGCATTACATACAAAGTACTAAGCAGAGTGCCTGGGTATAGAAATGAGTTGGTCAATGTAAGGTGACTCAATGCCATTGAGTCAATTCAGATTTGTACCAACCCTGAGACAAAGTGTAACTTCCCATGTTGCCCCTTTGGATTTCTGGGACTTTAAATGCTTTGGGGAGTAGTAGCTTCATCTTTCTCCCAGAGCACCTGGTAGTTTCAAATACTAGCCTTGCATTTAGCAGTCCAACGTACAACCCATCACACCACCAGTGCCCTTTCCCCTGTAATGTAGTTATGGATGATTTATTTCCAGTAGGCTTGAAATCAGGAGCCAGTTCTCGTGAACTACTAGAGAACATTAAAAATGCATGAGAGGGTGAAAGAATAAGCAGTTAGGTGAGCACAAGAGTCCTTTTACCAAAGCTCTTGAGGGCCCAGTACACAGGAGAGTCTTGGGATCATTTTTCAAGTGGGTGAAAGTGGGAGCTTAGGCTTCATCACCTCCATAGCATGACCCTTGCTAGGCACTTGCTACTTTATCACTTTTCCCACCTTGTCTTTACTTTTACGTAGCATATATTACTATCCAAAATTATTCCCCTATACTTATATGTTTACTTCTTCTTCATTGTTTATCTCTCAGACTGAAAGGTAAGTTCAGGAGAGTGGGATCTTCCCTGCCTTGTTAAGCACTGTACCTCTGTGCTTCCAACAGTGGCTGGGCCAGACAGGATGCTCAGTAAACGTTTGATACATGAATGAATACACGGTCTATCAAAATAATATGATCTAAGAGAAAAAGCATCTTGGCCCCTCCCTACCCTCACAACACACACACACACACAAACTTCATCCTATTAGGCAGTTTGTTTATTTGGACAAAGACCACAGCTAGACTCGCTTGACTGAATTTACATTTTTAAAACTGTCAATTATTTATAAGGTCAAGACTTTGACCAAATATTTCCAAATTTGATTTTTCCTCACTATCAGCTTCAAATAGAGGAAACTTCATCAGGCTCCCATTTAATCTCTATTTTCGAATTTAAAAAATTCCTCCTAAAAAATATGTGACATTCAATAGAAGTTTGCCTTTTAGAAAAGGTAAGATGGTTAACCCTAAGTTGTAACTGTGCGTTTCATGTAAAAAATGTCTCCTACATCTAACTAACATACATACATCTTTTGATAATGCCAAATGATAGCCGTTTGCAAATCTATGAATCCAAAGGCAAAGATCTTCATCTACGATGCCTACAATATCTGAATATGTTTTGTTCTGCAAGATCAATGTTAACATTAATTTACATTTTACTTCATTTCAGTTTGATTGGAGGCTAGTAAAGGCCTACGAAACTTACTCTATGTAGGATAAGAAACTCCTCTCTCTTTTGCACTCGATACTCCATTTGAAAGTAATTTAAATTTATTCCTAGTATTCGATTGTTATTTAATAGAATAATAATAATTAGGTTATCTCTCGAATGCTGCTGAGAAAACTGAGTAACAGGATACGTACCGATGCACTTCTGAGTCTGGTGATGGTGTTGTTGGTGAAATATTGGAATTTGCTGGGTGGATGCTTGTGAAATGGACCTGGCCAGTATATCCTGGAATGTTGGCAGAGCTAAAGGAGAGTTAAGGGGGGTTAAAGATAAGAGATTAAAATGATGACTTATGAAATAGCCGTGGTAACCAGCACCCACTATGAAAATCAGAAAGGGGGATGACTCTGGGTGTTTTGATGGCTATGCTTTGTAATGTGGCTGTCCAAACAGAAGAGAATGCTGGCACGGGCCATCCTGACGCAGAGGTATAGAGATTGGAGCTCTACTGCCCATTGAAAAACCTTATTTAAAGTCCATGCTTCTCCATTATTTTAAGTTTGCATGTATCTGATACTAAGATTCACTGCGGAGGTGTCTTTCATAATAAAGAAAGAGCTTGGTTCTTTGCCAAACATCGGACCTGTAATCCAATATAACAGTTGAGAATGCTGGTTTCAATATCACTTGATATATACACTCTTGCATTTGCCACTGAGTTATTTTTTATAAAATGTGTTTTGTGTCACCATCAACATATTACATTATTGATTTCAGGTAATTTCCTAAAATTGCATACATTGAAAACACATTTAAGGAAGGATATTAATTCAACAAGCCTTTTCTTGGAAGAAGTATGGCCTGAGTGCCCCTTAGAGGCAACGATGGTGAGACTTCGTCTTAATACTTTGGACATGTTGGAAAAAGACATCGTGCTTGGTACAGCAGAGGGGCAGGGAAGAGGAGGAAGGCCCCGGACAAGTTGGTTGACACAGTAGCTGCAACAATGCGTGCAAGCATAAGAATAATTGTGAGATGGGGCAGTGGTGGTGTTTCGTTCTGTTGTGTGTAAGGACGCTATGAGCTGGAACGGACCCAATGGCATCACACAACAATAACAACATTAATTCAACATTGGCTTATTTGCTTTAATTTCACGCTTTCCATTTTCTTTTTCTGAACACATGAGTGAGTGAAGGGGGAAAAAAGAAAAAGAAGAAAGCCCAGGGAAGGTTTAGTGTAAATAGGAAAAAAAAAAACCCAACCTATTAGGAGCCCTAGTGACAGAGTGGCTAATGCTGGGGTGCAAGGGCAACAGGTGGAAGCCAGGAGAGAGATGCAGCTTTGTACTCCCATCAAGGAACCCACAGGGGCTATTTCACTCAGTCTTTGGGGGTAACTATGAGTTGGAATGGGCTCAATGACAGCCAGTCTGTAGTAGTATAAAAAAGCAAACAAACATTCAAAAATATTTATATAGCTAGTTCAGAGATTTATACAGTAAGAATTATATTTCTGTCCTACATTTTATGGAATAATCTACTTCACATGGATTATTTCTTTGGCTGATACAACAATAGGTAATAAATCTAAATTTTAGGGATAGGCCCTATGTGAGGCTCCATTTTGTGTGAAGCTTACCCTCCAAAAGTTGTTGCCTTAACTTCAAGAAGTTTATATATTACTTAGTGATGTAAGTACAATACAAGATACACACTCCATTTTAGGAATCAAGTACACACACGATATAAAAGTGTGTTGTTGCTGGTGTTAGATGCCATTGAGTTGGTTGTGACTCAGAGTGACACTATGTGCAACAGAAGGAAACACTGCATGGTCCTGCACAATCCAGGTTTTCTTGTGGTTGAGCCCATTGTTGCAGCCACTGTGTCAACCCATCTTGATAAGATCCTTCCCTCTGTTTTGCTGCCCCACTCCTTTGCAGCATGGGACGGTTCTCCAGGGACTGGTCTCTCCTGACAATATGTCCAAAGTATGTAAGTCATCCTTGTCTCTAAGGGTTTCATCTCTTCCAAGACTGATTTTTGTATTATTTTGGAAGTCCAAAGTACTTCCAATAATTTTTTGCCAGCAACAAAATTCAAATGCATAATTCTTCTTTGGTCTTCTTTATTCAATGTCCAACTTTCACATGCATATGGGACAATTGAAAATACCATGGCTTGGGTCAGGCACACCTAATCATCAAAATAACATCCTTGCTTTTCAACACTTTAAATAGGTCTTGTGCAGCAAATTTACCCAATGCAGTGCACCATTTGATCTCATGACTGTTGCTTCCATGAACCTTGATTGTGGACCCAAGCAAGACAAAAACCTTGATAACTTTAATCTTTTCTCCATTTCTCATGATGTTACCTGTATGCCAGTTGCGAGGATTTTTTGTTTTCTTTACATTGAGTTGTAATCCAGACTGTAGGCTGCAATCTTTGTTCTTCATCAGCAAGTGCTTCAAGTCTTCCTCACTTTCAGCATGCAAGGTTGTGTCATTTGCATACAGTAGGTTAATAAGCTTTCCTCTGATACTGATGCCACATTTTTCTTCAAATAACCCAGCTTCTCTGATTATTTGCTCACCACACAGTTAGAATAAATATGGTGAGAAGATGCAACACTGACACATACCTTCTGACTTTAAACCATGGAGTATGTGCTTGCTCTGTTTGCACTACCTCCTGTTGGTCTCTCTATAGGTTCCTCATAAGCACAATGAAGCATTCTGGGATTCCCATTCTTCTCAAGGCTATCCATAGTTTGTTAAGGTCCACAAAGTCAATGCCTTAGCATAATCAATAAAATACAAGTAAACATCTTTCAGTCCATAAGAGTTTCCTGGCTAATTCCTCAGAAGTGTACAGTTTATTCCTTCTTCATAATCTGTTCTTAGTCTGGAAGCTCCACTGAAACCTGTTCATGTTGGGTGACCCTGCTGGCATGTGAAATACCGACGAGTTTCCAGCATCACAGCCACATACAAGCCACCACATAACAACAAACTGACAAACAAAGGATGGGACAAATCATGAGGCTCAGTTAAATACCATATATTTTTAAATGAAATCCAGCTTTTAATATTGATTCAAGGCTATGGACTTAGCTTTTTGTGCTCAGTACCAGTTTTCAATTTCTACTCAGCTTTGTACTTCCCATATAGAACATAAATCTGATAGCATGCCACCCTTTCGAGGAACTTTTGCTTTAAATCAATGTACAGGCAAAAGGCAATGAGACAGCAACTGGATTAAGAGATTCTTAGGGTCATGACCAGGGAAGTTGGATGGAAACTAGAAGCTAACAACAGTGAGAACAAAGAAGAAGAAATGTCTTTAAATTGATTGTGGTGATGATTACACAACTCTTTGTAATATGACTGAACTATTGAAATGTATGATATGTGAATTATGTGACACTAAAATGATTTTAAAGGCAATATATATATATATTTCTTTCTCACACACTCATTAAGCCAAGGAAAACTTTCCCAAGAAACATTTATTTTAGGAGTAATCTTCAAAATATCGAATCACCTGACAAAGCAGACAGAAGAGAGTAGAGGTAGTGAGATGGGTATATTTTTAAGAATGAGACCTCTGAATTCAGATCCCCAAGTGTTAAAGGCAGATGTAGGCAGAACATGATGGTGGAGCTGGAGGAAGGTAAAAAGAAACAGAGGAATGATCTAGGAGGCAAAGCTATGGACAGAGGTATAAGCATAGGGGTGTCCATATGTAAATACCTCTATTAATTCATAAAAATAGAGGTATTGGCTTAGGTACATATATTTATATGGCAATACACTGAGATAGTGGATGGACTTTGGGACTCTACTCCTACCCTCCCTCAATGCAAGAACACTTTCTTCTAACAAACTGGCATTCTGTAATACTCACCCTCCTGGCACAATCGTTGATGAAAAAATGGGTGCATAAGCAAATGTGGTGAAGATAACAAATGGTGCCCAGCTGTCAAAAGATACAGTGTATGGGGTCTTAAAGGCTAGAAATTAAACAAGTGGCCATCTAGCAGAGAAGCAACAAACTCACATAGAAAAAGCACACCAGCCTGTGTGATCATGAGGCATTGTTGGGACCGGGTAACAGATACCAGAAGACCAAAACAAACAAACAGACAGACAGACAAACAAATGAACAAAAAACGTATTTGAGAATGAGGGAGGTTGGAACAGAGACCTCACATCCATCTGTGAACAATAGGAGTCCCCTCACAGAAGGGTGACAAGGAAGGGATGAGTCAACCAGAGCGCAGTAAAGCACCGATGAAACACATTCTATTCCTCTAGTTCCTTGAGGCTTCCTCACCCCCTACTATCATGACCCCAGTACTGCCTTTCACTGTGGGCTAAACTGGAGCATGTGCATAGGAACTGATAAGAGATAAGAGCTCATGACACACAGAATCCAGGTACAGGAATGGGAGTAATGATACCAGAAGGGTAGGGGGAAGGTGGGGAGAAAAGAGAAGGAAGGGGGAGCAGAACACAATGATCTACACATAACCACACCACCCCCCTCCAGGGGGACGAACAACAGAAGCCATGGGGGAAGGCAGACAGTGGTCAGTGTAAGATATGAAAATAATAGTAGTTTATAATTTATCAAGGGGTCACGAGGATGAGGGGAGAAGGAGGGGGAAAAAGGAGCTGATACTAAGGGCTCAATAGAAAGTAAATGTCTAGAAAATAATGATGGCAACATATGTACAAATATGCTTGATACAATTGATATATGGATTGTTTTAGGAGTTATAAGAGTCGCCAATATAATGATCTTTTAATTTAAAAAAAATATATATGGTTTATAATAAAAGCCCTCATCTACACTTCTGGTAATTAATTTAATAAACTTTGCACATATTGCAAGGGGATCTGTATAGCCAGTATAAGGAGATCACTGGTTATGAGACTTAAGACAGAAGAGATACAGCCCTTAAAAACACTGACATTTATAGATTTTGAAATTGAGTCCCAGGTCTGTCGTGGTGGCTTCCATCACCCCCGTTTGAGGAGAATAGAGAGAAGCAAGAATCAATTCAAAATTGAGAAGTCTTCACATTTTTCTTTTTGCCACTCCTTCTAGTCTTTGAATATCCTCTTTATATCCCTAGTCTAAGCAGGCCTGGACTTGTTTCATTAATGAGTAAATTTTAACAGTTTATCACCTTAAGTTTATAATTACTTAACAATAAGACATAAGAGATTTCGATGTTGTGCAAATAGTGGACTATGTGAAGGGGCTTCATAAAGTTTGTGGAAAAATAGAATTGAAAGATATTGGAAAATTTCTATAACATTTTTGAACCCCCCTCCAAGTACAGAATAGAATATGTGTGTTTGTCTATGTTCAATATACATAAGTACATAAAGAAAACCCTGATTTTTTTCCAAAGCTATGCATTTAAATTGCTTGACAAAACAACCATATCCCCTTCAAAGTAATCTTCATCACACTTAATACATTTGTAAAACCTGCGACTCCAGTCTTGGAAACATTTTTCAAAGTCAACTGTTTGGATGACTAGCAGCACCTCCTTCATTTTTTCTTTCACCTCTTCTATGTCATCAAATTTCCGTCCTTTCATTTTTCCTCTTCATTCGTGGAAACAAAAAGAAGTTTCACAGAGCAAGGTCAAGTGAGTAAGGCACATGGAGCAAGAGAGACAGGCTGGGTTTTTTTGGTCAAAAACTGGTGCACTGAGGTGGCTGCGTGAGCAGGTGCATTGTCGCGGTGGCAGTACCCTCTTTGCCACAAATCAGGCCGTTTTTGTTGCACACTGTTACACAATGTTTTCAGAACCTCTAAAGAGAAACTTTGATTAAGAGTCATCTGTCCTGGTGGAACAAACTCCAAATGCACTATAAGTCAATGTTTTTGACCATTTGGGAAATTGATGGACATTCAGAATGAGGTTTGTCATTAATCGACATTTCACCTTTTTTGAAATGAGAATACCACTTTTTCCCATAGTGCTGCCCTTGTAAGCTGTGTTCAACATCACAACAGTTTATGCAGCATTTTTCCTGAGCAGGAAACACATTTCACAGCCACATGCTGTTCTCTTAAATCAGCCATCACAAAAAATGAGGTTCAAGGAAAACTCCTTTAACAAAAAAAAATCACTGTGACCAGAAAGAACCTTTCCAGGTGATATTGCTGAGTGCACTAACTCGGAGTTACTGGATGCTGGCCTAGCTGGGGCAGGGGTGGGGGATGGAACAGCACATACATACTAAGAAAGCTCTGCTCTGCCCAGTGCAATTCCATGTTCTTATTCTTGGGGGGTGGGGAGTACCCCAAAGTAACCCCCCTGCAAGCTGCTCTGGCTCTTCTTAGCAGCTTGAGTGCACAGTTTGCAACTTGCACCTGCAATTAGCTGCCTCTGAGGAAGAAGGCACTTTCTGAGCAGTGTTTAGGGAACTAGGTCAGAATCAGAAATCCCAAGGGACAAAATGTCTGCCTTCAGGGACCTAACCACGAGGCAGATGGGCACAACTGGACTGGTCACTGCCTCTGCTTACACACTGGAAGTCATGCCATTACTGGAAAGCTGCAGCCAAGCAAAGGGCAAGGGAGATGAATAATGACTGTTATATACCACAAGCTCAACACCTGCAGGTCTGGAATCCTTCTAACCAATACCCTCTTCATGACTTCATGGACATGTATTAGATGGGATGTTACCCAGATGGAAGTTATACGGCACCTACCTGTAACTTATTTTGCTCAATAAACATAATAAAATATGTTGTTGTTACTCTCTCAGGTTGATTTCAATTCAGTTCATATTTATCAGATTATAAGTGCCTCCATGGGATTTTTTAGGATACAATCTTTAGACCAGAAAGTTTTCAGGGTTTTTTTCCACTTGGGTGGAATCTGAATTGCCAACTTTTGGTTAGCAGCCAGTTGCTTAGTTGTTGTGCTACCAGAGCACACATTTATTATTTGTATGATAAATACGTTCAGTGCTTTTAGAAAACAAAGAAGCTTAGAATAATAGTTTCCTAAAGACTACTTAAAATTTTTAAATTAAAATCTAAATGAAAAAGAAAGAACATGTGGGAAGACCATGCTTTATGTAGAATAAATGTACATAAAAATGTCAACAGCTTTATAATTTTTCTGTACAATTAAAAAACAAACAAAATAGTAACCATGGAGTATTCTACATGTGACACCAAGTGTGTCAGGGTAGAACTGTACTTCACATGGGTTTTCAATGGCTTTTTGGAATTCAATGGATTTTTAAAATTAGATTGCCAGGCCTTTCTTCCAAAGTACTTCTGGGTTAGCTGCCAAGAGCACCACTCTGTACTGCAAACATGACTAACACTGGGCACTATATTCCAGAAACCCTTCTTAATGTCTTACATGAATCAATATATTTTATTATCACAAAAATCATGTATGATAGTGCCTGTATCTCTGTGTTATAATTGAGGGACCTGAGAAAGAGAAAAAACACGTCCAGGGATAACCACGCTCTTAAGTAGTAGAAATGGATCCTGACTGTTGGGTCGACAGTCTGCTGCTTTTGCAAAGAACCAGAAGTTTTAGGTTTGAGAGACAGAGATATGAAGTTGGAAGGACCATTTGCATTGGAAATCCCCCTGCTGCTCACACATACACAGCTTTCAGCCTCACCAGATGCTTTCTTTTTTTGGTATTTATTCAGGGTGTCTGTTGTGAATACAAGTTCAGGTCAACTCCACAATTGTAATTTTTTAATAACAGCTACTCACTCTTCCCTTGAGTCTCAGGGGCACACTGACTTAAGTACTTGGCAGGTTAATCCTCCCAGCTTCTCCGCAGGAGAAAGAAGTGGTTTCTGCTTCCGCAAAGACGCAGCTTTGGAAGCCCTGTAGGGCAGTTCTGCTCTGTGCTACTCTACTGCTCAGCAAGAGGTGGGTTGTTTTGTTTTGTTCTTGAAAGGTACTCTATTTCAGATACAGTTCTAGGCAGAAATCAAGTAGATCTGACTTTTTAAAACTTTCAAAGACTGTATAAATTGAAAACAAAAGCATCTCTAAAGGTTGAATCAACCCAAATGGGGCAAACACCATTCGTTTAAACTGATAGACAAAGACAGTAAGATGGCTACAGGCAGAAAATTTACATCATACCCAGGTTGTTGGAAGCAGTGTTGACCTTCGAGAAGTAAAGTGGCTCCTTTTAATGTGGTTCCTTAAAGAATGCCACAAGTAGGGGTGGTGTGCGGAACAAACTGACGAACGAGGGTCTAAAGCAGCAGAAGAAAGAGGAGACCGAGGGTTAGGGCCTAACTTGAGGGCGGGCAGCTCTCAAGTACAGAGGGAGGCGGAGAAGCTCCAGAGGACGGAGGATGGTTACTCGGAAGCTTTAAACTTGATTGTTTCTACGCTGAATGAAAAAGATAAATAAGGCAAGGGTTATTGTACAATGACTGTTTAGTCTTTGGATGGTGTTTCTCTGAAGTAATCCCAGGTTGTGGCACAAAAGTGTGCTCAGAAATTTCTTACTATGTTTATTTTGGGAACATCAAAGTAATTTATCTGAAGGAATGGTAAATGAAACAACACACGTGGATATTTCGGTACAATTTATAGAAAAGGTAAACCCCAAATAAATGTGCTGTCTTTGTGATCTCAGAAATCCCCCCACCATGATTATAGAGAAGATCTGGTTTTATTGCATTGTGTATTATTATTATCATTTGGTATTCATATATACATTCCCCTCCTTCATTCTTAGTATTTTTAAGTTAGGTCTTACATTCCAATCAGGATATACAAGTAATATAAACTAGTCCAAAGCCAAACTCAGTGCCATTGAGTTGATTCTGACTCATAATGACCCTACAGGACGAGGTAAGGACCCTGTGGGTTACTGAGACTGTAACACTTTATGAGAGTAGAAAGCCTTGGCTTTCTCCCACTGAGTGTCTGGTGGCTAGCAGTCCAATACATAGCCAACTATATCATCAGGGCTCCTTAATAAACTAAAATCTTTGTATTGTAAATGACACTGAAGCCCAAGAACTGGTTACTTGCCAAAGGTAAACGGCACTTCCATCCGAATGAAGGGCAAGTGTTTGTCCTAGGGGTGAGCAAGCACATTTCTGGCCTCCGCTTTCTCACTCCTAAAAATCACTTCAGATTCCTCTTCTATAAAGTGGGGTAAAACTTGCTCCCACAGCTCTGGTCTTATCACACTATTTTAAAAAACAAATGAGCAGTAGATGTGAAAGTACTCTGAAAGGCAGAAGTGTGGGGTTAAGTGTAAGGAACTGCTATTCATAGTATTACTCTTTAACCTGGGTTGTGGTAAGCTTTTGTAAAAAGTTGCTACAAAGCACAGTAACTGGAGGCCACCTCTCTCATTCCACCTCAGACTTGGACTAGGTGCTGTCAGTTAAGCCATTTGGACAATTACTCATCACCAACAAATGCTTCCTTACAGAAACCATAGAAGTAAATGCACAATATATATGAAACTCTGTGAGCTACTTAAATGAAAAGATTTCAATTTGAATACAGTGCAGAGAAACAAACCACTATCACTTGGAAAAGCAGAAAATGTCTGAGAAAGGCATGGCCTTAGAACCTGAAGGGTTCTTCACGAACTTATGCTACAATCATCTCCACTTCCTGGGCCAACTCTGCTCTCAGCCTTGGTCTCAGCCTACGGTGAAGCACCAGCTCTCCACTCATTGTTTTTGCCTAGGATCCCGGTGTCTCAACACTCAGGAGTCTCTGACCAAAGAGAAATCTCTTCAGCAAAAGTCTTCATTTTCTGAAGAAAGTACAAGGATTAGAAGTTTTGATTCTAAATTTTCATATCTTGATTGCTACGTATAAATTAATAATTATACTGATGACTAATGAATGGAAAGCATTTGAAACTACAGGATCTATAAAATAATTACTGAATAAAAACTAATTGCTGGATCTTGTTCATTAACCTCTAGTAAAGGAAGTAACTTCTGTATTAAAGAGGATTTTTAAAAGAATCAGATTTGAAAACTAAAGAGGAACCTTAAATGAACTTTTCTTAGTTCATTAAATTACTCAATATATTCCTGAATACAATTTACTCCAATACAGTAAATGCTCAGCACGTTTGCTGCAGAAAGGGAAAAGCTCCTCAACTATCCTGAGCTTTGATATTTTCTATTGAACCTAATAGAAAATTTGAGTTCACCTAGTTCCTAAATTAGTCTCAAGCTAGAAATCAGAAACGTCCAAGGAAAGTGCATTAGATCATGTTATTTCTTTAACTCTAAATAACCATTTCAAAATTGGGCTTGCTTAGCAGAATAGAAGATATTGTAGATATTAATGAGAAAACTCATTCTCTCACAGAGCAACTGATGGCTTTGAACTGCTGATCTTGTGGTTGTCAGACTAACTGGAAACTTAATATACCACCAGAACTTGAGATTGTTTATTTTTGCATTGTGTATAGTATGGGGAAAAAAGACATTAGTAAGGACTTGGCTTATGTAAACTATGGTAGCTGTATTTTAGGATTCTAAAGGCATAATCTTGATAGATTTTCTCAAAGGACACAGGGAAATCGTAAGGGCTTATTATGAAGATGTTTCCAGAAAATTGAAAACTGTATTGGTGAATATAGGTTTGGGAAAGTGTGGCAAGGAATATTCCTCTCAACATGACTGTGTGCTCGCTGATTCCTTGAGGGTAGCCAGAACGGTCAGAACTTTTGTACAAGAATTTCACGGGAACACCTTCCTCATCCACCCAACAGCCCTGGTTTTGTCCTTCTTTTTGTTCCCAAACTAAAAAAAAAAAAATTTTTTTTTAAAGAACATGATTTGAACCCCTCTAGGATGTCAATGCTGCCATTTTGATGTGGTGTCAATCCACGAGTACTGAATACTTCAGGAAATGGTTAGAGATGGCAACAGTGATTTCAGAAAAGTAGAGATTTAAATGGAGGATGTGTTGAGAAACAGTTTCACATTTTGATCATTTTGTTTTATAGTAGTTTTTGTGATTTTTCAGTGATGTTTTGACTTACTATTATCATATAGTCTTTGTGAACTAGTTAATTAGAATATATCTACAGAAATAAAAACTTCTTATGAGTTCAAAATAACATCTAATGACTATGTTTTAATAAAAAACAAAACAAAAAAGAAACCCAGCACCATAGAGCCAATTCTGACTCAGAGTGACCCTAGGTGTGGTTTCTGTAAAGCTTTATGGGAGCAGATGGCCTCATCGCCCTCCTGAGGAGCAGCTGGTGGGTTGCAGTTAGCCTCTCATGTCATCTAATATACCACCAGTGCTCCTTATGCTGTAACACTGGGGGCTACACATTTTATATGTAGTGTGTATAAAAAGCTTTCACATACTTATATAAATGCACAAAACAAGTCTAAAAGTTGCATATGGCTGATGGAAATAATATGTTAATGTTAAATCTTAATATAATCTAGGTTTAATAATATATTTTTGAGTGTGAAATATGATTGTTTTATATTGTTACAGAATGTTCTGTACTTTTTCTGTAATATTTATATTCAACAATAAAATGTCAAACTATTTTTTAAATATAACAATAACCATCAAAATAAAAACCATTGGACATTTCGGATGAGCTGGTGAACAGCAAAGTGAAATTAATTAATTAGGGAAACGGGCCACCTGACAGGAGATTTGGCGATCTCAGCAACAGGAAAATTTCAACTCAGCACTCAGTGACCTCCACCCACACGTGTCTGAAATATTGTTTCCATTCAAGAAACGGCCATGGCCAGGCTTGACCACCATGACTAAGTGACATAAACCATGAGAGAAATCTAATGATAACTTCATGAAGATACTTCTTTTAAAGAAAGTTTACAATGAGAAAATAATGTTGAGTCATATTTACTTCTAAAGAGAATGGTGGTCTAGTTCTTCTTGAGCACAAGAGCAGTGTGTCAGTGTGTCTTGTTTTTAACTTTATCCAGATGACACTGCATGAACTTACTTTTATAGTTCTATGTGGGATTGTGCAAGTTGCGCAACATATTGTTTAGACATTCATATATGCGCTGTGAATTTATAAAGCAAGTGAATAATAAGCTCGAAGTCTGACAGTGATTTCTCCAGG